>NC_066582.1:153988004-154590504 GCF_024323335.1 Lathyrus oleraceus
AGGTAGGTCTTTTATCTCTAAATTTATTGTGCATTTTCTCATCCCCATTCACCCTATGATTTGTGGTGGCAGCTAAAACTCATATTGTCTTGGATCTTTAGCCCAAACCTTTTGTTTGGTTTCCCTTTTGGTAGTCACTCTCTCAAGGTAGTTTTTGTGGAACCTTGTTTTGTATGTACATGCTTTTAAAAAAAAATTGTGGTAAGTCAAGTATAAACAATTAAGTAGATAACAATGCAAATCTAATTGTTAGCGTTTGATGGACTTGACTATCCGATGATGGCAAATCAAATAGAATATAATTTAAAGTTTCATCTCAAGTTACTCAAGCAAGTGTCCACACAAGTGAACTATATGCAAAGTCTTAAAGTACTATAGAATCCTCCTAATTTAGTAGTGAGTGAATCTATTGTAAAAGTATAAGAACTTTATCATAAAAGCGCATGGTTAAAATGCGCACACACACACACACAAATGATTTTCAAAATATTTTACCAAAAGAAAATACCTTCAAAAATATCTTGAAGTTGTGCCAGGTGAATTAGGAACTATCAAAATAGTTATATGCGAAATTTTGACTTATATAATCGATTGGGACATTTGTCTAATCAATTAGCTCACTTTAAAATTGAGCCACAAGAAATCGAGACAACGCCTTAATGATGTGCAACAACTAAATATATTTCCTTTCCTTTTATAAACTTACAATCGATTGTATTTCAAACTTCTAATTGATTGTGAATACGTGACAATTGATTAGAATGTCATAAAAAATATTTTATTGAAATTTCTATTTTTAGTCAATATATGGCCTATAAATAGAGGTCTATTTTCTCATTTCAGTCCATCCAGAATTGTGTTTTGACACCTCTCCCTCTCTCTAAAATTTTATTTAACTTTCTCTCACTAATGTATTAGCTTAAGTGCTTTTGTGAGAAAAGTTGTTTTGTGAGCAAGCAGAAAATTATAATTTTGGAAAGGGTAGAATTGTAAATTCATTAAGGGAATATTTTATATACACTTTGGTTGAACATTATCCATTTAGAGATTTGTTTGGGTTAGAAGTTAAACTCGTAAAAAACTTTGGTTTGGGATTGTGTGATTCAGTCCTAATTTAGGTTGGAGATCTGCCCGTGATAAAATCTCATAGGTGTTGAGGAAAACTCATTTTTGATGTTTTGAATATAACAAACTCTTGTGTAAATATAATTAAGATTATGATTTTATTTGTTATATGATGTATTTTCTTGAGTGAAAATAAATAAGACATATTTATTCAAGTCTTCATCACTTAAGAAAGGCAAAGCAAAACATATTTAAAACATGTATGGACAAAAATGATCAAATCAACTAGATGATTCATATTCACTCGAAGACAAAAGGAAAATTCCAAAGTACCATCAAGTGATATCAGCATTACATCACTAACATGATGTCAGCATTACATCACTAACATGACACATAGATGATGCAAGAAACTTGGAACTAGAGGATTTGGCCATAAAAACAATTCAGAGGACTCGTTTCACCAAAAGACAAAATTCACTATTTGCAAGTACAAATGACGTCAACATTGTACCTTTGATTGAACATAAACACATTAAATCAACTCTTTATCATGATGAAAGTAAGAAGACTTGTTTTTGAGAATTGAAGGATATAAACATGTGACAGAAATTCAAGGACTCTTCACCATCACTTTTTTCCTATAAATACAAATCACTTCTTCAATAAAAAGTGTGGAATTACACTTGCAAAGAAGGCTAGCAAGATTCATTATCATTCAAAAGCAAAAAAAAAATATTTTTCTTCAAACACCATAATACCCACACTATTAGAGATACTCAACTCAACCTCTCACTACCATATGGTGAAGTTGTAAAGAATCTTTGAAAGAATTATCTTTACTAATTGTATATCTTCAAGCGATATAAAAATGCTTGGTGTTTTTGTGTAATCTTACTAAAATCTATATCAATCAGTTGTGTAACCCTGACGATGCTAAGAAAATACATAGTTGTAAAGGTGCACACAAGAAGAAAAGATGTCAAGCATCAGTAAAGAAATCTCACAAATTGTGGAGACTGGATTAACCACTTTGATGAACCAGGATAAATCTCTTGTATATTCTCTCTTAAACTCTACTTTATTTATTTATTGTATTTCCACACACACACACAACACTAAATATTATATGAGATTTATTACAACATTTCTTCTCCAAGGATTTCTTAATGGATTGTGTTTTTATGGTAAAAACAAATTTAAAATGGGTCACAAATCATCCCCCTTACCCCCCCTCCCAATTCTCGTGACATTTCTAGTTACTTTATTAGGTTCTTGGTCAGTCCAGTATTAAAATCAAGATAGGTTGAAGCTCAATCCAGTATTAAAAGCTTCATAGGTTTGAGATCACCCCAATGTTAAAATATCACATGTTATTGGTTATCCTGTGTAAAATCAAGGTTTAAGGTTCGTGAGCTCAGCCGTGTAAAAGCTTACAAGGTTTAAGAACCTAAAGACTAACTGCTCCAAGATCCTGGTTTATGAAGAAAGTTTTGGCCTCCTGGATTCACGATTTGGAAGAGAATACTCAAACTGATATATCCCAAAGTCTTGTATTATTTGGTTGGATGTCAACCATCATTTCCTTGTATAATGGGGCTTTGTGAGTCTTTCCTACTAAAATCTCTCAAAATTTATTAGATACTCTCTAAATCAATTATTGGAGAGAGAAGTAGGTTATTTTACTATTTGACCAAACCTCTATATAGCATGGTGTTCACCTCTTTCCCTTAACTCTTTTCATTTCCGCATTTTTTCTGCCTTTTATTTTTCTGAGGCTAAGATTTTCAAAAATGCTTTTAAAGTCTAATTTTATTCCACAAATACTTTCAAAACCACGTTTTTCCAAACCACTCAATTCACCCTCCCCTATCTTGTGTGTGAAGTCTCAAGTCCAACAATTTTAGTATGGAGAAATGGAAGGATATCCCTTTATCGAAAGAAGAATAAAAGATGTCACGACGGCTATAAAATAAATTAGCGAAGAATGAGTCTTTCGAAGAACCCTAGCTGGTAAATTATGAATGGATGACAATTTTAATGTGAGGGCCTTTATGAGTACCATGGTTGGGGGTGGAAGCTCAATAACCCAATTGAAAACTAGGAGTTCAATAAGAACCAATTTCTATTCAAATTCTCAAACAAACGAGATCTAAAATTAATTTTAAGGAATGGTCCTTGTAGTTTTGATAGAAATCTACAGGTATTGGCTCAGGTCTCTGATAAAGAACAACCATCAGGATTGAACATACATTATGGTGTTTTCTGAGTGAGAGTGTATGACTTTCCCCTTATACTTTGATCTGAAACAATGGTGAAGAAGATTGGTAATATCTTGGGGTCTTTTAAGGAGATGGATTTGAAAGAAGCTCATTGAAACGGAAAATTTCTCATAATCAAAGTTTCCATGTATCCAAAGTAAGTTTATAAAGGGGTATAATGGTGCATTTCAAAGACAAAAATCTCATAGTTCATTTTAAGTACAAGAGATTGTTGACTTTCTACTTAGTGTGTGGAAGATTAGGGTGTCGAATGAAGGACTGTGAATAAGTGGTTGATTTGGGGGAAGAAGGGTAAGAGGGTCTGGATGAACATGGTCTCTCTTATAGACTTTGGCTTAGGGCTTCACACCTACCAAACGTATTTGAAGAACAAAAAAGAAAGGACTCAAACTCAAGTACACGTAGTAAAACTCTCTTCAATGTTTCATTCAGTCATAGTAAATGCGATACAAATGGAAAATGGAAGAATGTGGAAAGGAAGTGAACTAAGAAAAATAAACTAAGCAAAAAGAGCTAATAAGGGAAGGTAACAACATTGAAATAGAAAGTTTTGCAGAATCTCTGGTAGTTGTTGTTATTACTTATGTAGGTACTGAGTAGAATTATCTTCTAAAAACTAGAACTGCAATAAAGAAGAAGTGGAAGTGACAATTAATGGGAAGAAAAGCAAATCCATACCAAGCAAAACTCTTGGATTTAGAAGGAGGCAAAATACAACTTATTGATGTCCTAATCTCATAGAGCTCACCGAAAGGCTGTGGCAACAGAGGGAAGAAGAGGAAGAACATAATTGGACCATTGAATTAAACATCAAAACAACCAAATTTGATGTTGCAAGGGAAACACCTCATATCCCAATGAAAATATTAAGCTGGAACTGCAGGGGGTTGGGGAGTCCCCATGCAGTTCGAGCTTTGTGGAGGCTCTTTCGGATGGAAAATCCCAACTTTATTTTCATTATAGAAACTAGGCCCAGGGAAACAAAAATGCAAGCTATAAGATTGAAATGTGGCTTTAAGTGTTGTCAAGTGGTGGATTGTGAAAGCAGCGGCAGAGACAGAGCAAGGGGTATAACCCTTCTCTGGAATGTCAATATAAATATATTTATATCATCCTACTTCATCAACCATATAGGAGTTTCGATGACGAATGAGAATGATAACCAATAATGTTGCTTCTCCAAGATTTATGGATTCCCATAAGAGCACAACAAGAAAAAGTTTTTGCTCCTTTTACAAAGCTTGTCGAAAACTAATGGAGATATGTGGATTTGCTTTGGAGATTTCAATGATTTTATCTCTTAAAATTAGAGAATGGATGAAATTATAGAACTATTAGCCAACTAGCCTAGGGGAGACAGACTCTTGAGGTGTGTGAATGACCTGATATTGACTTTGAGGGCTTACCCTTCGGCGTGGACTAATGAGAGGAATGGAGTGGATAAAATTTAATGCATACTAGATAGAGTTTTGGCCACTACTGGTTTTATAAACATGTTCAATCCCACTAAAGTTCTCTACCTGCCCAAATATGGATCGGATCACGCAGCTATTCGTATCGACTTATAGGATGACTTGTAGGAGAAAAAAAGTCCATATTTTTATATTTTAATATGTGTGGGCAAGGGATAATATATGTGAAGTTATAATACACTAGATTTAGAATGCAACCATTCTTTAAGGGTGTCAAAAATTTCAAGTTATTCAGGGTCTAAAAGAAGGCTTTAAGGACTATAAAAATAATGTTGTAGCTTTTAAAATTAGACAATGTGAGGAACTCCTTAAAGAGGATAATAAATGGTCCACAAATGAGGAGTACTTAAGATCCTAAAAACCCCTTGAAAGTTAGAGGAATAATCTGCTAAAGTTTTAGGTAATTATCTAGAGGCAGCAAAATAAAGCAGTTTAGCTTCGAGATTGGGACCATAACAAGAAGTTCTTCCAAGGAAAGGAAACAGAACATTGAAAAATAAATTTGATTTTAAAACTGAAGGATGAAAATGGATGTTGGTGGAGAGGGGAAGAGCATTGTGAACAAATTCTCGTTACCTATTTCAATAATATTCTCTCGACCTCGTGTCCCACTAATATCCACTATGTTTGTAAAGTTGTCCAGAGTAAACTAAGGAGTGAGCACAAGCAGTGGTGTGAAACAATATTTACTATTCAAGAAGTTGAAAATGCTATTTTTCATATGCATCATTTAAAGGCACCGACCAATATGATTTTTCAGCTCTCTTCTTCCATTTTTTTGGCACGTAATAGGTAACGAAGTCACAAAGATGGTATTGAATATTATTAATGAGAAAAAGACCCTAAGGAGATCAACAAGACTTGCATTTCTCTAATTCCAAAGTGTAAGCAACCGACCACCCCGAAGGACTTTCAAACCATCAGTTTGTGCAACATCATAATGAAAGTAGTTACTAAGACCATAACAAATAGATTGAAATGTATCCTCCCCAAGATCATTGATGCAGGGAAGAATGTGTTCATGAAATGTCGCCTTACCACTGACAATAATCTCATGGTTATGGAGTGCTTTCACTAGATGAAAAATAAAACAAAAGGAAAGAAGGGTATCATGGCATTTAAGCTTGATATGTCTAAGGCGTATGACATGATCGCGTGGACTTTTGGCATTGGAGTTTTAGAGGAAATGGGGTTTCTTGAGGGTAAAATACAACTCATCAGAAAGTGCATTTCTTCAGTGTAGTACCAAATTCTCATCAATGGTAAACCAAGCAAAAGTTTTTCCTAAGAGGGGGCTCTGTCAAGGAGACCCTCTTTCCCCTTACCTATTTATTTTGTGTGCAAATGTGCTATTTGGATTATTGAAGAAGGAGGTTGAGGCAAATCATATTCATGGGATCCATGTTGCAAGGAAGGCACCCAAAATTTCTCATTTTTGTTTTGCAGACGATAACTTACTTTTTGCTCGTGTTAATTCCAAAGAAGTGGATTGTATCAAGGATATTCTTACAAAGTACTAGAATTCCTCCAACCAAGTGGTAAACTTGGATAGATCAAAGGCATCTTTTAATCGAAATGTGTGTGATAAAGTCAAAGATATAATATGTAATGGGATGAGATTAGAGACTATGACTAGTCATTCCAAATACACGAGGCTTTTGGTGATGTTTGGTAGATCAAAGAAGGGAAATGTTCCCTTTTCCATTTACCGTGTTTGGAAGAAACTTAAAGGATGGAAGCAAATCCTTATCTCGAGCTGGAAAGGAAGTCCTAATCAAGGTAGTGGCACAATTTATCCCAAGTTACATAATGAGTAGTTACAAACTTCTAGAAGGTTGTAGCAAGTAAATTGAGAACATGCTGGCCAAATTCTGGTGGGTTTCGAAGCAGAGCGATAGGAAAATTCATTAGATGAGTTTGGAGATAATGGCTACAATAAAAGGTAGATGCAAATTGGGTTTTTGAGGATTTATTGATTTCAACACAAGCTTATTAAGGAAACACTACTGGAGACTTATAACAGGTGGGCATATTCTGTTGGAGCAAGTTTTCAAGGCGAGATACTATCCTAGGAGTAATATTGGTGAAGCAAAGCTAGGCTTCTATCCAAACTTCACTTAGAGAAGAATACTTGGTGCAATAGATTTAGTTTCTAAACGGGCCAGATGGATAATAGGAAATGGTCAGTAGATAAGAATAAGGCAAGACAACTGGCTGCCGGAAACAACGGGGTCCAAAGTCCATGGCCCAGTTTGTGGCCTTGACAGTGAGACCAAGGTTTGTGAAATCATTGATTAAGACATGGGCATTTAGAACAGAGAGTTACTTGAGGAGTGCTTTGACCAACTAGACATGCGACAAATCTCTAGCATCCTTATGTCGCTCAGAAAGTCTAAAGATAAAATAATATGGAACAATGAGAAACATGGAGAATACTTTGTAAAATTTGCTTATCAATTACTAGGTGATGGAAAACAATAACATTATTGTTTACTGGTGTTTTTAGTAAACAATCATGAGTTTATTTCACTTAAGAGATTAACTTGAAAAATCTCAAAGATAATTTGTGTAAAGAAACGGTACAATGAAAAATGTGTGTTTGATTTTGGTTTACAATGTTTGAATCATAACCAACTGGATGCAAACAATAAACTTTGGATAAATATAATAAACAAAAAAAAATAAAGTAAATTAAGTAAATGACATTTAACGTAAATACTTTGAATACAAAAGGTTCGCATAAAGTTTAAAGAATGGATGCGAACTCACATTTCTCACAAACTCTTTCGCTCTATAACTTGGGTAATTTAGTTCTATAGAGAATCAATGATAATTTTATGACCTTCATTTTAAGGCATGAGCCTTCTTTATACACTAGTCCTAAATAACCATTAACAACAATCATTTGTTACACGTTCGACACATGTCCTTCTACGTGGGTTTTTATCCTCTAACATGCCTTCATGCGCCTTTAGTGTTCAAACTCCTCACTAACCCATTATCAATCTGATAACTGCCTTGAAAACCTCCTAACTACCTCCCATCGAGAGCTCATGACTCACTTCCAAAGAGTTTTCCATACATCCTCTTAAATGACCCTTATACTAATATACTAAGTCCTCATCATATGATAAACATATCGACTTCGACACCAATATCTCTCAGTCGAGATGCTGATTTGGTGTAACCCTTATGTAATTTTTTGGAAGAGAGAGAGAGTGATCATAATCTTTTGGATCTATTATTGAGATTATTCTAAACCATGTTTACTATACTTATCGAGACCCTTCTTAGTCGACCTAGGCAGCATGTCGACGACCAAATGTTTTATACTTAGTTAGTTTTTATAAGGTTACTATCATCTTTTGTCGAATCCTTAAGCTAGGATTTTCAGGCTAATAGTTCCCTCTCAAAAATCCACTTTTAATCATATCAGATAAAATAAAAATGGTAGTTTTATTAAGTTTCTGACACTATTTACCATATTATGTACATGTCATGGTCATCATGACCACTTTTCATTAAATTGTCACTTCACGAACGTGCGTGCACACCATCATCATTACTCTGATTTCTCAAGACAATCATGTCCACACAATCAAAACCATATTAAATAAAAAAATTAATTAAAATTTATTTAAGAAATTCAAACGACAAGTGTTAGTTTTTTCAGTGCCACCTCTCCCACTTTATTGGGGGATACTGAAACGGTTTCCTATTATAAATATCCCCTTGTTTTTTCATTTTCTACTTTCATCTTCTTCTTTAAAGCCCTAACTTCTCAAAGTCCCATACCATTTACATTTTCATCCCTGTTAATTTCCTGAGGAAAAAAGTGGCTTCTTCTTCTATACCAAGACTTCTAGTTCTGCTTGATTCTGAAACTAATGCTCCTACTATTGTTGGCAAATGCAACTACATTCTTAATCCACCAATGGACGAGGAGAAAGTGATTATTTATGCTTCTCAGGTACTCGTCCCTTTCTCCATTTCTGGTATTATTCATGCATTCATAGGTCTTTTCCTTACTGCTTTTGAGAAACATGAACGTCTGAACAAGTTTTTCCCTTATTACCGTAGTTATGAACCCATAATATTTAAATACAAGGCTTATGAGTTAAGGTTCATGAGTGCACCTATACGTGTTTTCCATGATTTTCCTTCCCCCAACAATAAGGCCTACACTGAATGGTCAGATAAGGTAGATAAGAATAAAAGACATTTATGGAGGGATCAAGAGATTTATGACTTGATTCAGTTATCGAGAATTGGCCTTAAGTGAAACCCAACATTCTCATTGAAACTCTCCTTTACTTGGAAGTTTATACTAATACTTTCCACCTGCTATACGGAATGGTAACCCCACCTTGTTCGACATAGCTGCCATAACGGGTATTCGACCTACTGGCAAAACCTTCGACCCTACTTTGCTAACTAACACCAAACCAGACTTCGACTTCGACTGTGAAAATCATAAGAGTTTTTCGAAAACTTCTATGATACTGACTCTGAATAAGTTTTTAACCAAGAACACATTGCTTTCTTAACCTTATGGATATCTCGCTTTGTATTTGGTTCTAGCTCTTTGCAAATAGCCAAGAAATTTATAACTTTGGCCACCGAAATTCACGAACAGTGAAAAATTAATCTCAACAAGCTGGTTTTAGGCTCTCTCTATGAAGCTCTTGGGCTTGCTGTAACACCTCAAAATTTTCCCTCCTCTTCTTGGGACTAGTTTAGCATATTGCATTTCATTTTTTAGGGCATTAGGCATTTGCATATTGCATATCATGTGATAATAAGAAGATCATCCTCCTGAGTCTTTCTTAGAAGATAGAGAGGTTAAGAGATCCAGGCCTGAGGGTCTCATAGATTGATCACTAGCCATCTGAGGGTTTGTGTTTCAGTTAGGGTTTCTTGGTCCTTCAAGGAGCTTGAGCATTATCTTATTAGCAAAGGTACATCATCATCATCATGGATATGTCATCCTCAAGGAGATGAGGTCTTTATTGAGATGGAGATCCTCATATGATTTTATTGAGTTTGTATAAGCTAGGGTTTCATTTTGGAGCCATTTCATCAAGTGGTTGAGGCTCAAAGTCTTCTGAGCATGTTCAAGTCATCTGTCAACCAGAAAGTCAACTGTGCAAGAACTGAGGGCTAGGAGGTGGAGAAATGAGTTTCAACATCTCATTCATGTTCAAAAGAGGCTTATTCATCATGTCAAATGCATATCTTGAAGAATTTGAGGTCAAGTCAAAACTTTCCAAAAATGGAAAGTGACCTATAATTGAAAGTTTCCCAAAATGGAAAGTTTTGGTTCAAATTCACCATGATCTTGCATCATCAAAGAAGCTTCAAATGAAATTTTTGTCTAACATGAAAGTTGAATATCTCTCTTTCCCATTTCCAAAAAGTCCAAGATCATGAATTTATGATGTGTGGTTGAGGAGATATGATCCAATCATTGCCAAGTGTGCATGGGATTTCAAATGAGCATAACTTTTGACTCATAATTCCAAATTGAGTGCTCCTTTTTGCCAAATTCTTGTCATGACATATATTTTCCAAATCATTCATGGCATTGCATGAAAATTCATCAGGTGATCATGTGCTAATTCAAGTGCATTTTGGAGGGAAATTGGGAAATTCAAATTTGGTGCATTGCATGAGTGAAAGTCCACTTGCATTATGTTTATGAGTTGGTTTTAAGTGAATGTGAGCATTGGCATGCTACTATACACATGGTGCATGGCCATGATACATCATTTTTCATTTTTTGCATTTCATTTCAATTATCACTAATCCTAATTAACCATTACAAATTAGGATTAGCATGGTAATTAACATGGCATATAAATAGTAAATTATAACAGAATTAGAGAGGTTAATCACTTTTTCACCATTTTTGGATCTAGAAACTTTTTCCCTCCAAATTTTCTCTCAATCCAAACTTGAAAATTCTCCACATAGCATAGCATTTTTCTTCCATATTCTGGTTTATTAAGTGTAGTGGATGAAGAATCAAGCATTGGATCATTGAATTCGAGCAGAAATCAAGCATACTCCAAGCAAATTCATGAAAATGGAAGTGGAAAATTAATCAAGATCTAAGCCACTACAAGTTCCAATTTCTTCATAAAGCTTCAAGTCATCAATATAGGAGTAGATCTGGACACTTTAGGAGCTTGAATCGCTGGTTTTGTGGTTCTGCTCTTCAAGAGGTAAAAATTCGAGTCTCTTAATTCTTCAATCCATTGCCATGTTTAGGTAGAGTTTTTCATGTTGATTAATCTGATATAAAATTCGTGTGAAATGGATGAGAAATGAATGAGTTATGCTTGATTAAAGTTTGACATGTCAAAATGTTTTTGTTCGTTTCTCTTTGATCTGGATGAATTAGGATTAGATGTTGATTGATCTGTAATCTCCATTAGAAGAGCTTTCTGTTGATATCATTTTTTTTCGAAATTCTGGAAATTTTCTGAACGCATGCACTATAGCTCTGCCGTCTTCGCGAAGAAGACAGTGGAAACCACCACGCACCGTACACGTATTATACGCGTATCACTGTGCACCATACGCGTATCACTGTGCACCATACGCGTATCACATGCTGCATATTTTCAAACTTAAATCCATTTAATCTTTCCCTCCAATTTCCATATGCATTGTCCATTTTATTTCAACATTGTTTTCCAAACTTCAAAAATTCATATTAAATTGAAAATTGATCCAAAAAATACCCAATTTTTTGCCGCTTGTTCCTCTGTTTGTCTATTATTTTTTCATCATAATTTCCAAAATTATGCGTGGCTGGATTTTATTCGGTGCTAGGTTATGTAATCATATGTCTACTTGTGACCTTGCCTTGCTTATCTCCTTGTGAAATGCTTGTTTCTTATCCAATGAATGTGAAATATTGCATGCTAATTCTAGACACTTTGTTGGACATTTTGGCTTTGGTTTGACATTTTTCCCATGCACCAAGTCTGTTTTATGCTTATGTTAGCATGGGGCGACAATTTGTGTCACACCTTTTGATGTTCAACTTGTACAATGTGATTGCCATGTCAAATGACTTCCAATGCTTCTGATTTGTTTTGTGATGAATGTTGTGGATGTCTTGATTGCTCATGAATTTTGCTGGAATTTTTTGAATCATTTCTATTTTGATTGAGATTTTTCATTCATGTTGATCATTTGGATGCCTTGAATTGCCGTTGACTTCACATGCTTGGTAAATGAACTTGCTTAGTGATTATGATTTGGTTCTTTTTAGGACTTATTCTTGAGTGATTAAACATGCTTCATGTCAAGTTTGAGCTTCTGTTTTGGATTTTTGATCCTCTTTTGACCCTAGGCTTTGACCTAGTGGTTTGGACTTACCATTTGGATTGTGATTTCAGGTTCAAGTACACATTTCCATGATTGGAGTGGCTCCTTCATTTGAGCTTGATTAATTGGTTGATGTTGGCTAACGTTTGCTTGTTTTGTAGGCTTTGAGGACAATTCATTTGTGTTTGCCTAATGTCTTGCACCATTGTTGCCTGATGCTTTGTCTGTCTGTGTGATATTAGCTGTTGATTGTTTGTCTGTACAGTTGAACTGATTGGTTTAGTGTTTTTTCACAGGTACCTGAGTGGCTTTGAGTTCATTTTGAACTTGCTTTGCTAGCTTGTGGTTTGCTTACCACTGAGGTATAATTCTTCTGACTTCATGTAGTCTGGAAGACCTGCCCTGTTATGTGGGCAGGCACCTGTCTGAAGCCCTCCTTAAGAGGCGATGCTTGTGTTTGTTTAATTTTGTGCCCTGTACATTCAAAGACCTCCTAAGTGAAGAGGCATTGGCAGATACAAGGGATGTGCAATCCATCCCCTGCTATTCAGTTGAGTCATTCATCCTGCTCACACCATTGTGTTGATGCACTTTGAATACAAACCCAAGGTCCTGTTGTGTCAGTCATGTGGAGAAGAGTCCCACATTCTGGACTCCCACACTTTCATTTGAGTCAAGCTCTCCCAGACCAGGGATAAGAGCTGTGAGGTCTTACCCTCACTTCCCATTTCATCTGCTTCACCCTAACTCTCAATGTTAGGGTTAAGAGCTAACCATACCCTATTCCAGTTGGCTTGTTTGTCGAGGTTGATTTGACCCCTTGACTAAAGCCTAGCCTTGAGTGAGCCACTTGTTTGTATATAGTGTGTGTGCTTACTTTTGTGCTTGTGATTGATTGTGCTGCTTAGGCTAGCTTGCTTCCTGTGCAAGTTAGGATAGAAACCTCAACCTAGGGCCATTGTGGGTTACATGATAACTATTAGGCTCGAGTCAGTCTCCCTTCTAGTTTGTCATTTCCCAGTCTCTGGTTAGGTTAGAAATTCTCCCTTGTTAAGGGGGACTACGTTGCCCTGATCCTCATACCAGATGAGGTACGTAGGCAGGAGATCGTGCGAGATCTCTCCGGGCACCCTTTACCTTTTTGTGTGTGTTAGGAGATGGATGTAAGTCCAGCGATTGGCATTCCATATCCTATTGGTGTTTGTTTGTATGGAGTCTGACGTAAGTCCAGCGATTGGCAGTCGGTTTCCTGTGTTTGTTTGTGTGCTTGGAGTCTGACGTAAGTCCAGCGATTGGCAGTCGGTTTCCTTGTTTGTTTGTTTGTTTGGAGTCGAACGTAAGACCAGCCATTGGCAGTCTGTTTCCATTTGTGTGTTTGTTTTGACGTCCCAGCGTCTGTGCGTGTGTTTTGTTTCGGCGTGCGTTAGCCGAACTACGGTAGCTCTGATTCTCATTCCAGATGAGATACGTAGGCATAAGATGCGATATCCTAGCGAGCCCGTTCCCTTCTTCTTCCATCTGTGTTTGATTCCAGTGTGCGTGCATTCTTTGAGCAGTTATTCAGCAACCTTATTCTATTCTTTTGAGCGTGGATCCCGTCGAGTATGACGGACGTGAGGGGTGCTAATACCTTCCCCTTGCGTAACCGACTCCCGATCCTTGCAATCTCCGGTCGTAAGACCATTTCCTTTCCAGGTTTACTTCGAGCGTTTCCTTTCCCTCTTTTGGGATAAATAACGCACGGTGGCGGCTCTGTTTGTTTTGTTTTGCCCGCCGGTTGTTTTTCGCGGATGCGACAGCTGGCGACTCTGCTGGGGATATAAAGAAGTTGACCTCATGCTGATCCATCTTCCCTAAGCGAGTCACTCCTAGTGCTCTCTAGGATAGTTTAGGTTGCTTGTGTTGCTCTATTTATTGCATTTATGATTATTATGTTGTATATATATTTGCATAAATGTTTGCATGCATCATATTATCATCGTGCTGTCTTCTGTACAGGTGGTTCCTCTGATTTGGGGTGGGTGTTCTGAGTGGGGCTAAAACCCAGGCCCGAGTATACACCTAGGATTAGTGTGGTCTCATGTTTCCTCTCATGTTAGGTCAACATGTTTTGGGCGACGTGACATACCACAAGCCGGACGAGGTTCATTTGAGGAAGCTCTTCCTTTGTGGAGTATCCACTTTGGTTGAGTCACTTCATTTGAGTTGTTGACTTCGGTGACCGTTCATTCCCGGATCTTTGGGTTAGACGATCTTAAGAGAGCTGCAGTGGCACACCCGAAAGGGCAAACCCGTTGAGTATCTTTGCCCGATTGTCGAGACCATTATCCGCCTTAGGATGGCCTGATTAGAATTCACCTGTGAGGGGAGGGTTGATTCTTACAGATGCATATTCTGATGGTGACTAATGGTTCAGTTATTGATCAGAGTTCTATTTATAAGTCGGATTTATGGATTTATTTCCGAGACGTCGGAGTTCTGTCCGTGGTATTTATCAGTGGGGATCCGTTTATTTCAGGATTCCCTGGGCTGGTTCAGAGGGTCTTGTGGTTATTTGTTCAGGGGACTTTCTGATGATGATGGTGATGTATCCTTAGGTTCCGTTTATTTCGGAACTCCTGAGTTGGATTTATGGTTGACTCAGTACCTCAGATGGTTGTGATCAGTTCAGAGGCCGTAACTCAGTGCAACAGATGTTCGGATGACTTGGAGGATGGCACAGTGCATTGCATTTATACATCAGCATCATTCACATTTGGCATTTATGTGCATCTAACTCATGTTTATCCATATGCAGGGGACATTCTTGATCGAGATCCTGGTTGAGAGACTTCTTTGTTCCAGACATGAGGACTGGCTTGAAAGATGACGTCGTCTACAGTTTCTTCGACCCAGAGATTGGCATGCTGAGAGATATGATAGCATTGATTACACCTGACCATGTGGGGATGTTCCGGGAGACTTATGGGGGTATTCTGAAGTTGGTTTTCAGGCTTACTGATACAGATAGGAGCGCCATCCATACTCTTCTCCAGTTTTATGACCCAAGCTTGAGGTGCTTTGTTTTCCCAGTTACCTCTTGGGGCCTTTGATGGAAGATTATGCCAGTATTCTGGGTCTTCCGATCAGGGACCAGATTCCATTCTATGTCACTAAGGGGGAACCTGATATTGCTGAGATTTCTCGTGCTCTTTATTTGAGCCCAGAGGTGACCAAGGGGGGTTTGAAGGAGAAGGGAAAGTTGCCTGGTTTTCATCTGAGTTTCTTGGAGGCTAAAGCCAAGGAGCATGCTGCTTTGGGTAATTGGAGGACCGTTTGTGCTTTGATTGCTGTGAGCATCTGTGGGACCATCCTGTTTCCTAATCAGAAGAACTTTATGGACATTAATGCCATCAGGTTGTTTGTGCAGAGGAATCCCATTCCTACCCTGGTTGGGGATGTCTACTACTCGGTCCATAATCGGAACGAGAAGCGGCGTGGGGGATTGATCCGGTGTTGTGCTCAGCTGTTGTACAAATGGTTCATGGGGTATTTGCCTTCCAGAGGTGCCTTTGCCTTTCTTGATCCTACTGTCAAATGGTCAATCAGACTGATGGGTTTGCGAGCCAATGACATAGCTTGGACTCACAACGGTATGGCTGGACGAGATTTCATTTACAGTTGTGGGAGTCTTCCCAATGTACCTCTTATAGGAGTTCAAGGTTGCATTAATTACAACTCGGTGCTTCTTAGGAGACAAATGGGATTTGCTGTGGAGGGTCCTCCTCTTGGACGAGAGATTCAAGAGTCTTTCTACTTCCCAATTGAGGGTAATCAGCCAAAGTTGAGGCAAGTGTCTGATGAGTGGCGTGACATTCAGAGAAAGGGCAAGGTTCCTTTTGGTAAGGTTAACAGCAGGTCTTTTCCTCCATTTGATGATTGGCTTAGGAAGAGGATTGAGCTCACACATCTACCATTTCCTGGAGGTGATCCTTGGTGTCCTTTGATTGAAGGGCCACGTTCTTCTGTCAGCATGGAAGAGTTCCTTGAGATGAAAAAAGCCAGAGATCAGCTGCAAGAAGAGAAGACTGAGTTGGAGATGAGTGTTGCTAGAATTCAGATGGCTAATCAGGAAATCAAAGGAAGAATAGAAGACCAGGATAAGAGGCATGCTCTTGTGGTGAAGCGATTTGAGATAGACACCGCTTATTATGGCAAGGTTAGCCAAGCTTTAGAGTCATCCACGAGGGAGCAAGACATCACCAAGGAGAGGTTGGCTAGAGCTTCGAAGGTCATCGAAGATGAGAAGAGGAGACAAATCCTTGTGAGGGATCAGAGGGAAGACAGAGTCAGAATCCTTATCGCCGAGTGGGAAGCAAAGTTGAAGATTAAGGAAGCAGAGAACGTGAAGATTATTGCTGAGAGAGATCATTATATTGCTGAAAGAGATCATTATCTTGCTGAGAGGGATCATTATTTCCGACAGATGAAGATTCACCAGAAGGAGATAGGAAGACTGCAGCAGGAGAACACTGAACTCAGGTTTGCTGTGAAGTTTACCAAGATGGTAGATGATGCGGAGCCTTCTGTGGAGCCTTCTTCAGTGTAGCCTTTTGTTATCATTTGTGTTGGATTACTGTCAGGCCTGTTGACGGAATTCACTTGTTTGTATTTTCTTTCTGTTTCTGGAGAATTGTATTTGATTTGTATCAGACTTGATGTATGACTCTCGCACATATGGGGCACTTTTGATATGCAATGGTTGTTTTCATTCAGTGATTGGTCTTCAAGCTTTATTTGCTTTCCTGTATGTTTTCACATTGCACACACACGGTTGGGTGGTATCTTTGCTAAATCATAATTCTCTGCACTGTATGATGAAATCATTCGATGAATGTCAGAATATTACTGCCGGATTATTATCTGTCTCGATGAAGCCAGGATCGAAAGACAGAGTGTTCCTCATATGGATAGACATTGCATTCATGCATGAATCATAATAACTTGTCTTCTATTTTGCAGGTGTCAGTTTCTAACGTGCTTGGTTGTTTCAGGAATCATTGCTCGTGCGCGTAGAATCATTCCCTTGCACACAACCCGTCCACACAAATACTTTACCAGACGCAACACACCTAGGCTGATGGATCTATCCAACGCAGATTTTCTCGAGCTGAAGGAGAAAATGAATGAACTGATCAATGTCATGCAAGGGTTTGCTGTAGGGAAGAAAGCACTTGCTGATAAAGTGGAGAAGCTCGAGCGGGCTTCGGCTGCCAACAGTGGTATCAATTTATAGGGTGTCTCCAACCATGGCCTTGGTGGTTCTAGGGATGGAGAAGATCCCCGAAAGAAGACAACTGCTGGTGTGGTGGTTAATAATGGGGGTGGTTTCGGTGTTGCCACAAGTGGTAGACCAGGACCGATGGGTAACAATATGAAGGATAGCCTGTTTCCTCCTTTCTTCGGGGCTGAAGAGGATAGAGAGGAAGACAGAGAAGCAGATCAGTTCTCCATGTCAAATGAACAGTTTGGGCAGTACGGTGTCCAACCACCAAATAAAGAGATTCAGGTGCTGGCGGAGAAAATCAGGGCTCTTGAAAGCTATGCTACTCCAGGGGTTGTCAATATGTCCAATATGGGGCTGGTTGAGGGGATTGTGATCCCACAAAAGTTTAAAGCGCCTGCATTTGACAAGTATAATGGGAGTTCTTGCCCGGAAACTCACCTCCAGGCTTTTGTCCGTAAGATTTCTGCTTATACAATGGACCAAAAGCTATGGATGTACTTCTTCCAGGACAGTCTGTCTGGAGGGTCCTTGGAATGGTACACCAAGCTGAAATCTTCTGACATTAAAAGCTGGCAAGATCTTGGAGATGCATTCTTTAAACAGTACCAATTCAACGCTGATATGGCTCCTAGCCGTACCCAACTGCAGGGTATGTCTCAGAAGCCTAATGAGGGGTTTAAAGAATATGCGCAGAGATGGAGGGAGTTAGTTGCCAGAGTCCAACCTCCGTTGGTAGACCGAGAAATGTCAGATCTGTTTATGGGTACCCTTCAGGGGACCTTTGCTGAAAGAATGGTTGGATGCCCGGTTACCAACTTTGCTGATATAGTGGTGGTTGGAGAAAGAATTGAAAGTTGGTTGAAGTTGGGAAAGATACAGGGTAATGCTTCGTCGTCTGGATCGAAGAAGCCCTTTGGAAATGGTCAGAGGAAGAAGGAGGGTGATACCAGCGTTGTGTATACCCAAAGAGGACAGAGTAGGGATCGTTACTACCAGCATACTGCTGCGGTAACCATTCCTGCCGATAATCAGCCTGCACAACAGCAACAGCAACAACCGCAACAACAACGGCAGCCATTTCAACAGAGACCGCAGAGGGTTGGGTATCAGGTGCGAGGGAGAATGAATGATCGTCAATTCGATAGACCACCTGTGACCTATTCATTCTTGCTGAAGAAGTTGAAGGATTTGGGGTTGGTTCAGCTAAGAACGTTGGCTCCGTTGAGACCCGACCAAAGGCCTCCCAGCTATGACGAGAACGCCAAATGTGAATTTCACTCAGGTGCCCCTGGACACAACGTAGAAAATTGCAAAGCTTTTAAGCATGTGGTCCGGGACTTAGTGGATTCTAAGGCAATCAATTTTGCACCGTCTCCAAATGTGAATGTTAATCCCATGCCCGCGCATGGTCAAATGGGGGTGAATGCAATTTCTGAAGATGGTAGAATCGGGCTGAAGAGTGTGAATCAATTGAAGACTCCGTTGGCTGAGATCAAAAGACAACTGTTGAAGAATGGGGTCTTTCCGGGCTGTGATAACTGTTGTGCTGCGTGCACTGTTGCTCCTGATGGGTGTGTGTTGCTAAGGGAGGTTGTCCAGAGGCTGATGGATGAGGGAAGCCTCAGATTTGAGAAGGTTGATTTGGGGAAGGAAGATGTCTCCACCATAACCATCTATTTCGACCCGGTTGATTTGTCAACGCTGGTAGATGCGGCTCCAGTTACTATCACAGTACCTGGGCCAATTCCTTATGACAAAGATGACGTCGTGCCGTGGCATTATGGTGGAGAGGTTTATTGTAATGGGGAGAGGCTGGAAGATCAAACTGCAGGTGAAACCACCGTTTCAAGGGTTGATAATGCCGGACCTAGTGGTTTCACTTGCAGTGGAAGGTTGTTTGCCCCTGATGCTTTGAGAAGTGGGGAAGGAGAAAAAGAAAAGAAAGAAAAGGCCGAGGCTTTAGCCAGGGCAAGAGGAAACAAGTGGTAAATGAGGGTACTCCTGTGGTGACACCGGCGCCTGGTGGGTCGGAAAGAGAACTTGGTGATGAAGCTGAAGAATTTTTAAGAATCATCAAGAAGTCAGAGTACAAGCTTGTTGACCATCTGCAGCAGACCCCATCCAAGATCTCAATCTTGTCATTGTTGCTGAGCTCCGAGGGGCATAGGGAGGCTTTGCTGAAAATACTAAAAAGAGCCTATGTTCCCCAGGAGATAACAATCAATCAGTTGGAGACGGTGGTGTCAAACGTCAATGCCAGCCATGGGCTGGGTTTCACTGATTTGGATCTAACTGTAGATGGGCGGAACCATAATCGGGCGTTACACATCGCAATGGAATGTAAAGGAGTTGTGCTTTCGCACGTGTTGGTTGATACCGGCTCCTCTTTAAATGTGTTGCCAAAGAAAGCCCTGGCGAAGCTGGACTGTGAAGGGTTAATTTTGACGCCCACTGACCTGATAGTGAGAGCTTTTGACGGTTCGAAGCGGGCTGTGTTCGGGGAAGTGGAGCTCCCGGTGAAGATTGGGCCCGAGGTGTTTAAGTCTGTATTTTATGTCATGGATATTCAGCCGGCATACAGTTGCCTGTTGGGTCGCCCATGGATCCATGCTGCTGGGGCAGTGACTTCGACTTTGCACCAGAAGCTGAAGTACATCTGGGACGGGCAGGTCGTCACCGTTTGTGGGGAGGAGGATATCTTTGTCAGCCACCTATCATCGTTCAAATACGTGGAAATGGACGGTGAAATCATTGAAATGCCAAGTCAAGCATTCGAAACCGTCAAGGTGGAGAATGCTCTTTTTGCCAAAGAAGAGGAGAAACCGTCAATTTCTTCGTATAAACAGGCTGCTGAGGTGGTGAGGAGTGGAGAAGCTCCAGGATGGGGAAAGATGATGGACATCACCGCCAAGAAAGACAGATTTGGAGTAGGTTATCAGCCGGGCCGAGGCTCGTCTGGACAGGGCAGAGGACGTCGTACGTCATTCACGTTCACCAGTGCTGGAATGCTGGATCCAGATCACATCTGTATGGTGGGTGAAGAAGTTGACAGTGACTGTGAGATTGATCAATGGATAAAGTCGTGCGTACCAAGGATGGAAGTCCAGAACTGGAAGGCCGAAAAGATCATCACTGTCACTCTACGTGAAGAGTAATATTTCCTGTTTTTCAATTTTGTCTGCATGAAAGCCATACGTTTTGCCCGAAACGTAATGGTTCATTGTAAGGGCCACCTCATGTTTCATTTTGCAATTTTTTGCATCATAAATAAAAGGATGTTTTTCAATTAAAAGCGGTGTTCCCTGTTTTTCCTTTATTTTTGCAGTTTAATAAAAACAAAAATAAAATGGCAATGTTTTCATTTTCCTTTTTCAATTTGTCTCGCTCCGGTTCTAAAGCAATGCATGAATCAACATTCATGCAGATGCGATCATTCACCGGATCTCATTGATGACAATCTTGTTACACCCTCATATGACTTCGACAATCCGATCTATCATGCCGAAGAAGAAGGCGAAGAAGATTGTGAACTGCCGGAGGAATTAGCCAGGTTGTTGAAACAAGAGGAGAAGGTGATTCAGCCGCATGAAGAGCAAGTTGAGGTTGTGAATCTGGGTACCGACGAGGTCAGAAAAGAGGTGAAAATCGGGGCCGCTTTGGAGGAAAATGTCAAGAGCAAAATGGTAGCCTTGTTGAAAGAGTATGTCGACATCTTTGCCTGGTCTTATCAAGATATGCCAGGGTTGGGTACCGATATCGTTGTGCATAAGTTACCGTTGAGAGCAGATTGTCCTCCAGTGAAGCAGAAGTTGCGCAGAACTCGACCTGAGATGGCAATGAAAATTAAAGAGGAGGTTCAGAAGCAGTTGGATGTTGGGTTCCTCGCTGTCACTAATTATCCGCCTTGGGTCGCAAATATTGTGCCGGTCCCGAAGAAAGATGGGAAGGTGAGAATGTGTGTGGACTACCGGGATTTGAACAGAGCTAGCCCGAAGGATGATTTCCCATTACCTCACATTGACGTGTTGGTAGACAATACAGCTCAATTCTCGATGTTTTCCTTCATGGATGGCTTTTCTGGCTATAATCAAATCAAAATGTCGCTAGATGATATGGAGAAAACAACGTTCATCACACCATGGGGCACTTTCTGCTATAAGGTGATGCCATTTGGTCTCAAGAACGCCGGTGCTACTTATCAGAGGGCTATGGTGACTTTGTTTCATGATATGATTCATCATGAAATTGAATGCTATGTTGATGACATGATAGCAAAGTCCCAAACAGAAGAGGGGCATTTGGTAGATCTGGCCAAGTTGTTTGACCGGTTGAGACAATTCAGACTGAGGTTGAATCCGAATAAGTGCACTTTCGGAGTGCGGTCCGGTAAATTGCTGGGGTTCATTGTAAGTGAGAGAGGAATCGAGGTTGATCCTGCTAAAGTAAAAGCAATACAAGAAATGCCTGAACCGAGAACAGAGAAGGAGGTTCGTGGTTTCTTAGGTAGATTGAACTACATTTCACGGTTCATATCTCATCTAACAGCCACGTGTGATCCAATATTCAAGTTATTGAGAAAAGATCAAACGGTCAGGTGGAATAATGATTGCCAAGCGGCATTTGAAAAGATAAAAGAATATTTGCAGGAGCCTCCGATTCTGATGCCTCCTGTGGAGGGACGACCGTTGATTCTGTACTTGACAGTCCTCGAGGGGTCTATGGGGTGCGTACTGGGGCAGCATGACGAGTCTGGTCGAAAAGAGCATGCCATATACTACCTTAGCAAAAAGTTTACCGACTGTGAAACAAGATATTCACTGCTCGAGAAAACTTGTTGTGCTTTGGTCTGGGTTGCTCGCCGACTGAGGCAGTATATGCTGGTTCATACCACTTTATTGATTTCCAAGATGGATCCAATCAAGTACATTTTTGAGAAGCCAGCATTGACCGGACGGATTGCGAGGTGGCAAATGATTTTGACTGAATATGATATCCAGTATACCTCTCAGAAGGCGATAAAGGGGAGTGTATTGTCTGATTACCTCGCCCAGCAACCCATTGAGGATTATCAACCAATGAAGTTTGAATTCCCTGATGAGGACATCATGTTTCTCAAATCGAAAGATTGTGAGGAACCAATCCCGGAGGAGGGGCCTGACCCTGAATCCAAATGGATTCTGATGTTTGATGGGGCCGTTAACGTGAATGGTAGCGGTGCTGGTGCTGTTTTGGTTACGCCGAAAGGATCCCATATTCCTTTTGCTGCCCGGCTAACATTTGAGTGCACCAACAACGTGGCTGAATACGAAGCTTGTATCCTGGGGATTGAAGAGGCGATTGATTTGAGGATCAAGAACCTTGTCATATATGGAGATTCAGCTTTGGTTGTAAATCAGGTCAACGAAAAGTGGTATATGCATCAATCTCATTTAATTCCATATCGGGATTATACGAGGAGATTGTTGACGTTTTTCACCAAGGTGAAATTGCATCATGTGCCTAGAGAAGAGAATCCTTTAGCGGATGCTTTGGCTACTCTGGCTGCCTTGATTAAGGTGCAGTGGTGGAATCAGTTCGCCAGTGTTGAGGTGGGACGTCTGGATAGACCGGCTTATGTATTTGCTGTTGACACAGCATCTGATGATGAAAAGCCGTGGTATTACGATATCAAGTGCTATCTGGAAACCCAAGAGTATCCTGAGGGAGCATCCAAGAAGGACCGAAAGACTCTGAGGAGGTTGGCCATGGTGTTCTATCTGAATAAGGATGGGGTTTTGTACAAACGGAATTTCGATTGGGTTTTGCTCAGATGTGTTGATGACAAAGAAGCAAGCCAATTGATGAAAGAGGTTCACGAGGGGTTGTTTGGTACCCATGCCAGTGGGAATGCAATGGTGAAAAAGTTGTTACGAGCTGGTTATTATTGGATGACAATGGAGGCCCAATGTTTCAATTTCGTGCGAAAATGTCATAAATGCCAGATTTATGCTGACAAGGTGCACGTGCCTCCAAATCCGTTGAGTTTGATGTCATCTCCGTGGCCGTTTGCTATGTGGGGCATTGATATGATCGGGAAGATTGAGCCTACGGCTTCGAATGGGCACCGGTTCATATTAGTGGCAATTGATTACTTCACCAAGTGGGTGGAAGCAGTCCCTTATGCAAATGTGACGAAGCAGGTCGTTGCCAGATTTCTCAAGAGAGACATCATTTGCAGATATGGGGTTCCCGAGAGAATCATTACTGATAATGGTTCTAATTTGAACAACAAGATGATGGCAGAATTGTGCCGGGAATTCAAGATTGAGCATCATAATTCTTCTCCTTATCGTCTGAAGATGAATGGGGCGGTTGAGGCAGCCAATAAGAATATTAAGAAGATTGTGCAGAAAATGGTCGTGACCTATAAAGATTGGCATGAGATGTTGCCATTTGCATTGCATGGGTACCGAACTTCGGTGCGCACGTCTACTGGGGCAACACCTTTCTCGTTGGTATATGGAATGGAAGCCGTGCTACCGGTTGAGGTTCAAATTCCCTCTTTGAGAGTCTTGATGGACGTGAAATTGCAAGAGGCTGAATGGGTAAGGACCCGGTATGAAGAGTTGAGCCTGATTGAGGAAAAGAGGTTGGCGGCCATTTGTCATGGGCAGTTGTACCAGCAGCGGATGAAGTGTGCTTTTGACCGAAAGGTGCGACCTCGTGTGTATCACGTGGGAGATATGGTATTGAAAAGGATCCTTCCTCCTCAAAACGATCGAAGAGGCAAGTGGACACCCAACTATGAAGGTCCATTCGTGGTCAAGAAGGTTTTCTCTGGCGGAGCCTTGTTGTTAACGACCATGGATGGCGAAGATTTTCCATCCCCTGTGAATGCGGACGCAGTTAAAAAATACTTCGTATAAGAGACCCGCTGGACGAAAAGAATAAAATAGTCCAGGCAAAAATGGGCATCCCGGCGAACCGAAAAAAAAAATGGAAAAGGTTCGGGCAAAAATTAGGGATAAAAAGGAAAAAATGTACACCCGGCAAGTCGAAAACCTGAAAAGGTGGCTTGGGCAAAAAAGGGTATCCCGGTGGACTGAAAACCCGAAAGGGCGGTCCAGGCAAAAGAGGGATTGAAACGAACAACTGCGTCTAGCATGATCGTTTGCTTTGGTTAAAACACCATGGATAATCCCCAGCAGGGATCGGTCGGAAGCGTCTTGTTCAGAAGGCAGAAAGCACGGAAAGTCTGAGGACATATGGGGTGTAACCGAGTTGGAACTCGATGAGATCGCGGTTTCACATTGCCATTAGGATAGATTTTCCTTTTGTGCGCAATTACCTCTTTTCAGGAATTGCTTCCTTTGTATTGCTCATTCATGAGCCACCTTTTTCAATCAATAAAATGCATATTCAGTCAAATAATTTTGTTTTTGTTTTTCATTACCACTTTGATTGCAAAAACATCCAGTTATTTTTGATAAAGAATCTTTGCATTTTAAGACATACAGGTCCCTTCCAATGCATGTTTATAAGATTGAAAACCTGAAATCTTATTCGGAAGGTGAAGTGACCTAGGTGTTGAAATCTTGGCACGCCTGGGGCACGTTTTGTCTAACGATCTCTTTTGCAGGTGCTGTTAGATATTTTCACTCACTTGCAGGTTGTGATGTGAAGCTTTTGACAAAAAGATCCCCATGGAGTCCAATTAGGGATAAGGGACTGAGGAATGGTGAAAAGATGACGAAAGACGTGCGACGATCCTGAATATTAATCAAGAAGACTCTTCAAAGTCTGAGGACTGGGAAGTTTGTATGAATCCAGGGAGTTCAATCTCCGTGGAGTATGGAGAAGTCGAGAATACAAGGTGATGAATCAGAAAAGTCCAGACGAGTCTGGGAGCTCTCAAAAGTGGAAAGCTGACACTGGATTTGGATGTTGGATACCAAGGTTCGACGAGTCGACGGGTGTTCTGCGCCAGAATTTCCTTGTTTCCCCAAGCAGAGTTGGGATTGTTACCTCCCCGGCGGATCCAAGGTCCGTGTCTTCCCTAGCAGGGACGGGATGGTTATCTCCCCAGCAGGGTTCAGATCGATGTTTCCTCAGCAGCCAGGCCTGAAGGTTGTTATTTCCCTAGCGGAGGTGTCCGTTGCTGGCTTTTCCCCCAGCAAGTCAGAGACTGTTGTTTTCCCCGCGGAATGTGGTGGTGGTTTCTTCCCCAGTGAAATTCCCAAGCGGGTTGGGTGCAGAGGAGGTTATCCCTAGTGAAGGTGGTCCTTTTCCTAGCAGCAGGTCTATTCCCCAGCAGGGTGGAGGGTGGAGTGTTGTCGAGTTCCTCAACAGAGTGCCTCGAGCTCCCCAGAAGAGTCCCTTGAGGGGGGATACTTTTCTTTTTTGCATTCATCATGTAGATAAGCATAGCATATTGCGTAGCATTTCCATAATTATGGAGCATTACGCTAAAAAATCATCAGCATGCATCAGCATTACAAGCGTAAGCTAGTCTCAAGTTGTGGTTACTGTTTGAGAGGTGGTTTCGCCCGAGGGTGAAGATGTTACTCCGAGGAGTTTGGCATCGTGATGTTGAATCAACAGTATTCCCCGGTAGGGCGATATTGGAGGAAGAGTTTCTGTCGGGCGGAGATGGAAATGATAATTCAAGAAGTTTTGGGGTCCAAAAAAAAAAAAAAGAGAGAGAGAAAAGAGAGAATAATCCCCAGCGGAGCGCAAATTGTTCGTTTGCTAGGGTTGAATAGAGGATAGTAGGCTCATGGCTTGTTATCCCCAGCTTGGGTCGTTGGCACGTGTGCCGCCTCATTTATCAATGTTCCTTATCTCTGCCGATGCTGACAGGCATGAAGTTTCCGGTATTCAGACCGAAGTGGCGTTCAGGCCAGTTTTCCGATTTTCAGATCGAAGAAGTTTCCGACGCTCAGGTCGATGTAACTTGTGGCACTCAGGCCAGGTTTCCGGTGTTCAGGCCGAGGTGGGTATTCAGACCAGTTTCCGATTTTCAGATCGAAGAAGTTTCCGACGTTCAGGTGGAAGCACTTGTGGCATTCAGGCCAGTTTCCGATTTTCAGATCGAAGAAGCTTCCGAAGTTCAGATCGATGCAACTTGCGGCGTTCAGGCCGGTCGTTCGGTATTCAGACCGAAGTGGCATTCAGGCCAATTTCCCGGTGTTCAGACCGAAGCGGTATCCAGACTGAAGTGGTATCCAGACCGAAGTGGCATTCAGGCCAATCTCTCGGTGATCAGACTGACATTAATACTCTCATATTCCGATGCTCAGTATTCAGACTGACGAGCGGCGTTCAGGTCATGGTTATCCCTGTGTTACCATTTATTTTGGTATCCAGGTCAACATTTCTGTTCGGTGTTCAGGCAGACTTTCTCCGTACTAGACGGATTTTTCTTTTGAGATCACTTCTTTGTCGATTCTGACAGGCATGGTTAATTATTTCCCAGCGGAGCGCAAATTGTTCGTCTGTTCTTGGTATTCAATCACTCTTCACCCTGATCATTTGAAAGCCGAGGCTGTTCATATCGACAGGTTCATAGTGGATTGAATAGGGGCAGCTGTAACACCTCAAAATTTGCCCTCCTCTTCTTGGGACTAGTTTAGCATATTGCATTTCATTTTTTAGGGCATTAGGCATTTGCATATTGCATATCATGTGATAATAAGAAGATCATCCTCCTGAGTCTTTCTTAGAAGATAGAGAGGTTAAGAGATCTAGGCCTGAGGGTCTCATAGATTGATCACTAGCCATCTGAGGGTTTGTGTTTCAGTTAGGGTTTCTTGGTCCTTCAAGGAGCTTGAGCATTATCTTATTAGCAAAGGTACATCATCATCATCATGGATATGTCATCCTCAAGGAGATGAGGTCTTTATTGAGATGGAGATCCTCATATGATTTTATTGAGTTTGTATAAGCTAGGGTTTCATTTTGGAGCCATTTCATCAAGTGGTTGAGGTTCAAAGTCATCTGAACATGTTCAAGTCATCTGTCAACCAGAAAGTCAACTGTGCAAGAACTGAGGGCTAGGAGGTGGAGAAATGAGTTTCAACATCTCATTCATGTTCAAAAGAGGCTTATTCATCATGTCAAATGCATATCTTGAAGAATTTGAGGTCAAGTCAAAACTTTCCAAAAATGGGAAGTGACCTATAATTGAAAGTTTCCCAAAATGGAAAGTTTTGGTTCAAATTCACCATGATCTTGCATCATCAAAGAAGCTTCAAATGAAATTTTTGTCCAACACGAAAGTTGAAGATCTCTCTTTCCCATTTCCAAAAAGTCCAAGATCATGAATTTATGATGTGTGGTTGAGGAGATATGATCCAATCATTGCCAAGTGTGCATGGGATTTCAAATGAGCATAACTTTTGATTCATAATTCCAAATTGAGTGCTCCTTTTTGCCAAATTCTTGTCATGACATATATTTTCCAAATCATTCATGGCATTGCATGAAATTTCATCAGGTGATCATGTGCTAATTCAAGTGCATTTTGGAGGGAAATTGGGAAATTCAAATTTGGTGCATTGCATGAGTGAAAGTCCACTTGCATTATGTTTATGAGTTGGTTTTAAGTGAATGTGAGCATTGGCATGCTACTATTCACGTGGTGCATGGCCATGATACATCATTTTTCATTTTTTGCATTTCATTTTAATTATCACTAATCCTAATTAACCATTACAAATTAGGATTAGCATGGTAATTAACATGACATATAAATAGTAAATTATAACAGAATTAGAGAGGTTAATCACTTTTTCACCATTTTTGGATCTAGAAACTTTTTCCCTCCAAATTTTCTCTCAATCCAAACTTGAAAATTCTCCATATAGGATAGCATTTTTCTTCCATATTCTGGTTTATTAAGTGTAGTGGATGAAGAATCAAGCATTGGATCATTGAATTCGAGCAGAAATCAAGCATACTCCAAGCAAATTCATGAAAATGGAAGTGGAAAATTAATCAAGATCTAAGCCACTACAAGTTCCAATTTCTTCATAAAGCTTCAAGTCATCAATATAGGAGTAGATCTGGACACTTTAGGAGCTTGAATCGCTGGTTTTATGGTTCTGCTCTTCAAGAGGTAAAAATTCGAGTCTCTTAATTCTTCAATCCATTGCCATGTTTAGGTAGAGTTTTTCATGCTGATTAATCTGATATAAAATTCGTGTGAAATGGATGAGAAATGAATGAGTTATGCTTGATTAAAGTTTGACATGTCAAAATGTTTTTGTTCGTTTCTCTTTGATCTGGATGAATTAGGATTAGATGTTGATTGATCTGTAATCTCCATTGGAAGAGCTTTCTGTTGATATCATTTTTTTTCGAAATTCTGGAAATTTTTTGAACGCATGCACTGTAGCTCCGTCGTCTTCACGAAGAAGACGGTGGAAACCACCACGCACCGTACGCGTATCATACGCGTATCACTGTGCACCATACGCGTATCACATGCTACATATTTTCAAACTTAAATCCATTTAATCTTTCCCTCCAATTTCCATATGCATTGTCCATTTTATTTCAACATTGTTTTCCAAACTTCAAAAATTCATATTAAATTGAAAATTGATCCAAAAAATACCCAATTTTTTGCCGCTTGTTCCTCTGTTTGTCTATTATTTTTTCATCTTAATTTCCAAAATTATGCGTGGCTGGATTTTATTCGGTGCTAGGTTATGTGATCATATGTCTACTTGTGACCTTGCCTTGCTTATCTCCTTGTGAAATGCTTGTTTCTTATCCAATGAATGTGAAATTTTGCATGATAATTCTAGACACTTGGCTGGACATTTTGGCTTTAGTTTGACATTTTTCCCATGCACCAATTCTGTTTTATCCTTATGTTAGCATGGTGCGACAACTTGTGTCACACCTTTTGATGTTCAACTTGTACAATGTGATTGCCATGCCAAATGACTTCCAATGCTTCTGATTTGTTTTGTGATGAATGTTGTGGATGTCTTGATTGCTCATGAATTTTGCTGGAATTTTTTGAATCATTTATGTTTTGATTGAGATTTTTCATTCATGTTGATCATTTGGATGCCTTGAATTGCCGTTGACTTCACATGCTTGGTAAATGAACTTGCTTAGTGATTATGATTTGGTTCTTTTTAGGACTTATTCTTGAGTGATTAAACATGCTTCATGTCAAGTTTGAGCTTCTGTTTTGGATTTTTGATCCTCTTTTGACCCTAGGCTTTGACCTAGTGGTTTGGACTTACCATTTGGATTGTGATTTCAGGTTCAAGTACACATTTCCATGATTGGAGTGGCTCCTTCATTTGAGCTTGATTAATTGGTTGATGTTGGCTAACGTTTGCTTGTTTTGTAGGCTTTGAGGATAATTCATTTGTGTTTGCCTAATGTCTTGCACCATTGTTGCCTGATGCTTTGTCTGTCTGTGTGATATTAGCTGTTGATTGTTTGTCTGTATAGTTGAACTGATTGGTTTAGTATTTTTCATAGGTACCTAAGTGGCTTTGAGTTCATTTTGAACTTGCTTTGCTAGCTTGTGGTTTGCTTACCACTGAGGTATAATTCTTCTGACTTCATGTAGTCTGGAAGACCTGCCGTGTTATGTGGGCAGGCACCTGTCTGAAGCCCTCCTTAAGAGGCGATGCTTGTGTTTGTTTAATTTTGTGCCCTGTACATTCAAAGACCTCCTAAGTGAAGAGGCATTGGCAGATACAAGGGATGTGCAATCCATCCCCTGCTATTCAGTTGAGTCATTCATCCTGCTCACATCATTGTGTTGATGCATTTTGAATACAAACCCAAGGTCCTGTTGTGTCAGTCATGTGGAGAAGAGTCCCACATTCTGGACTCCCACACTTTCATTTGAGTCAAGCTCTCCCAGGCCAGGGATAAGAGCTGTGAGGTCTTACCCTCACTTCCCATTTCATCTGCTTCACCCTAACTCTCAATGTTAGGGTTAAGAGCTAACCATACCCTATTCCAGTTGGCTTGTTTGTCGAGGTTGATTTGACCCCTTTATTAAAGCCTAGCCTTGAGTGAGCCACTTGTTTGTATATAGTGTGTGTGCTTACTTTTGTGCTTGTGATTGATTGTGCTGCTTAGGCTAGCTTGCTTCCTGTGCAAGTTAGGATAGAAACCTCAACCTAGGGCCATTGTGGGTTACATGATAACTATTAGGCTCGAGTCAGTCTCCCTTCTAGTTTGTAATTTCCCAGTCTCTGGTTAGGTTAGAAATTCTCCCTTGTTAAGGGGGACTACGTTGCCCTGATCCTCATACCAGATGAGGTACGTAGGCAGGAGATCGTGCGAGATCTCTCCGGGCACCCTTTACCTTTTTGTGTGTGTTAGGAGATGGATGTAAGTCCAGCGATTGGCATTCCGTATCCTATTGGTGTTTGTTTGTGTGGAGTCTGACGTAAGTCCAGCGATTGGCAGTCGGTTTCCTGTGTTTGTTTGTGTGCTTGGAGTCTGACGTAAGTCCAGCGATTGGCAGTCGGTTTCCTTGTTTGTTTGTTTGTTTGGAGTCGGACGTAAGACCAGCCATTGGCAGTCTGTTTCCATTTGTGTGTTTGTTTTGACGTCCCAGCGTCTGTGCGTGTGTTTTGTTTCGGCGTGCGTTAGCCGAACTACGGTAGCTCTGATTCTCATTCCAGATGAGATACGTCGGCGTAGGATGCGATATCCTAGCGAGCCCGTTCCCTTCTTCTTCCATCTGTGTTTGATTCCAGTGTGCGTGCATTCTTTGAGCAGTTATTCAGCAACCTTATTCTATTCTTTTGAGCGTGGATCCCGTCGAGTACGACGGACGTGAGGGGTGCTAATACCTTCCCCTTGCGTAACCGACTCCCGATCCTTGCAATCTCCGGTCGTAAGACCATTTCCTTTCCAGGTTTACTTCGAGCGTTTTCTTTCCCTCTTTTGGGATAAATAACGCACGGTGGCGGCTCTGTTTGTTTTGTTTTGCCCGCCGGTTGTTTTTCGCGGATGCGACACTTGCTGCTTTTGATTTCAAGTCCATCACCGACCTAACATACAAGTTCTTAATCCTTGTCCATATATGGATTCTCCAACAATGGCTGAATGTCACATTTGAATCTTTTCTGAAGTTCAAAATCCCTTTTGTCTTAGTGCATCGGGTTGAAGAAAAATAGGTTGAAGCCACCAGGCTTGCCTTGTTGACACCAGAATATGTTGGTCTGGCAACCGCAAATTCATTTAAGAAGTATGTTATCATGTTTGCATAACGTGATATTTTAAAACCATCCATGGATCCCTTTGTCAGTCGAAGTTATGGTTCCAACTGGTTTAAGACGGAATTTCCTCATTTTTCTCCTAAACATCACGCTAAAGCTCTTGACATTTGGTCAACTTTTCTCTGACCAACTGTTTTGTCTACCTAGATTATGGTAGGATACAAAGGTTAGGGCCTTGTTATCTATCAGCATAAATTGGTAGCCCGACAATTTGGTTTATGTCAATTTCTACCCAAGTCATTCTTTCTTCATAAATCCAAGGTCTTCATATACATAACCCTTTATACATATAAAGAATACCACACACAACTGGATTTCCTCACCTTAGACACCATCACCTTGATTCCTTTTAAATTTCAAGTTAACTATCATTGCACACAAGAATTCGAAAAATGGTGGTTGAATCATCACCATGTTTATTATGTGGCATCTTTGATTATCCTACGCCTTATGGATGATTCTTTTTCAACTGTACGGACTTAGTTCAAGAAGAATACATGTACACATATCAAAGAAATCCAAGCTTTCCAATGTTACTTTGAGGCTGTATATAATCCTTGTGATATTCGTTGAACTATCTATGATACAACTCTTACTTTAAAACAAAAAGTTACTGAAAAACTTCTAACTTTGAAAATTCCTTCTTATGTAACTGATAGGTGTAATTTTGCTTTAAAGTTTTATTCTTTCTAAGTTTCAGCCATATCCGACCTTTGAACTTGGCTTCGCCTTTCACCCACCATTTACAGTTTGGCTCTGGTGTGGGTCTTTGTCAGCTTTAGATAACACACTGGAAAAACCCTGTCATAGAGTAGTCTCGACTAAATATCACATGGATAATTATAAAGGTCATCTTCATGTCGACATTTAGAACGACAAAGTCTTGTCGCCCATCTTAGCAGGTGACATACAAGATTCTTAAAATATTATAATTTTCCATTATTTCATTTACTTACATATGTCAAATGCTTGCAGCTGCACGTCTTCCCACCCAAAACTCAAAGAAGAAACAAATGGAAGCACCCATGGAAGCTAACAAGTTACACCCTACATAGGAAACCAAACAGGTACACCTTATAAATGTGTTATTTCGTTCAACCAAATATGGTTTTCTTCCTTATTTATTTCTGTCATTTCCAAAGTCAAAAAAGGGGAAGTAGTGCCTCCACTACTCCTGATAACGAACAAACACAAGTCTTACCTGTTTCTTGACTTCTTCTACTCCTAGTTTACTTTTCAATGTGATTGCATTTGGAAAAATATTTTTTTTTATCTAAGTTTAGGACACAACCAAAAAGGTCGAGTTCACTGATGATAGCGTTGACGACATGGTGTTTCCTCACCGTGCCCCTACTAAGCATCAGGAAGACTTGGCAACACAAAGTTGCAGATGCATACCATATTCATGCTAAAAATAAAAAATCTCTGATAATGGTCCTGAGTCCCAACTAGTCAAGAAAAACAAAAACAAAAAAAAGAAATCGATCATGTCCCTTCAACACCAAAGAGACAAAGTAAGAAAATTGTCATCACTGTTAGTAATGAGGATGAAAAGAGCACTCAACCTACCTTCCTCAAGGAGAGGATGACAAGACTTACAAATCCCATTGCTCTTGATGAGGTCAGGGACGACATAAACCCTAACTTTAAGAAACTGATGGCATTACATTGTTTAATTATTTCTTCGATCCATGTCTCAAAATAATACTCACTCATTGTTTTGTCCACTCTCCAACACACATGCACTAACCAAAGACTCCCTTAGCATCCAACAATCTATAGACCAAAATAGCAACTCTTTTTCGACATGTCCTTCTAGCATAAATCGGTCAACGCCAACAGGAACTAGCTTTCCATCGGTCCCGTCAACAAAGTCTTTGAGCCTGGTTGACGATGGAGTTATCGAGCAACCCATGATCGAATAAGGTCATTAACGATCTTGTTCGGGTCAGAGTATCTCTGGGAATCCGTCCCCTAAAAAATATCAAGATTTTGAGGATTCAAATATCTCAATCAACACTCCAAAATATCCAGAGCTTGTCAACCAACCACAACAAGATCAGAATCAAGGAGACAATGGGGTTGGCGTCGTTGGTGCGAAATAACTGCATATTACCCAAGAAAAATCATCAGCGGGTGTTGGAAATCATTTCCAAGCTACGGTTGCATATGCTCACATTTTGGTCCACAACTTTTCATCCAACACTTCTCTTCGTCAAGAAGAGATCATGGTTATTAGGTCTAGAAATCCTACAAAGGCTTTAAGGATGTTTGTAATGAGTTTAGGGTCCGGTTCCGCTGGGAGATCTTCAAGTTCTTCAACCATGTTTGGTGGTGAGGTTGGTGTTAACCACGTATTTGTGCTAGTTGGACAGTCAAAAGCGAAGGTTTTAGATGCAAATTTGTGCTAGATGATCCTTCTGCCGAGTCTAAAGTTCAACAACTATTAACCTAACTTGGTAACCACATTTTTTCTAACTCGCTCCTTCATTTCGTGTTGGACTTTGGGTCTTTTCTTGAACAAGTATGCAAAAGCGTAAGGCTATGACATGCGTCCGCGAGCTAACTTTAACAAAAAACTGAAGTTGCTTCCAAAGAATGAAACTTAAGCACCCAATCTTGGAAACATGTTGAAACACTAGAGGCTTAGGCTCAGAAAGACAAGGACCAAATTTTATCCTATGACCAATAAATCTCGGCCTACGACAAACAAATTCTGCAGCTAACTGACCCAAAGAATTTTGCATCAATTTCTTCCAAAGAAAACATTGACCGAGAGGCCAATACTGACCTCCAGCATGCCGAAACCATTACTCGTTTGGGCAATGAGATCGAGACACTAAAGATTGAAGACTCAAAACTTGTTGCAAGAATTAAGTTTTCCAAGGTGCATTTTGAAAACTTTAAAACTGAGTTTCCTTTATTTATGCAACTGCTGATTTTGGCTTCTTAACTGCTTTTGGTTTGTATGTTATGACATTCCTAGTTTGGCACTTTTGGTATTGACGCCATATTCACTTTACGTATTTACACGCATTATTCTTCCGTTATTCGAACGTCTTGCAATATATGCTTGTATTTTTTTCAAATACTTGCAATTTATCTTTAGGATTTTGTTATTAGGACCCAACTCTTCGACTTCATAGGCATTGTTCAAAAATATTTGGATAATTCAAAATGAACCTTACCATTTTGGTGACCATTTCCCTAAGGTTTTGTCCTTTCGATCTATAGGAAGAATAATCTTCCAAATATAATCTCTAACTGTAAATGCTTTTGACGTAACCTTTTTGTTGTGGGATTTATCTATTCGTTCCTTTTGTCTCATAAGAACATCTAGGGCAACTAACCTTTCTTCATCTAGGTCGACCAACTCATCCATTATCATGTTCCAGTAATAGTCTAATGGAATCTCACATTTCCTTTAGATTCTTATTGATTGTGAGTATATGTCAACAAATAAGATTGCATCATGGTCAAATGTCAATCAAAAAGGTGTAGAGTTAGTTGCTTCCTTAGGAGATGTTCGACAAGTCCAAATGCTTGGTCCAAAGTCTTATGCCAATTCTTTGGCTTTTGACCCACATGTTTATTAGTTATGACAATTATGATCTATTTTGCAGCTTCGACTTGACCACTTTCTTGAGCGTAATAGGGGGTAGAAGTTAGTAGTTTGATTCTTAATACTGAAGCAAACTCGACCATCCTTCGACCAACGAACACTGAACCTTGGTTTGTGGTTAAGGTCTTAGGAATTCCAAACCTACAAATAATGTGACTATGGATAAAATTGATCACAACATCTTGATCAATATTCATCAAAGACGCCACTTCAACCCATTTGGTAAAATAATTGATACCTACTAAGATATACTTATGATCCTTAGATGATGTGTGTCGAATTTTACCAACTAAATCTAATGCCCAATATCTTAATGGCCAATGATTAATAATTTAATGTAACTCACTGGCAGGGACATGTTAGATCCATGCATGCTTTTTTCATTCTTAACACCCTTTGGTAAACTCTATGCAGTATTTCAGCATAGTTGGCCAATATACACCCTGTCGAAACCAAAGTCACTTCATTTTATGGCCTACTTGATAGGCACCACAAGATCCACTATGGACATTGAAAATTGTCAAATAGGTTTCACGTTCTCCAAGGCATTTCAAAAGAACTAATTTTGGGGTCTTTTTAAATAGTTCACTACCATTAATATCATATTGTAATGCCTTATACTTGATCTTTCAGCATGTTGTTCCTGTTGAGTATTCCAAAAATTATATAATTGCTTTTTGCCAATAATTATTCAACAAATTATCAATGGCAAAAGTTTCAAAATTTTGCAAGTCTTCCAACCTTTCTACCCCTACCAATTTTGACTTTGACAATTTTGAGGAGAGAATGTTGGGAGAAATCAACTTTTCTTTGACTTCAATTAATTCTTCTAATTTCTCTTTGGAGACTTTATATCTTGAAGCAATCTAAGCTAAATCATTAGCTTATTGATTCTCCAACCGAGGCACATGTTTGATGTTTACTAAACTTAATATTTTGAAGGGTGAGTTGGTTGTGACGAATTACATGAACAAATTCTCTTTGATGCACTTGTAGCGGTAAATTCATGATCATCAAGCTATGGATAAGTTAGACATCAATTAAGCCAGAGTCACCACCGCGCTTTTATTGTTTCCAAGGGAAAACGAAAAAGTACGAACAAAACCCAAAAGATAAGAAGTTTTCAAATCAAAACTAATAAAATGCCAGAGATTACAGGTAAGGGGGTTGGTTACACAGAGGGAAGGTGTTAGCACCCAAAGTGTCCTAGGTACTCATAGGGACCCCTTTGTTTTGTACATATGTGTTTTTGTACAAATGATGTTTGCAAACAAATGGAATGAAGGGATGAGAAAATAATTCATTAATTATATTTTTGTGTTTGACAAGACCTTCGTACTTGTGCCTACGTACCAACGTAAAAATGAGGGATCAAAACCTCGTAGTTCGTGGTAACAATTTCAAAGTGAGTGAGTTACTTTTAACAAAAATTTAAATTTGACAAAGGCAAAAAAGGTCTAAAATGGTTTGAACAAGTGTTAATTCTTTTTGGATTTTTTTGAAATTTTAAGTCAAGTATACTTAGGTTTATTTACAAGTTTGATTAAGAAAATAAGTTTGAAAATGCAATGGCATAAGGTCAAAGTTTCTAATTTGCAATAAAGTCAAGGTTTAGAAAGCACAAGCAAATAAGATTTTAAAAAAAGGAGGGAGAGATTTTGAAATTAAAGAAGTGAGAGGAGATGAAGAGACTAATCCTAAGCACAAATTTAAACGTTAAGAGTTGAAAAGATCTGACCAATGGGCTGCAATCCAATAGACAAGTGTAAGACCCCAATTTTGACCCTAAGATCCCTCATGCAATATCATCATATGCATTAGCATTGGGATCATACCTTGGCATTCTCCTTACCCCTCATTCATTGGGTTTGTTTTGGGAGAGATCACCAAGCACCATGTAATTGTACCATGCTTGTATATTATCATTTTACTAACCAAAATACCAAAATAATGTCTTTGCATTTGCCTAACTCTTTTATAGGTAGGGCATGATCACCTTTGATCTATCAAGTTCACATCTAGGGTTTAAGACCCTCATTGCTAAGAGAACAACCAATGAATGTTCCATAATGGCTCTAAGCATCATATATGAGTCCCAATGATCTCTACATGTTATTTTGGTCAAGCATTCTTCAAGAGTTTGGAGTTGGTTTCCCTTGGAAAGCCTAGTTCATCTAGGTATCTTGAGTAACTTCTTCAACAAGCTTCTTCACCAATTGATCAAATTTATCAAGGGACACTTTAAAATTCATCATCTCATGCATATTTGATTTAAAATGAGCCTAAAAAGTCAAGAGGATTGCAATTTAGCAAGTTGGTTGGTGGTGGTTGGCCAGATGGATTCATCTGATCAAAACTGGGTCTCCCTAGACCCTATCTCCTACAATTTTCATCATATGAAAATGATTCCAAGAGAAAAGTTACTCTAAATTACACTCCAAACATCTTTCATGTTGAATTATAGAGCTAATTTTGCTTAGAAAGTCATTTTCTATGTTGAAACATTATAGTTCATTTTGTCTAAACCCTAATTTGAAAGTCAACTTCCCAAGGCCATAACTTGCTCAATTTTTATGAGATGAAATAGTTCCAAGTTTAAAAATAAAATTCAAGGTGTGTACTTAAACTTTTATGTTTTGAGTTATAGCTAAATCAACTTTTATGAGCATGTGATATGAGGATACATTATAGGTCATTTTTGACCAATACCATTGAACAAGTGATTTTCCTCAACTTCGAAAATGCATAACTCACTCATCCTAAATCCAAATGATGTAAAATTGGTGACCATTTTTAAGGTATTTGAAAGAGCTACAACTTTTATGAAAAAAAAATCTCATTTGGAGCTCAGATAAAAAGTTAGGCAAGGTGGAATAATTGAATATGTGACTTGACACTTAGAAAATATTTTGACATGTTGAAATTTCCAAAATTCCACCTCAAAATTCACCATGATACAAGTTCCAAATGGAAAAATGTTCAACATAAGAGTTGTTCCTCTTGATGTAAGCTTTCCAAATAATCATAATTCAGTCATTTTGGACAAAGTTTGATGGGTATGCGCATGGCTTAAACAGGCATGTATCGGTTGGCAAGATTCATGATCCAAATGTTCAAACAACTTTGGCTTGCCATCCAAGCTTCATCCAGACCTTATTTCAGTTGATTGTGGACCTAATTGGATTGCTTCATGGGCTTGCACACGCCCATGCAAGCATGTGCATTACATTGCCATTTTTGGAGAATTTTTCAAGTGTGCAAATAACACTTCTCATTGCTATAAATAGAGGTCCAGTGCCTCAGTTCAAAGGACCTAGTGCGCCAACTTTGCCCCCAACCTTCCAAACCCTCTCAATTCAAAGGAAAACTTGAGAAATTTCAATTGAAATTTGAGTTTGAATATCACGATTTTGAGATTCAAAAACTCCAAGATCCAAAGCTTTGCATTACTCTTAAGCCACTTCCACAAGCTCCATAAGCAAGATCAAGCACGAATTGAAGCAAGAGAGATCCAGTTCTGCACAACATTGAAGGTATTTTCCCATATCTTTCTTCTCTTCGATTCTCTCTCAATTCTCATCAATTCTCTTGGATCCCTGGTTGTCTGAAGTTCTACCAATGTAGGCAAGAAGATTGAGTTGCTTTGAGGTCAAATCGAAGCAACTCAGTTGACACACCTCAAAATTCAACTCCATGTATCTCTCTATATATTTGGAGTTAGTTAAAATTGATGTGATATTCGTGATCTACGTCATTTTTTCTTTAAGATCACATCCTCTTTTTTCACTTATGATGTGGTGGTGATTGAACCAATTAGGCCAGGGTCATCGGAGAAGATGATCGACTGTTGAGACAGTTTTTAAGTGTCGGGTTTTTGTTATCGTATCCACAGAGATTGTAAGATATCACTGCCGTTCAATGGTTGAATTAATCTTAACTTAATGTAACACTAGGGTTTTGGTTTTAATCAAGTTATCTTGCATACAAAGTAATTAATTGCGGTAAAAGTTACGTTTTGATTAATATGAGAAATATTGTCAAAGTTAGGTTTCAATGATTACATTTGCTTTGCATGTATTTGCTCAGTCAACAATCTTATAAACTCCTTTAGATGATAAATAATTTCACAAAGTCCTCTCAATGCGTTTCTCTCGAACACCCATTGTGAGTTTTGTCATTTTGATCCATTGTTTCTCTCGAACACAATCTATCAAAAAGACAACGTTTTGGTTCAACCTTATGGTGAACAAAATCATTTGTTACTATCTCTAGCTAACAAACAAGTTTGGATGAAAACCTAGGTCAAGAATCGGTAAACATCTCTCGATCAAATACCAACACAAAGAGTTTTTAAATAGAAACAAAGTTTTCATCATATATTTACCGTTAAAGAGTTTACATATGAGGATCCTTACATTTACACACAAAGCTAGCAATCACCTACATCTAACCTTGACAAATGGAAGACTTAGCTACTCATTTTCATGGTAGCTTGGTCGGCAAGTAAGAAAAGAGGGTTGATCAACATCCAAGTCGAATAATCGAAGTTGGATGGGAATCCACCTTCTTTTTGTGGAAGATGGTAGCTAGATGAAGAGAAATGAAATTAGGGCATAAAATCTCCCACAAAGCAATGCTGTAAAATATCTAGGAGAAAGTACAAAAATGGAAAAGTTGGTAAAAATGAGGTCTGGTGCCCAAAAGTGGCACCTGCTACTTATAGACAAGTGCAGAACTGTCATGTTCGCTAGGCGAGCATAATAGCTCGCCTAGCGAGGTCCTAAAATGGGCACAAAAAGCCCCTGCGCCCAGAGCAAACAGGGCCTGCTAAACTGTCATGTTCGCCTAGCGAACATACCTTCGCCTAGCGAAGGAAACGCTTCAAGCTCGCCCCCAGCGAGGTTGAGAGGTTTTGCTACTGGAATGCTCGCTGGGGACTCGCTAGAGCCTCGCCTAGCGAGTGAGTGCTGGCTGCACTTTTTCACCAAAACAGAATGAATTCGCTGCAGACTTCGCCATGAGCTCGCCTAGCGAATTAATTTGCTAATTTACTGGAGCTGTTCGCCAGGAGCTCGCCTAGCGAACCCATTCTTCGCCACAGCCTCGCCTAGCGAGCAGGCAGATGAAATGCTCCTTTGCTTTGGTTCCTTTGCCAATTCTCTTGTGTCTTTATTATCAATTAATTCATGCCTTTCCTGCACAATAACAAACACATCAAAGGCACCAAGCTTGTTTATCAATGTACGCATTCCATGTAAAATAAATGTGATTTTGACAATTTTAGCAAGGCAAAAGAGTGAAAGATGCCCACATATGATAGCTCAAATAAGCACTTTTGGGCATCTAACATCGACCTTTGGCTCCGGCGATGCGCTGGAAGTGTTCAGAGCCATTAGATGAGTATAAAATGTTTTAATCAGGAGCATACATTATGATTACCTAGTGTCTGATCAGTTGACACAAGCACATCATGGAACGCGCGGTCTCCACCACTTGATTTACCACCTCAATTAATGAGGGAGATCAAGTGGTCCACGTTTTTTTGGTTATCTGATTTTTATTCTTATTCCTTTGATTTTCATTAATTCATATTAATTTTAATATTGACCCAAAAAATATGAGAGTTTCACCATAAAAATTTAAATAAAATCCTCTTTCATTTTCTGAATTAAAATTATTTTTTGGATCATTATTAATATTTTTCATAATTTAATTGATTTTATGATGATTTTTAATTGTTTAAAAATACTTTTAAGTTTCCAAAAATTCTGAAAAATTTTATCCAAGGTCTTTTGACCTTGTTTGACTTATGATAAATCCCATGGTCATTTCTTTGGTGTTTTAATGAGGTTTTAGGAAATTGACCAACCATATTTAATTTAATGCATTATTTTTAGTATTTTTAATTGTTTAAATTCCAAATTAATTGTGTAGAGCCATTTTAATTGACTTTGTGAGTTTAACTTGTGTTGTTCGGCCTTGGTCAAGGTTGATTTGACTTTCTTAGGTTAAGATCATTGGAATTAGGGGATTGATGGAATGTACATTCCATCTCCCAAAATGAATGAATGATCTTAACTTGGTAAAAGTCCTCCTTTGTCCAATTTGAGTTTGATCCATTTCCCCTCCCTCTTCATCTCATTCCCCTCCTTTATGCATTCATGTCATGGACCTATAGTATCTCTATATCCTAAGGCTAGTTGATTACAAAATCAACATAAGTATGGATGAGATTAGGTCCCCCACTTTGCATATTCTTTTTGTGTGTGGTATGTTTCATGAGCATAGTTCATCATACTATGTCTCTAACATGCATCTATTGCCCGGTCTCAAATAGTTGTGACTTCTACATAAGTCCAATTACAATTGCTTAACATAGCGCTAAATTTTGACCCAAAATGCATAGCATTCTAGTTAGTGAGATTGTAAGTCTCCCCTCTTTCATGGTATTGTATGGAAACTTTGCCTTTTTTCCTTCCTTTGGAAGATGTCTTGGTTCAAGGATCCATGCTTGTGATAAGTGGGTTGAGTGTTCTCCAAAGAATGACTTGAACAAAAGAAAAGCAAAAGAAATACTAACTTCTAACTCATTAACAACTAACATTTAATTTCAAGTCATTTACTTTTAATGCAATTTAATTTTTGAGCTTTATTCATTTGCCATTATTCATACCGTTCTAATTGTTTATGTTAATATGATTTTCACTTTGTCCACTTGGACCATATTTTATGATATATTTTGTTTGTGTATATTGTGTTTGTTTGTGTGGTCTTTGACCATTAATGTACATAATAAAAACAAAAACCCTAAAAATATCTTGTGTGGACTGTTGGTTGATCTGAGACGATTGGACTTAGAATTTAGGCAACATTCTCTATGCAAAGGACTTGGCCAATGCCAACTTTCATGTAACCAAGTGCTTGTAATTTAAAATTTCATCTGATACATCATTGAAGATCCATTTGAGTTCATCTACAACAAGATCATTGTGAAACTGTTATTTTGAACCTATGGTTTATGCATTATGGAATTCATCTACTACAAGGAAATTTGGGTTTCTATATGACATTCTTGTCTATTGGATTGCAACCCATTGATCAGATATTTTCAACCCTCAACTTTTAAGTTATGTTTAGGATTAGTCTCTTCATATCCTCACCACTTCTTTAATTTCAAAATCTCTCCCTCCTTTTAAAAATCTTCTTTGCTTGTGTTTTGTTGATTTCTAAAGTTTGACCACTTTTGCAAATTAGAAACTTTGGCCATATGTCATTGCATTTTCAAACTCATTTTCTTAATCAAACTTGTAAATAAACTTAACTATACTTGACTTAAAATTTAAAAAGCCAAAAAGAACTAACTCATTCAAACCTTTTTTTAGGCCTTTGTGCTTTTCAAACTTCAAATTTTGTTAAAAGCAATGCATCCACTTTGAAATTGATATCACGAACTATGAGGTTTTGATCCCTGATTTTTATGTTGGTACGTAGGAACAAGTCTGAAGGTCTTGTCAAACGCAAAAATATAATTAATGAATTCTTTTTTCATCCCCTCATTCCATTTGTTTGCAACATCATTTGTACAAAACCACATATGCACACAAAAAAGGGCTCCCTAGGAGTACCTAGGACACTTTTGGTGCTAACACCTTCCCTCTGTGTAACCAACCCCCTTACCTGTAATCTCTGGTATTTTTATTAGTTTTGATTTGAAAACTTCTTTTTTTTGGGGGGGGGGGGGGGGGTTGTTCGTACTTTTCCCTTTTCCATTGGAAACAATAAAAGTGCGGTGGCGACTCTTGTTTATTTGATGTCTAGCTTATCCATGGCTTGATGATCATGAATTCACCGCTACATAAATTAAGTGGGGACTCTGCTGGGGAGTAGTCTCCAATGGGTTTAGCCTACTTTTTTGTGTGTATATAATTGTATATCTGATGTATGTATATTTGTTTGTGTGATATAATCTACTTGTTGTGCTTGGTGATCTCTGAGTGGTGAGATAAGTTCTAACCCGAACTTGAGTGCAATTAAGATAGGAGGATGGTATAGTCATGTTCGACTTGTGTGGAGTAGTCCTAAACAAGTTGACTTGAGATCCATCTGCTCAGTGGGGACCCTTTTGGATTTGGAAATCTCACATAAGCATTTGTGGTTAGGCATTACTATATCTAATTTGGGGTCCGAGAAGCTGAGGATCATAGAACACTTAACCCCTCTTGGCCTATTTAGGACGTAGTGCGGAGACTGTTCAAATGTAGACTTGATAACAGTTGTTACACGATACTACACTCAGACGAGTTTCTCTTGAGAATATATGGGTTGATGAGTCAGTCCTCCTAACCTGTAATATCCGATAGATGGAATTAAGACTCTGGGAACTTTTTAGAACATGATCTACAGGTTTTTATCCTTAGTTCACTCCTTTGGGATGGTTCTTACCCAGACTCCATGCTCGTGACTTACAACAAACCCTTGATTCTTGGTTGATCCAATCAAGTCTTGTCAATATCAATGGAACTTGGGTGTTGATAAGGTGAAAATCATAATCCACCAAAATGGATGATTGATCTTGACAATGACTTGATTCATCCCTTGACCTTTGTTTGTTTGCCTTGTGTGTGATCCTTTATTTGTGATTGTTGCATTCATGCATTCATGCACATCATAATATTCATCACACAAAAAAATTCCAAGGAACTAAGGTGTTATTTGCAAATATTTTCAGACCATGGATTATGGACGAAGGAACACTAAGAAGTATGATTTCAGATGTCCCGACTTGAAAGAGTTAAGGAAGCTAGCATCTTTTGTATTAGATCCCTTGGACTTCAAACAACGCCATGAGAAGCTTTTGTCTATCTTGTCGGCTGATGTGGTTGAAGGACTCTTGAGTGTATTAGTTCAGTTCTATGACCCTCTCTACCATTGCTTCAGTTTTCCTGATTATCAGTGTGTGCCTACATTAGAGGAGTATGCCCATCTTTTGGGAGTACCTGTTTCTAACAAAGTGTCTTTTAGTGGATTGGAAGAGATTCCCAGATCTCATCTTATTGCCTAAGCTCTTCATTTGAAGAAGTCTGAGATAGAGGCTCATTAGGTGAAGAAAGGAGGTTGTTTGAGTTGACTTCTGAGTTCCTCATCAAGAAAGCTACTGCCTTTGCTCAAGCCGGTAGTGTGGACGCTTTTGAAGCTATCTTTGTGTTGCTCATTTATGGATTAGCTTTGTTCCCTAACGTTGACGATTTTGTTGATCTTAACGCCATTAGAATTTTCTTGATTGGGAATCATGTGCCTACTTTGTTGGGTGATATGTACTTCTATTTGCATCTAAGGAATTCTAAAGGTGGTGGAACGATTGTCTGTTGCATTCCTCTTCTGTATAAGTGGTTTATTTCGCACTTGCCTCAGACACCTGCTTTTGTGGAGAACAAACAATGTCTACAGTGGTCTTAGAGACTTATGTATCTCACTAATGATGATATAGTTTGGTATGATCATTCATTAAGCAGTTTGGAGATTATTGATAGTTGTGGTGAATTTTCTAATGTGCCTCTCATTGGTACGCAAGGAGGAATTAACTACAACCCTGCTTTGGCTCGTCGTCAACTTGGGTTCCCCTTGAGAGACAACCCTAATAACACTTTGTTAGAAGGTCTTTTCTATCAAGAGGGTAAAGATCCCCAACATTTGAAGCAGAAGATGGTGCATTCTTGGCATAATGTGCATAGGAAAGGAAGATTCGAGCTTGGTCCGTGCAACTGTGTAGCTTTGGAAGCTTACACTCTTTGGGTAAAGAAGAGAGCTTTTGAGTTCAAGATGCCTTATCCTTGTGAGAGACCTATTTCTATGGTTGTGGTTGAGCCATTAACTCTCCCTAACCAAGATATAGAGGAGTTGGAAGACACAATCGCCAAGATGAAGCGAGAGAAGGATATGTAGGAAGAGCGTTTCCATGCTTTGAGCCAAAAGCATGAGGAGTTGCAGCTTGAGTCTAAGGACAAAGATGCACTTATTGAGATTCTTGAAGACCGAGTGACAAAGAGACAGAGAGAACCAGAGATTTCATCTTCCTCTGGTATGCCTCAGCCTTCCATCGCTTGGAAGAAGATTGACGATCAACTTATCCTCTAGAAGACTCAGATGAAGGCTTCTTTTAAGACCGAGATCCGACGCATTCGAAGGAAGTATGCGCCTGCCGCCAGATCTTCTGATGTTGTTAGGAATCCTTAGGATGACTAGTCTCCTTTTCTCTTGTATTTTTCATTTGGTTTCTGAAATTGTACTCAGTGTAATCCTTCCAAAAGATATTTTTATGGTCAATCAAATTGTGCAATTGTTGTTATATATATATATATATTTGCAAACAATATAGTAAGTTCCTTGAAAATAAAAACAATCAAGCATTGCATTTCATGCATCATTTGCATAGGCAGGTTTCTCTTTCGCCAGATGTCTCATTGGTGTTTCTTCCATGCTTCAGCCAAGCTGACTCATCGATATAACACTCGCGCCAATCACTCCAGAATCATGGAATATCTTGAGCAAGAGAATAGAGACTTGAAAGAGGAGATCGCCCGCCTGACTGCCATGATGGAGTCAGTGTTAGCTGCTCAGAGCCAGTCTTCTCCAACACCCGCAACTCCTCCTCCTTAGAGGACCTTTATTTCAGAGGTGGCTACCTCTACCATTCTTGCAACTGCTGCTCACTTTACACCCAACATGCCTGCCAGATTCCCGTGGGAAATGTCGCCAAACTTTGTGCCCAAAGGTTTTGCGCCTACATTTGCTTCTATGTCGGCATCTAGCCCGATCATGTTTGTGCCTCCACCTGTAGTGTATACCCTGCCTCGTGTAGAAGACACCATCTATCATTCCTAGCTGTCTGAGGACCTGGATGTGTATGAAAATATGGATGAGATGAAGGACCAATTTCTTGAGTTGCGTAAGGAATTGAAAACTTTGAGGGGTAAGGACTTATTCGGGAAGAGTGTTGCGGAACTGTGTTTGGTTCCAAATGTGAAGATTCCAGTGAAATTCAAAGTGCTTGACTTTGAAAAATACAAGGGGAATACATGTCCACTCAGTCATTTGGTGATATACGCCAGAAAGATGTCTACTCAAACGGATAATGATCAGCTGTTGAGGTGGTACATGGGGTTGGATAGTGCGAGCATCCGCATGTTCAACGATTTGGGCGAAGCATTTATGAAGCAGTATAAATATAATGTTGACATGGCTCCCGATAGAGATCAGTTAAGATCGTTGTCTTAGAAAGACAAAGAGACATTCAAGGAGTGTGCACAGAGATGGAGAGAACTTATTGCTCAGATTACCCCTCCTTTAGAGGAAAAGGAGATGACCAATATTTTTCTGAAGACCCTAAGCTCATTTTACTATGAGCGGATGATTGCCAGTGCCCCCAATGACTTTACCGAAATGGTAAACATGGAGATGAGGCTCGAAGAAGGTGTCTGAGAAGGACGGTTGTCTAGAGAGGAGGTGTCATCCAGCAAGAGGTATGGCAATAATTTTAACAAGAAGAAGGACAGTGAAGCTAATGCAGTTGCCGTTGGGAGGCAAAAGAGGCCTCAGATTAGAAGAAATCAACCACCCCGTCAACATCATCATCAAGTATCTTCAGTTATTCCTATGTTTTCTGCAAAACAATCATCACCAGTTCAGAAACAACAATGTCAACAACAACAACCTCAACAACGAACAAACACCTACAACAACAACAATACCAATAATCATCAGCAACAAAATTTTGAGAGGAAGAAGGTTTCTTTCGACCCTATTCCCATGCCATATGCAGAACTATATCCCTATTTGGTTCTCAAGAACCTATTACAACCAAGAAATCCTCCACAAATACCTGAACCACTTCCCTGGTGGTACAAGCCGGAACTCCGTTGTGCTTTCCATCAAGGAGCTCCCGGACATGACATAGAGAACTGTTACCCACTCAAGTATGAAGTTCAGAAGCTGGTAAATAATGGATTGGTGTCCTTTGAGGCCCGTGCGCTGAACATCAAAGCTAATCCACTACTTGCCCATGGAAATTCTTCTGTTAATATGGTGGACGGTTGTCCAGGCGAGTTCAAGGTATTCGACGTCCGTTTCATAAGGAGATCCTTGGTGAGGATGCACAAGGATATTTTCTTGGTTAATGATTGTGAGCATGACCATGATGGTTGTGCAATCTGCAGTGTCAATCCTAGAGGTTGTATAATTGTGAAGAGAGACATCCAGCGGTTGATGGACGAAGGCTTGATTCACATTTTTCAGTCCCGTCACATAGATGACGATATCAATGTTATTGTACCAGTTTTCAAGAGTCCTAAAAGAATGGTTATTCAGTATGATAGCATCAACAGTAACAGTGTCAGCAAGAGATCGGTATCGTCGTTGGTTATACGGTTAGTGGGTCCAGTCCTGTATGCATCTGATAAAGTTGTTCCTTATCAGTATAATGCGACTATGTTGGAAGATGGTCAAGAGGTTCCGTTACCTACGACCAGTTCTGTTGTAAGCATTACTGATGTTACTAAGGTGACCCGCAGTGGTCGTGTGTTTGGGCAGGTGTTCCCAAAGAATGTAGAAGATCCGTCTGTTAGCAAGAAGGTTGATGCGCATGTGGTAGATTATGCTAGTGTTCCAAAGTGTCAGTTTGGTGAATCCAGCGGTTTGAAGCCTGGCGACGATGATGAGGTGCTCCGTCTGATAAAAAAGAGTGAGTTCAATGTGGTAGAGCAGTTGCTCCAAACCTCCTCAAAGATTTCATTATTGTCTCTATTAATGAATTCAGAAGCGTACATAGAAGCACTACAAAGAGTTCTAGAGCAAGCATTTGTGGAACATGATGTTACGGTGGATCAGTTTGATCATATTATGGCTAACATCACTTCCTGTAATAATCTCAGTTTCTATGATGAAGAAATCCCCGAGGAGGGTAGGAATCATAACTTGGCTTTGCATATCTCTATGAACTGCAAAGATGACGTTCTGTCAAATGTGCTAGTTGACACCGAATCTTCGTTGAATGCATTGTCGAGGTCAACATTGTCAAAGTTGTCATATCAAGGAGCGCCTATGAGATATAGTGGCGTGATCGTCAAAGCTTTCAACGGTTCGCATAAAACTGTGATTGGCAAAGTGGACCTTCCGGTGAAGATAGGTCTGGATGACTTCCAAATTACTTTTCAAGTAATGGATATCCACCTGGCCTACAGTTGTCTGTTAGGAAGAACATGGATCCATGAAGTGGGAGTTGTTACCTCCATGTTGCATCAAAAGCTCAAGTTTGTTGAAAATGGGAAGTTAGTCTATGTTGGCGGGGAGAAGGCACTGTTAGTCAGCCACTTGTCATCTTTCTCTTATGTTGAATGTGAGGGCGAGGTTGGAACTCTGTTCCAAGCATTATCTATTGTTATTGAAAAGAGAGTTGGGGCACCCATGTCCTTATTTAAATATGCAAACGTTGATCACTGGGGCCAGATGGTAGAGGTCTCCGACAATAAGAACAAAGCCAGTTTGAGCTTCCAACAAGGTTCGTCAGCTGTTAGATCTGATGATGTACAACTCATCTTTCGTAGTCGGGGGTTCATTCATGGAAATGAACAACACTTAGCTGTTGTGCTAGAGGAAGACTGCACCAATTTTATGACGCATGGAAAAGCTTGCAACAATTGGACTGCTGTTAATATTCCTGTTATTATGCATCAATCTAAGTAATTGCTTTTATTTGTTTTTTGAAAATCCTTTTCCTATGCCTAAGGGAGAAGTGAACATTGTCTAGGCATTTTTAATTTGATCATTAAAAAAATATAATTCTATTCATCCACATCTATGATGTTCTGTTTTTACTTTTTGCTTTATTTTGAAAATGGTAATCACAACAAACATAAATAAACAATATAATTGTCCATCTGCATAATATTTGGTCACAAATTCACTTCTCTAAAATCAAAATATCAAATCATTATGCAGGTTGGTTTCTAACCCCATTGAATACAATGATACTTCTCCTTCTCCAAATTTTGAATTCCCTGTATTTGAGGTTGAGGAGGAAAGGGATGAAGAAGTGAGTGATGAATTGTCTCGTCTTCTTGAGCGTGAAGGAAAAGCCATTCAGCCATTCGAAGAGCAGATTGAGCTAGTCAACTTGGGTTCCGAAGATGATGTGAAGGAAGTCAAGATTGGGTCTCGACTGTGTCCAGAGGTTAAGAAGGGGTTAATTGATCTTCTTCGAGAGTATTCAGATGTGTTTGCTTGGTCCTATCAAGACATGTCTGGTTTGGATTCTGAGATAGTGGAGCATAGATTGCCATTGAAGCCAGAATATCCGTCAGTCAAGCAGAAGTTGAGGAGGACTCATCCTGATATGGCAGTGAAGATCAAAGAAGAAGTGCAAAATAAAATTGATACTGGTTCCCTTGTGACTACTGAGTATTCGCAGTGGGTGGCCAATATTGTGCTCGTTCCGAAGAAGGATGGAAAAGTTTGTATGTGTGTTGATTATAGAGATTTGAACAAAGCCAATCCAAAAGATGAATTCCCTCTGCCACACATTGATATGTTGGTAGACAATACAACTAAATTTAAAGTATTTTCGTTTATGGACGGATTTTCCGGATATAATCAGATCAAGATGGCACCCGAAGATATGGAGAAGACCATATTCATTACACCTTGGGGAACATTCGGTTATAGAGTGATGCCTTTCGGTTTGAAGAGTGTTGGTGCGACTTACCAAAGAGAAATGGCTACTCTTTTTCATGATATGATGCATAATGAGATTGAAGTTTATGTCGATGACATGATTTCTAAGTCTATTGATGAAGAGGAGCATGTTGAACATTTGTTGAAGTTATTCCAGCATTTGAGGAAGTATAAACTCCGCTTGAATCCCAATAAATGTACTTTTGGTGTTCGTTCTGGTAAGTTGTTGGGCTTTATTGTCAACGAGAAGGGTATTAAAGTCGATCCTGCCAAGGTCAAAGCAATACAAGAGATGCATGCGCCCAAAACTGAGAAGCAAGTCAAAGGTTTTCTCAGCCGCTTGAATTATATCTCAAGATTCATTTCCCACATGACTGCCACATGTGCGCCTATATTCAAGCTTCTTCTGAAAGATCAGTCTTGTGATTGGACCGAAGACTGCCAAAAAACTTTTGATAGTATCAAGGAATATTTGCTTGAGCCTCCGATTATGTCTCCGCCTATTGAATGAAGACCATTGATCATGTATTTGGTTGTGCTTGAAGAAAGTATGGGTTGTGTTCTTGGTCAGCAAGATGAGACTGGAAAGAAAGAATTTTCAATATAATTCCTCAGTAAGAAGTTCACCAACTGTGAGACTCGGTATTCTATGCTAGAGAAGACTTGTTGTGCATTGGCTTGGGCTGCTAGCGTCTGCGTCAATATATGTTGAATCGTACCACATGGTTGATATCCAAAATGGATCCAATCAAGTATATATTTGAGTAGCCTGCTTTAACTGGGAGGATTTCCCGTTGGCAAATGTTATTATCAGAGTATGATATTAAATACCGATCTTAGAAAGCTATCAAAGGTAGTATCTTAGCTGACCATTTGGCTCACCAACCGATTGAAGATTACTAGTCAGTGCAGTATGATTTTCCTGACGAAGAGATCTTGTACTTAAAAATGAAAGATTGTGATGAACCATTGCTTGGAGAAGGGCCAGAACCTAGTTCCCGTTGGGCATGGTATTTGATAGAGCTGTTAATCAGTATGGTAATGGCATTAGGGGCAGTAATCATTGCTCCTCAACGCACGCATTTTCCATTTACAACTAGATTGACTTTTAAGTGTTCAAACAATATGGCAAAATATGAAGCTTGCATTATGGGGCTTGAAGAGGCCATTAATCTCAGAATCAAGTATTTGGATGTCTATGGAGATTCAGCTTTGGTGGTGAATCAAATCAAAGGTGAATGGGAGATGAATCAACCCGGTTTGATACCATATAGAGATTATGCGAGAAGGATTTCAACCTTCTTTACAAATGTTGAGTTTCATCATATCCCTCAAGATGAAAACCGGATGGAAGATGCTCTTGCAACGTTGGCATCAATGATTGTAGCGAAATATTGGAATGAAGTTCCCAATTTGACTGTGATGCGTCTTGATAGGCCAGCTCATGTGTTTGCTGTTGAAGAGGTCAAAGACGAAAAGCCGTGGTATTATGACATCAAGTATTTCCTCCAAAGTCAGGTTTACCCGTCTGGGGCATCTTTGAAAGATAAGAAGACTTTGAGAAGATTAGCCAGCAATTTCTACCTGAATGGTGAAGTTCTTTACAAGAGAAATTTCGATATGGTTCTTCTAAGATGCATGGATAGACACGAAGCATACTTATTGATGGCTGAAATCTATGAAGGTTCCTTTGGTACTCATTCCAATGGACATGAAATGGCAAAGAAGATGTTGCGAGCAGATTACTATTGGCGGACAATGGAATATGATTGTTGCAAATTTGTGAAAAAATACCACAAGTGTCAAATATATGCAGATAAGATTCCTGTTCCTCCGACACTGTTGAACGTCATTTCCTCCCCATGACCCTTCTTCATATGGGGAATTGATATGATTGGCATGATCGAGCCCAAAGCTTCGAATGGACATCGTTTCATTTTTATGGCAATTGATTACTTCATAAAGTGGGTTGAAGCGGCATCATATGCGAATGTGACCAAGCAAGTTGTTGTGAGGTTTATCAAGAATCAGATCATATGCCGTTATGGTGTGCCAAGTAAGACCATTACTGATAATGGATCAAACTTGAATAATAATATGATGGAAGCTCTTTGCAAAGACTTCAAGATTTCACATCATAATTCTTCTACCTACAAACCCAAGATGAATGGGGTTGTTAAAGCTGCAAACAAGAACATCAAGAAGATTATCCAGAAGAGGGTTGTAAAGTATAAAGATTGGCATGAGATACTCCCATTTTCTTTGCATGGGTATCGTACATCCATCCTCACTTCAACAGGGGCAACCCCTTTCTCTCTTGTATATGGTATGGAAGTTGTGCTCCCAGTAGAGGTTGAGATCCCATCACTGCGTGTGTTGATGGAAGCCAAGTTGACTGAGGTTGAATGGTGTCAGACCAGGTATGATTAATTGAATTTGATTGAAGAGAAGAGATTGAATACCATGTGCCATGGTCAATTATATCAGTAGAGGATGAATAAAGCTTTTGATAAGAAAGTCAGACCTCGCATATTCAGAGAAGGTGACCTTGTGCTCAAGAAGATTTTATCTTTCAAACCAGATGCTAGGGGCAAATAGACTCCTAATTATGAAGGCCCATATGTTGTTAAGAGAGCCTTTTTGGGCAGAGCTTTGATTCTTACAACTATGGATGGCGAAGAGTTCACTCGTCCTGTGAACTCAGATGCAGTCAAGAAATACTTCGCATAAAAAGAAAAGAACAGCTCGCTAAATTGAAAACCCGAAAGGGCGGCTTAGGCAAAAAAGAGGGTTTTGGTGGATTGAAAACCCGAAAGGGCGATCTAGGCAAAAATTAGAGACATAAAACAGAATATATTATCCCAATAAATTGAGTACCCCATCTTGGGGAAATTTATGCAAAAATTAGGGATTATGACAAGTAACTGCATCCTGCTGATTTTAAGTTTTTGAGCACAACAATCGATGTTGATTCATTATCCCTAGTGGCAGCAGCCAAGAGCACAGTGGAAATCAAGAGGTGGCAGAAGGATTAGTGATCATTGTATTCAATGTAACCCTTTTCCATGTAAATTACCATTTTCATCTTTGTAAAGATCTATGGAGTCTTGTCATTTACAGACTACCATTCTATTAAATAAAGTTGAGATTTTATCCAATTATTTCTACTCTTATTTATTTCAGCTCAAATAGTTTTAAATTTTATTATGATCATTTTTTGAAAATTAATTTTTAAATCAAAATCATTTTTCTTAAGCATATAAAAGCATGAATTTTTAAGCAATCGATTTCATTTAAAGGGAATATCAATAGTGATTCGAAATCAGTAAGGCCTAAGTGTGGAGCATTATTGGTTCTGCCCAAGTAGTAGGCGCATTTTCTCTTTCATCCCCGAAGGCTTTGTTCAGCACTCGGTATTTATCGATTTCTCCAGATGATTTTTGTTCACCATTTCCCCAGTGAAGTCACCAGTTGAGTTGGTTGATTGATCCCCTACAGAGTTTAGTATTTATTCCTTAGTCGATCTTATATTTGGTTTCTGGCAGAACTTCGGTGTCCCCACCAATCGCCATCAGATTCGCTCCCAGTCAGAGTTTCCTCATGGTTTCTGAGCAGCTATTTGTGTTTATCCCCTGCATGGTTATCTCCCATTTGATATGGAGTTGACCTAAAATTCCCCGCAGGCTTGATAATAGTTTTCCTCAGCAGATCTCCTCCTTCCCTAACTAAGGTTGAGCCTTTGGGAGGTTGATCTCTCTTTTCTCCAGCAGTTGTCTCCCTCTTTTGTGGATTGACCGAGAATTGTATTGATGATTCAAATCTGCGACACTTTTTGTATCCTTTACGATCGTTTTGTCAGCATAATCATATATATATATATATATATATATATATATATATATATATATATATATATATATATATACACACTCATATAATTTCATTATCACATCATCACACTTGTTGGTTCATTCTTGTGATTTTTAATTCTTTGTTATGGTGGTACTTTATCCCCATGCAAGATTGGTGTTTGTCCTACTTCAATTGTAGAGTGTCAGCCCCCTAAGCAGAAAGACTTTAACCTTTCTCCTTTACCCATTGAGTTATTTCCTCGTGAACGATGATTTGTTTCAGTTTCCTCCCCAGTTGATTATCTGGATGGAACCACTCCCCTTGAGCTATGTCCTCATCGGGTTGAGTCTTGATTGACCGTTTCTTTCTAGATCTTACCTAGATATATGCTTTTGGGTCCCATAAGAGTTTATTACCCAGTAACTGCTAATATTCTTCTTAGTTTGCAGTTTGTTACTTCTTGCCCAATACCCGGCAAAAGTAACCTTTTTTCTCCCCAACGGATTCATTTTTATGTTTCCCTAGGAAGTATATCCTTGATATGTTCATCCTAACCAATGACTGGTATTTTTTTCCCTTGCTTAGAGTCTATCCTTGATATGTTCATCTTAACCGGTGACGGATATTCTCATCTTTGGTATTCTACCCAGTAAAAAGGTAGTTGTAATCCCTATTTTGTTCCCCAGAGAGTCAATCCTTGATATGTTCATCCTAACCGATGACGGGTTTCCTTCTCTTGTAGTCTTTTACCCAGTAACTGGTAGTTATAAGTCCTGCTTTTCTCCACTTGCAGAGTTTATCCTTGATATGTTCACTTTAACCGGTGACGGATATCCTCTTTGTAGTCTTCTATCTAGTAACTGAGAGATATAATTCCTATTTCTCCCCTCGGAGTCTATCCTTGATATGTTCATCCTAACCGATGACAGATTTTCTTCCCTTCGAGTCTATCCTTGATATGTTCACTTTAACCAATGACGGATATTCTCTCTTTTTGGTCTTCTACCCAGTAATTGGTAGTTATAAGTCCTATTTTCATCTTTCCCCAGCGAGTCTATTCTTACCCAGTGACTGGTGATGAATATACCCCCTAGCGGCCCCCAATGAGTCATCATTGATATGTTTACCCTAAACGGTAACGGGTGTCTTTTCTGTCAGAATTTTATTATCTCCATACCCAGTAACCGATAGTGGATAATAGATTTATGCTCCTCCTGTATTGAAGTTTATTTCTTCCCCAATTGAGTTGAGTGCGCTTCCTTAGTGAAATCGTTGTTTCTACATGACTAAAGTATTTCAGTTTTATTCTGATATACATGTTTCCCCTGCAAATGTTCTTGTGTCTCCCTGGCTGAGTCTTTCCATTTTTCATGGAATTCCTCTAGTCTCCCAACAGTCTTTAAGTCGTAGCCTGGCCTACGCATAACCCATTTTATCCCCCAGAGTCTCTGTCTTCCTAGTCAGCTTTCCTTATGAAATACATTATGCTTCTGCGAACCTTCGGTCTCTCTGATTTCTTTTCCTTTGTGGCAACATTTCCCCACAGAGATTTATTTTAACATTCATATCATATGCATCATGAGGTCTCTTAGGGACCAAAATTTGTTTCTATATTTTGTTATTTAAGCCCATTCTTCTGAGTCGATACAGAGATTTTAACCTTCACCTCCTCAGTTAGAATGTCCTTAAATAGGGGCAGCTGTAAGACCCTAATTTTGACCCTAAGATCCCTCATGCAATCTCATCATATGCATTAGAATTGGGATCATACCTTGGCATTCTCCTTACCCCTCTTTCACCAAGCACCATGTGATTGTATCATACTCGTATATTATCATTTTACTAACCAAAATACAAAAAATATGTCTTTGCATTTGCCTAACTCTTTTGTAGGTAGGGCATGATCACCTTTGACCTATCAAGTTCACATATAGGGTTTAAGACCCTCATTGCTAAGAGCATAACCAATGAATGATCCACAGTGGCTCTAAGCATCATATATGATTCCCAATTATCTCTACATGTTATTTTGGTCAAGCATTCTTCAAGAGTTTGGAGTTGGTTTGCCTTGGAAACCCTAGTTCATCTAGGTATCTTGAGTAACTTCTTCAACAAGATTCTTCACCAATTGATCAAATTTCTCAAGGGACACTTAAAAATTCATCATCTCATGCATATGTTATCTACCATGAGCCTAAAAAGTCAAGATAATTGCAAGTTAGCAAGTTGGTTGATGGTGGTTGGCTAGATGGATTCATCTGATTAAAACTGGGTCTTCCTAGACCCTATCTCCTACAATTTTAATCATATGAAAATGATTACAAGAGAAAAGTTACTCTAAATTACATTCCAAACAACTTTCATGTTGAAGTATAGAGATAAGTTTGCTTAGAAAGTCATTTTCTATGTTGAAACATTATAGGTCATTTTTTCTAAACCCTAATTTGAAAGTCAACTTCCCAAGGCCATAACTTGCTCAATTTTTATAAGATGAAAGATTTCCAAGTTTCAAAATCAAATTCAAGGTGTCTACTTAAACTTTTATGTTTGGAGTGAGATCTAAATCAACTTTTGTGAGCATGTGATATGAGGATACATTATAGGTCATTTTGGACCAATACCATTGAACAAGTGATTTTCCTCAACTTCCAAAATGCATAACTCACTCATCCTAAATCCAAATGATATCAAATTGGTGACCATTTTTAAGTGATTTGAAATAGATACAACTTTCATGAAGACATTTTTCTCATTTGGAGCTCACATAAAAAGTTAGGCAAGGTGGAATAATTGAATATGTGACTTGACACTTAGAAAATATTTTGACATGTTAAAATTTCCAAACTTCCACATCAAGATTCACCATGATACAAGTTTCAAATGGAAAAATGTTCAACATAAGATTTGTTCCTCTTGATGTAAGTTTTCCAAAGAATCCTAATTCACTCATTTTAGACAAAGTTTGATGGGTCTGTGCATGGCTTAAACAGGTTTGTATCAGTTGGCGAGATTCATGATCCAAATGTTCAAACAACTTTTCCTTGCCATCCAAGCTTCATACAGACCTCATTTCACTTGATTGCGGACCTAATTGGATTGCTTCATGGGCCTGCACATGCCCATGCAAGCATGTGCATTGCATTGCCATTTTTGGAGAATTTTTCAAGTGTGAAAATAACACTTCCCATTGTTATAAATAGAGGTCCAATGCTTCAGTTCAGAGGACCTGGCGTGCCAGCTTTGTCCCCAACCTTCTAAACCCTCTCAATTCAAAGGAAAACCTAAGAAATTTCAACTGAAATTTGAGTTTAAATCTCATTGTTTGGAGATTCAAAAACTCCAGGATCCAAAGCTTTGTATTACTCTTAAGCCACTTCCACAAGCTCCACAAGTAAGATCAAACACGAATTGAAGCAGGAGAGATCCAGTTCTGCACAGCATTGAAGGTATTTTTCTAGATTTTTCTTCTCTTCGGTTCTCTCGCAATTCTCATCAATTCTCTTGGATCCTTGGTTGTCTGAAGTTCTACCAATGTAGGCAAGAAGATTGAGTTGCTTTGAGGTCAAATCGAAGCAACTCAGTTGACACACCTCAAAATTCAACTCCATGTATCTCTCTATATATTTGGAGTTAGTTAAAATTGACGTGATATTCGTGATCTACGCCATTATTAATATTTTTCATGATTTAATTGATTTTGTGATTATTTTTAATTATTTAAAAATACTTTTAAGTTTTCAAAAATTCTGAAAACTTTTATCCAAGGTTCTTTGACCTTGCTTGACCTATGATAAATCTCATGGCCATTTATTTAGTGTTTTGATGAGGTTTTAGGAAATTGACCAACCATATTTAATTTAATGCATTATTTTTAGTATTTTTAATTGTTTAAATGCCAAATTAATTGTGTATAGCCATTTTAATTGACTTTGTGAGTTTAACTTGCGTTGTTGGGCCTCGGTCAAGGTTGATTTGACTTTGTTAGGTTAAGATAATTGGATTTAGGGGATTGATGGAATGTACATTCCATCTCCCAAAATTAATTAATGATCCTAACTTGTTAAAAGTCTTCCTTTGTCCAATTTGAGTTTGATCCATTTCCCCTCCCTCTTCATCTCATTCCCCTTCTTTATGCATTCATGTCATGAACCTATAATATTTCTATATCCTAAGGCTAGTTGATTGCAAAATCAACATAATTATGGATGAGATTAGGTCCCCCACTTTGCATATTCTTTTTGTGTGTGGTATGTTTCATGAGCATAATTCACCATACTATGTCTCTAACATGCATTAACACCAAAATTCTATTGTCCGGCCTCAAATAGTTGTGACTTCTACATAAGTCCAATTACGATTGCTTAACATAGCGCTAAATTTTGACTCAAAAGGCATAGCATTCTAGTTAGTGAGATTGTAATTCCCCCTCTTTCATGGTATTGTGTGGAAACTTAGCCTTTTTTCCTTCCTTTGGAAGATGTCTTGGTTCAAGTATCCATGCTTGTGATAAGTGGGTTGAGTGTTCTCCAAAGAATGACTTGAACAAAAGAAAAGCAAAAGCAATACTAACTTCTAACTCATTAACAACTAACATTTAATTTTAAGTCATTTACTTTTAATGCAATTTAATTTTTGAGCTTTATTCATTTGTCATTATTCATATCATTCTAATTGTTTATGTTAATTCCATTTTCACTTTGTCCACTTGGACCATATTTTGTGATATATTTTGTTTGTGTATATTGTGTTTGTTTGTGTGGTCTTTGACCATTAATTTAAATAATAAAAACGAAAACCCTAAAAATATCTTGTGTGGACTTTTGGTTGATCTGAGACAATTGGACTTAGAATTTAGGCAACATTCCATATGCAAAGGACTTGGCTAATGTCAACTTACATGTAACCAAGTGCTTGTAATTTGAAACTTCATCTGATACATCATTGAAGATCCATTTGAGTTCATCTACAACAAGATCATTGTGAAGCTGTTATTTTGAACCTGTGATTTATGCATTATGGAATTCATCTGCTACGTGGGCAAATTTGAAGAAGATCATGGAGTTGCTAAGCTTGGATGTGGCTATATTTATTTGATGCCTTGCTCTTCAAGTTGATATTTTGTGCATTGTTTGTTGCTTGATTCTAAAAGTCAAATGGAATTTTGGTTTCTATATGACATTCTTGTCTATTGGATTGCAGCCCATTGGTCAGATCTTTTTAACCCTCAACTTTTAAGTTATGTTTAGGATTAGTCTCTTCATCTCCTCACCACTTCTTTAATTTCAAAATCTCTCCCTCCTTTTAAAAATCTTCTTTTCTTGTGTTTTGTTGATTTCTAAACTTTGACCACTTTTGCAAATTAGAAACTTTGGCCTTATACCATTGCATTTTCAAACTCATTTTCTTAATCAAACTTGTAAATAAACTTAAATATACTTGACTTAAAATTTCAAAAGCCAAAAAGAACTAACTCATTCAAACCTTTTTTAGGCCTTTGTGCCTTTCAAACTTAAATTTTTGTTAAAAGCAATGCAGCGATTTTGAAATTGATACCACACACTATGAGGTTTTGATGCCTCATTTTTATGTTGGTACGTAGGCACAAGTCTGAAGGTCTTGTCAAACACAAAAATATAATTAATAAATTCTTTTCTAATCCCCCCATTACATTTGTTTGCAACATCATTTATACAAAAACACATATGCACATAAAAAAGGGCTCCCAAGGAGTACCTAGAACACTTTGGGTGCTAACACCTTCCCTCTGTGTAACCAACCCTCTTACCTGTAATTTATGTCATTCTATTAGTTTTGATTTAAAAACTTATTTTTTAGGGGGGAGGGGGTCGTACCTTTCCCTTTTCTATTGGAAACAATCAAAGCGCGATGGTGACTCTTGTTTATTTAATGTCTAGCTTATCCATAGCTTGATGATCATGAATTTACCGCTACAAAAATTAAGTGGCGACTCTGCTGGGGAGTAATCTCCAGTGGGTTTAGCCTACTTTTTTGTGTGTGTATATAACTGTATATTTGATGTATGTATATTTGTTTGTGTGATATAATCTACTTGTTGTGCTTGATGATCTCTGAGTGGTGAGATAAGTTCTAACCCGAACTTGAGTGCAATTAAGATAGGAGGATGGTATAGTCATGTTCGACTTGTGTGGAGTAGTCCTTAACAAGTTGGCTTGAGATCCATCTGCTCAGTGGAGACCCTTTTAGATTTGGAAATGTCACACAAGTATTTGTGGTTAGGCATTACTATCTCTGATTTGGGGTCCGAGAAGCTGAGGACCGTAGAACACTTAACCCTTCTGATTGGAAAGGTCAAAGGACTACACAAACAAATAAGTATATACAAACACAATATATCACAAAATATGGCCCAAGTGGGCAAAGTGAAAATGGCATTAAAGTAAACAAATTAAATGGTATGAATAATGACAAATGAATAAAGCTTAAAAATTAACGTGCATAAAAGTAAATGACTTGAAATTAAATATTAGTTATTAGTTGATTAGAAGTTAGTGTAGATTTTGCTTTGTTTTAACTAAGTCATTCTTTGGAGAACACTCAACCCACTTATCACAAGCATGGATCCTTGAACCAAAAGATCTTCCAAAAGAAGGAAAAAAGGCCAAGTTTCCATACAATACCATGAAAAAGGGGCAACTTACAATCTCACTAACTAGAATGCTATGCCTTTTGTGTCAAAAATTTAGCGCTATGTTAAGCAATTGTAATTGGACTTATGTAGAAGTCACAATTATTTGAGACCGGGCAATATAATTTTGGTGTTAATGCATGTTAGAGACATAATATAATGGACTATGCTCATGAAACATACCACACACAAAAAGAATATGTGAAGTGGTGGACCTAATCTCATCCATACTCATGTTGATTTTGCAATCAACTAGCATTAGGATATTGAGATATCATAAGTCTGTGATATAAATGAATAAAGAAGGGGAATGAGATGAAGAGGGAGGGGGAATGGAATCAACACAAATTGGTCAAAGGAGGACTTTTATCAAATTAAGATCATTCATTTATTTTGGGAGATGGAATGTACATTCCATAAATCCCCTAAATCCAATGATCTTAACCTAACAAAGCCAAATCAACCTTGAACAATGCTCAACAACATAAGTCAAACTCAACAAGTCAATTAAAATGGCTCTACACAATTTATTTGGCATTTAAACAATTAAAAATAATCAAAATATACATTAAATTAAATAATGGTTGGTTAATTTCCTAAAACCTCATCAAAACACCAAAGAAATGGCCATGAGATTTATCATAGGTCAAACAAGGTCAAAGGACCTTGGAGAAAAAAATTCATAATTTTTGGAAACTTAATAGTATTTTTAAACAATTAAAAATATTCACAAAATCAATTAAATCATGAAAAATATTAATAATAATCCAAAAAATAATTTTAATTCATAAAATGAAAGAGGAATTTATTTTAAAAAATTTGGTGAAACTCTCATATTTTTTGGATCAATATTAAAATTAATATGAATTAATGAAAATAACACAAATAAAATGAAAATTGAAAAATCAGAAAAAATGTGGACCACTTGATCTCCCTCATTAATTGAGGTGGCAGATCAAGTGGGTCCAAACGCGCGTTCCACCATGGACTAGAGTCAGCGCTCCACAAACAAGGTATTCAAAACCAAGGCTCGTGATTAAAACAATTTGAATAGATCATGTGGCTCTGGACCATGCCAACTCACCACCGGAGCAAAACTCCGACCACCTTCTCAGGCGAGCCTCGCCGGACTGGTCCGCTCATCACCATCACTAAAATAAAAAAGAAGGACATGATTTTAAAGTAAAAATGGCACTGATCACGAATATGGCCTCAATTCTTCCTAACTCCAAGTATATTGAGAGATACATGGAGTTGAAATTTGAGGTACATGATCTAAGTTGCTTCGATTTGACCTCAAAGCAACTCAATCTTCTTGCCTACATTGGTAGGACTTTAGACAACCAAGGAACCAAGAGAATTATGGATAATTGAGTGAGAATCGAAGATATGAAAAATTCTAGAAAATACCTTCGATGTAGTACAGAATTCGATTGCTTTTGCTTTGATTCTTACTTGATCTCACTCAGGAAGCTTGCAGAAGTAGACTGGAATCAACCAAAGGCTTTGGATCCTTGGAGTTTTGAATCTCAAAACAGTGAGATTCAAACTCAATTTTCAAAGAAAATTCTCAGGTTTCTCCTTTCAAATGGAAGGGTTTGGGGTCTTGGAGCAAAGCTGGCACGAGGGGATCTTTAACTCTGTGCATAGGGACCTCTATTTATAGTTGTAGCTCATGTTATTTGCACCTTCAAATTAAACTTCCAAATTTGGCAAGGGATGATGCATGCTTGCATGGGCGTGTACAGGCCCATGAAGTCACTCTCTTAGATCCATAATCAAGTGTGAATGAGTCTGAAAGCAACTTGGAATGCAAGGCAATTGTGTATGGTTGTTTGAAGTTTTGGTTTTGCCAAATGATGATGCCATGTTCAAGCCATGCGCAGCGTATTCAAATCTTGTCCAAAATGGATGAAATATGACTTTTTGGAAAGGCTAGATCAAGAGGAACAAGTTTCATGTTGGACACTTTTCCATTTGAAGCTTGTATCATGATGAATCTTGAGGTGTAAGTTTGGAAATTTTAACATATCAAAAAAAAATTCAAAGTGGCAAGCCATATGTTCACTTATTCCATCTTGGCTAACTTTTTATGTGAGCTTCAAATGAGAAAATTTCCTTCCTAAAAGTTGTAGCTCTTTTAAAGTCCTTAAACATGGTTACAAATTTGACCTCATTTGGATTTAAGATGAAGGAGTTGTGCATTTTTGAAGTTGAGGAAAATCACTTGTTCAATGGTATTGGTCCAAAATGACCTATAATGTATCCTCATATCACATGCTCATAAAAGTTAAATTAGATCTTCATACAAACATCAAAGTTAAATTATACACATTTAATTTTATTGTGCAACTTGTAAATCGTTCATATCATAAAAATTTAGCAAGTTATGGCCTTGGGAAGTTGACATCCAAATTAGGGTTTAGACAAAATGACTTATAATCGTTCACCATAACAAATGCCTTTACAAGCAAAACTATATCTAGACCTTAACATGAAAGTTTTTTATATTTTCATTTAGAGTAACTTTTATCTTGGAATCATTTTCATATGATAAAAATTGTAGAAGATAGGGTCTAGGGGTCCCCAGTTTTGATCAGATGAAATCTTCTGGTCAACCACCATGAACCAACTTGCTAACTTGCCATTATCTTGACTTTTGGGAATCATGGGAGATCATATATGCATAAGATGATGAAATTTGAAGTATCCCTTTAAGTATTTGATCAAATGTTGAAGAAGCTTGGTGAAGAAGTTACACAAGATACCCAGATGAACTAGGGTTTCCAAGGCAAACCAATTCCAAACTCTTGATGCTTTCTTGACCAAAATAACATGTAAAGATCATAGGGACTCATATATGATGTCTAAAGCCATTGTAGACCGATTCTTGATTGAGCTCTTAGCCATGAGGGTCTTAAACCCTAGATATGAGCTTGATGGATCAAAGGTGATCATGTGTCTTACCTACAAAAGAAGTAGACAAATGCAAAGACATATTTTTGGTATTTTGGTTATTAAAGATAATAAAATACAAAGTATGATACAATTACATGGTGCTTGGTGATCTCTCCCAATGTAAACCCAATGAGTGCGGGGTAAGAAGGATGCCAAGGTATGATCCCAATGCAAATGCATATGATGAGGTATTGTGAGGGATCTTAGGGTCAAAATTGGGGTCTTACAACGCTTATATTCTTTCGTCAACTATTTCACAACCAAATTCTAATTCGCCTTTGATTTCAATTTCTTTTGCCCCCAAGTCCATCAGGATCCTGAGGCTTGCTATTAGGGCTTCATATTTAGTCTCATTATTTGAGAAACTTCCTTGGATTTTGAATTTAAACTTGGTTGGAATTCTTTTGAGGGAAATAACTAGAATTCCAACGCCAATCCCATTTTTATGTCTGGATCCATCAAAGTACACCTTCAAGGTTTAAATTCCACATAACTTTTTGGTGCTTCGACTATTGCATGGTCTATAATAAAATCAACAATAATCTGACCTTTCTTAGCCTTTAAAGGCGCATATGTTAAATAATATTCAGTTAAAGATAAAGCATATTTCCTAATTCTACTATGTAAAATAGGCTTCAACAACATATGTTTAATAATATAAATTTTGGAATAAACAAACACCTCTTTTGGATTTATATAACACTTTAACATTGTATAAGAGAAATATAAACAAAGGTATAATTTCTCATTTGAGTTATACTTGATTTCTACGTCATTTAACACTCGACTAAGGTAATAAATGGCTCTTTTGATGCCATCATTATCCTTTTATGCTAACATATTGCCTATTGTAGAATTAGATGCATAACTGTATAACTTCATTAGTTTATTCCTCTCAGGAGGTAGAAGTATATGAGGATTCAACATGTATGTCTTGATCTCGTTGAAGGGTTTCTAATGCTCTGGTTCCCATATGAATCCTTATTACTTCTTTAAATGTAGCAAATATGAAAATACTTTTGTCTTGCTACTTACATTCAAGATTAACCTCCTTAAGAAGTTTATCTTTCACATCAAGGATTAGAGTTACTTTTTGTTCGACGGAGGTTTGGTGTCGAATATAGCCTTGGTCTTGTGTTGGTTGATCTATATGCTCTTTTTGTGAACCACAAAGCCCATAAAATTACCTGCATGAAAACCAAAAGCACACTTTAATAGATTCATTTTAAGTCCATGTTCACTCATCCTTTCAAAGGACCGTCGAAGGCGGTCTAAATGACCATTTTTCAACGAGGATTTAATGACTATGTCGTCAATATATACCTGCATAAAGGCCTCGATGAAATCAGGAAACATGTGATTCATCGCCCTTTGGTATGTTGCACCAACATTCTTCAGGCAATGGGGATATGTAATTTGGTCCATATAGGCCAACATTAAGGCCATTATGGGCCAAGATTTGTTAACCATGTTAGTTATGTTATTTTCCCCAAAAAACGATTTTGTTGGACATTCCTAACCACTTGGTCTGGATCCTGATTTCTTTGCGCCTAAACTATTTCAGGTCCATTTTGGCTTGCGTTGCCTTTGACTACCTTGGGTAGAGGTGTTCGACAGGTACAACTTGCTGTGGAATCTGGTTGGTAGGCACTTGCTGAATGGGTGCCTGAGGAACACCATATAAATTAACAATTCGACCCATTTGGTGTGCCAATTATTGATAACTATGATTAGTATTATGAATCAGAGGATTGGATACTATTTATTTGATGAGTTATCATGTTAACTATTTTATGGTTACTCTCATATATTTATTGCCTTGCAGATTGGAGAGAACTGGTGGTTAATGAAGGCATAACTAGAGGGGGATATCCCAACTCTCTCTATGAAGCTAGTGGAAATATAATCGAACGTATCGCACACTCGAACATACAAAAGAGTCACCATCGAACTTTATTTATTTCTGAAGGAAAGGGAAAACATCGATAAAACCCGGGGAAAAGAGATATGATGGGTAAGGAAGTCGGTTATGCAAGGGGAAGATATTAGCACCCCAAACATTCATGGTACTCCATGGGAACCGTTTTGATTGTTCTCGCTCGAATGGGTGTGATATCTAAAGTTTTATTGCAAATGAATTGGAAAAGGAAATAAATATATAAAGTGCTCGGTGAGGATTAGGGTCATCATGCCTACGTATCCTCATCGTGCAATGAGGAATTCATAGCTCCGTAGTTTAAAGAACTAATGGTGGGAGATGAAAAGAAGTTGTGATAACAATATGGTCTAAACTAAAGGATAATGTTTTAAATTTCAACAAGGGTGAAACATGAACCCAAGAGTAAAGTTGGCTTTTACCAGTACGTGGGCTAGCATGGCTGCCGCTATAGGGTAATGCCGAAAATACGAAGAAATAAGTGTTTGGGACTGGTCCAAACATCTCTTGGTTCAAAAGGTGACGCAAGATGGAGCACAAAGAGGTAGTGTATTTGGCTCAAATATAACTGATATATCACATGGAGTGAATGAAGGTAGAATATGAACGCGTCATGGATATGAATGGAATGAAGCGACCAAAGTCACAAAATTGAATATTTGGTAACAAGTGACTGAAGAAGTATAGTTTGAAACCGAGGGTAAAGTATATTAGAATCCATAAGAGAAATGGGATTTTTACCCTAGAAGGAAACAACGTTAAACGATACATGGACTAGCATGGCTTCCACTATCTGATATTTAGCCAAAAAAGAAGGAATTAAATGTCTGGATATTAGCCAAACAACTCTAGTGACAGTTGCAGACGACCGCTATATCGTCCTAAATGGGTGTATATGGAATTCCAAATAAAGTTATATTTCAGTGTCAAAGAAATAGTATGTCACTAGGTGAACGATTAGTGATCGAAGGTAGATAATGGATAGTGAAAGATATGAACGGTGCCCTAAGGCGGGAATAATAATAATTAGAAGTATGCTCGTTAAGGATTCGCATCCTCGTGCCTACGTATTCTCATCGTGCAATGAGAAAATCAGATCAATCAGAGCAAATAAAAGGTCCACGCATTTTCATCATTTTAATTTCTGATTTCTATTTTCTTTTATTTCTTTTAATTCCATTTCATTTTAAAAATCCATATCTCCTTCATTATTGGTCCAAAAAATATGAGACCAATTGCATTTTTCTCCTTTTAATTTCTAGTTTCTAAAAATGATTTTTAATATTTTTTATTTTATCATTTGATGTTTTTTAGGAATTTTCTCTTTTCTACTTATTTTTAATTCATTTTAAATAGTTTTTGATATTCAAAAAATACAAAAATATTTTTCCAACCTCTTTGAATGATCATAGATCTATGAAAAATATTCTCATCAATTTATTAATTGATTTGAGATTTATTTGATATTTTAATTCAATTAGGTTATTTTTATGCATTTTTAATTGATAAAAAATAGTTTCTGACTTCTAAAAATGCTGAAATTTTTTGTCAAACTTTGTTTGACTTTGTTGAACTTGGGATAATTCACTTGGACTTTTCAAATTTGATTTGAAGTGAGTTTGAAGTTTGACCTTTCTTTATTATTTTAATTCAAGTTTATCTGTCGTTGGATACGATAAGCAATGGGCCAAACGCCTCACACCCAAAGGTATCCACAATGAGTGTAGGAAAGCTCCAGTCTCATTTCTTCTTTACTACTTAAGGCTCATGGCATGTAATTCTCATCTTAACTTTCAAGTTGCTAGAGGAGAGTATTTGTCGTTGTTTGTTGTAGTTGTGAAGAGGGAGAGACTTTACAGTTAGTTGACGAGGATCACACTAAAGTCTATGAATAAGGGTAAGTGCTTTGAATAGATAGGACCTACGCCCCGTATGCAAAGTCACTCTAGACATGGATGGGAGAAACTTTGTCTCATCATTCCTCATTACTTAAGACTCGTGGCGCATGATACTTCTTATAACTAACAAGTTGTTGGGGAAGAATATTTTTTGTTGATCCTTGTGTTGATGTTGTTTTGTGTGAAGAAGACTTGGTAGTGTATTCGATTCGTATTGCACTAAAGTCTATGAATAAGGGAGAACTCTTTGAATAGCTAGGGCCTACACCTCGTACGTAAAATCTCTCTGGACAAGGATAAGAGAAACCCTGTCTCATCATTCCTTATTACTTAAGGCTCGTATCGTACAATTTGAATCGTATTTACCAAGTGTTGACCTTTTATTTGTCTTGTATAACCCGCTGCTTCATGTGACTGAGGATGCTTCGATCGAGAGTCTAACTTGAGGCCTTGAACTCCACAACTTAGAATAAAAAGTCTTATTAAGTGACCAAGGGTCTTTTGGTCACTCAAATTAGACTATGGGATTATACAAGTTCAAAGGATTTAATTGATCAAAATTGTTTTTAATCAATTTGAATCAGAGGGTTTGAAACAATTTAGAAACTAGGTTAAAACCTAATTGAATGGTTAGAATTGAATCACACTAACCTAAGGGTATATGTTATAGTTAATTAAGGCTAGATTAAAATCTATGTTAAAATAATTCTAAGGGAACATGCAATTACAGCTAAAATGACAAACATAACCCCTAATGGGTAAAATGGTCATTTTACACATTATTGATATTGAATTAATTCTAATCATGAAAACCTAATTAAAATTGATTCTAAATTCTAAATCATTATAATTAGTTCTAAAGTACTAAACTAGATTTCTAAGATCAACTATAAAGTCTACTAAAACTAATTAAACTAAAATCTACTATTTCTAAAAATATAGTCAAGGTTTAATAATATTCAAGATTTTTAACAATCTAATTTTAAAGTATAATAATATAATTAACTCACCAACATTATCCCTAATTATCCTAATGTTCCTAATTACTATTGAATTTCTAAAAAAATCTAATTAAATTCTAAATCAAGTTTTAATACCTAATTAAATCTAATCAAGGGTTTAATCCTAACTCATCTAATCAATTTTATTCAAACTAACCTAATCCTAATATCTTCAAGAAAACTATTCAACTTAGAGGTCTAACTAATCACCATTAAAATTAAACTCAAGATCTAACTAAACAACCCAAAATCATGGGCCTGATGGAGCAATGGGGTACAAGTAGCAGTTTTTGGTGAAGTGAACACTTACAGGGCCCAAACGAAGCCCAAGCCTGTGCTCAATCCAGGAAGAAAGGGGTGCCATTAGCATTATGGGCGCATGTGCAAGGAATTCGGATAGGCCTACCTAGTTGAAGCCCATCACATTCAGCAAAAAAATGCGGAAAATGGAACGGGGCCTCCGGCCCATGTTTTCTTTTGAAATTTTAAGTCAACATTGTTAAGTTCATTTACAAGTTTGATTTAAGAAAATGATTTAAAAATGCAATGGCATAAGGTCAAAGTTTCTAGTTTGCAATAAAGTCTAAGTTTAGAAATCACAAGCAAAGAAGATTTTTGAAAAGAGGGGAGAGATTTGAAATTTAAGAAACGGGAGGAGATGAAGAGACTAATCCTAAGAAAAAATTTAAAAGTTGAGAGTTGAAAAGATCTGACTAATGGGATGCAATCCAATAGACAAGAATGTCATATAAAAACCCACTTTTCCTTTGGACTTTAAAATCAAGCAATATCAACAAGAAAGCAAGATGAAGAGCAAGGCATCAAATAAAGATAGCCACATCCAAGCTAGCAACTTCATAGTCTACTTCATAATATTCCCATGTATCAGATGACATACTCCTTGAATGGCTCAGAATAAGGCATTAGACACGGGTTCAAAATAACATTTGCATCAATACCATGTAGCAGATGAACTCAAGTGGATCTCCATACTTGCATTAGATGAAAATTAAAATCATAAGAACTTTGTTTCAGAAACGTTGGCATTGGCCAAGTCCTTTTGCATACGGAATGTTGCCTAATTCTAAGTCCAAAGCTCATATCAAATCCAACAGTCCACACAAACATTTTTTAGTGGTTTTGTTGTTTACTATATATTTTAAGGTCCTAAGATCACAAGCACAAACAAAATACACAAACAAATATATATAATCACAATATATGGCTCAAGTGAGCAAAGGGAACATGATATTAAAATAAACAAGTTAAATGATATGTATAATGGCAATTGATAAATGGCTTGAATTTAAAGTGTATAAAGTAAATTACTTGAAATTAAAAGTTAGTCAAATATTAGTTGATTCGATATTAGTGGAGTTTTGCTTTTTCTTAATTGTTTAAGTCATTCTTTGGAGAACACTCAATTCTCTATTCACAAGCATGGATCCTTGAACCAAGACATCTTCCAAAGGAAGGAAAAAAGACCAAGTTTCCACACAATACCGTGAAAGGTGGGAGACTTACAATCTCACTTACTAGAATGCTATGCCTTTGGATCAAAATTTAGTGCTATGTTAAGCAATCGTAATTGAACTTATGTAGAAGTCACAACTATTTGAGGTCGGGCAATAGAAATTTTGGTGTTAATGCATGTTAGAGATATGGTATAATGAACCATATTCCTAAAACATATTGTCGCACCTCGAAAAATGAGAATACGACCTAGCGAAGCGCAATCGCACGCTCGCATGATGGACTGAACAGAGTCGCCACCGAACTTTATTTATTCCTAAAAAGGAAAGGGGAAATATCGATAAAACACAAGAAAGAACGACAATGATTATGGTCGTCGTAACCGATATCAAGGTTTGGGAGTCGATTATGGAAGGGGAAGGTATTAACACCCCTCACGTTCGTTGTACTCAAAGGGAACCATTAGGTTAGTTGTGCGCGTTAGTGTTAGTTTGAAATGTTAGGCCTATCGAGTTATTAGGTAGGAAATAAAGAACGGAAGAGAGAAGAATGTTTTTGGATTTTGCAACGAAGGGGACTAAACCTAAGTTTTTTATTAATGGACCTGACAAGATTTACAAATCCTGCTCCTACGTATCTTCGGGTGCAATAGAGAACTCAAGGCTTACGTAGTTCTGGGTAGAAAAATATTTGTTTGTTGGTCGATTTTAGAAAAAGTTATATTGTATTAATCGACGAAAACATTGTTTTACCCAAAACAGATGAGGAGCGGACGTATACCACACATTGAATGGATTTACAAATCAACATTCGGAAAAACATCACTTATCTCAACTCAACATTTGTGGCCGAAGCATTGCTTTACATCACCTTAAGACAAGATGTATTTCGTTTATGAAAAGGTTTTAAAGACCGCATGCTGGCGAAGAAAAGACTTTGATTGGTAGGATGTATTTTTGAACTTGAAAGACGAATATTTATGACTTGCAAGCTCTTACAACTTGGGTCTAATACTCGGGACTACGTCTAGATATTTTATCCAGGTAGTCTTTTTCTTCTACCTTACTTATGAAAATGGTTTGAATATTTACAAGTGTTTTGAAGAGAAGACGAATACTTATGGCTTGCAAGCTCTTACAACTTGAGCCTAATATTCGGGATTACGACTGGATATTTCATCAAGGTAATCTTTTTCTTTCAATTTTATTGAGAAAATAAGTTTGAATATTTACAAGTATTTTAAAGAGAAGACAAATATTTATGGCTTGCAAGCTCTTACAACTTGGACCTAATATTCGGGATTACGATTGGATATTCCATCCAGGGTAATCTTTTTCTTTAGATTTTATTGAGAAAAAAGATTTGAATATGAGAGTATTTTGAAGAGAAGACGAATACTTCTGGCTTGCAAGCTCTTACAACTTGAGCCTAATATTCGGGATTACGACTGAATATTCCATCCAGGGTAATCTTTTTCTTCAAATTTTATTTAAGAAAATGGTTTGATATTATTTAAAATTAAGTTGATATTGCTTAAGAGCTCATTGTAAGAAGGCCCAAGAGTAAGCCACGGAACTGAAAGCCAACTGAATTAGAGAGAAAACTGAATTTAGCTCTAAGCAAACTTAGAGTGGATTCATGTAAGAATCACTCTATAAGAAGTTGAACCAACGAATCTATGCGTCCAAACGATTTTCAAAAGTTAAATTGGATTTTAACTCCGAAATTGTAACGCAATAATAAATCGAGCAATAATCAGACACATTATTATTATAACAATGATCTTACAGTTTTATTGCATCAACTTAAAATAATTGAAAAAATAGAAGCTAACACGACACATACACACATGCTATCCACAATAAATTTGTATTACTATAAAATCAACATAAAATAAAATAAAATGAAATGTTAAAATAAGATTAATACATTAAAATATATATATATATATATATATATATATATATATATATATATATATATATATATATATATATATATATATATATATATATATATATAAACTCATGGCATTAACAGGTATATCCATAAGACCAGAAACAAAAGGGTATATATCTAATACTAAAAAAACAGAAGTAACTATATAAATCTTAAAATAAAATAAAAATCGAAGTATCTATATATAAAAACTATAAAAAAAACAGTTGCAAATATATATAAAAAACAAAACAAAATAAAGATATACATATAAACGAAAACTGAAAGTGTAAAACAACGTATACATATAAAACAAAAAGCTTATATATATATATATATATATATATATATATATATATATATATATATATATATATATATATATATATATATATATATATATATATATATATATATATATATATATATATATATATATATATATATATATATATATATATATATATATATATATATATATATATATATATATATATATATATATATATATATATATATATATATATATATATATATATGAAACTATAAACTGAATTATATATATCAAAACAAATATTATATATGTATATATAAAAAACAAAACAAAGTAATATATGACTTTAAGATAAAATAAAAGTGTTAAAATTTTCATCATTTTCAATTTATAGTGAATGTTTAAGATTAATTATGAAGTAACAATGAGAGAATAAAAATGAAGAAAATTTAGGAGACTTATATGTATAAGCTAAAGAGAGAATAGAAAGATTAATATTTGGTGATGAGGTTAGGTTATTGTGTAGAAGAAAAAAATTGCAGAAAAAGAATTTACATGGCAAGTTTTGTTTTGATGCTTCAAAGAAATAAAAGAGTGGATGTGTTTACCGTGTGAGGAAGGAAAGATTTATGTTAGTGAAAAAGTTTTGTATGAGAAAAGGTGAGCTATGGTTGGTGATTAGCATGAAGTTTGTGTTAATGGTATGGAGAGGTGGGTTTGTGTGTACGAAGAATCAAGTATTTTTCTTGCTAGTTTTTCTTATTTTTTATGGAAATATAGTAGTATGTGCATTGTGGTATGGATTTGTAAAATGAAGGGTGCATGTATGGAAGGAAAGAGAGATGGGGTTTTGGAGTCACACAGTTTTTCTTGAAACTTTCTTCTTTGCAATTTGAAAGAGAGATTTACGAGTAGTAGAGAATGGAGCGGTTGTGCTATTGGTAGTGTTCTTCAATTGGCCAATGAGAGTATATATATATAGCATGAATCTAGATTTTTAAATATTCAATAATGACAAATTTACCCTTAGATATTTATTTAAAATAAAAATGAAACTAAAACAACTATGTTAAATAAAAATGAAATGTTTCAAATAAAATAAGATAAAATCAAAATAACTATTTTATTAATTCTATTTATTTTTTATGAAAATATTGACAAAAAGATAAAAATATGCAGACTCAAAATGAAAAAAAGTCGGACGCAAAAGTGCTCGAAAAATTAAAATGAATACACCAAAATGATCAGTGTAAAATAAACTTATTGGAAAAATACAGCGTTTCTTTTAATTTTGAAATAAATTTTGTCCGGTTAAACAGGCTTGAGCTGATCAAAAAGTGGCAGAAAAATTAGCTGAAAAATAAATCGAGCATACCAGATTAAACTATGTAAAACGTAGATTAATAAAGTTGATATCTGGAAGCTTGATTTTAAAAAAAATGGTTCACTGATTTGACGCACATCCGTCGATTAATTCAACCGGTTTGCCTGTAGACCCGAAAAAATTATTTCGACTGATATTCTAGGCACTGTGCAGTATGGAACGCATGGTATGCTATGTAGAGATGCAATAGCTATGATGAATATATTGAATCAACGATTCAGGATCAAAATTGGGGTGTAACAGTTGCCCCTATTTAAGTATCTTCAACATGAGAATATGAAGCAGTACACTCTTCATATGATCATAGTGGGAGATAGTTAAATACTAAGAAAACCCAGATTTTGATCCTGAAATGCAAATGATATGATATGATATGAGATGTTATGAATGTATGAATGACTCATTTTTGTTTTTGGTTTTCTAGGGATATGATCAGACATAAGATAAACCCTAGCATGATGCTTTATGATGGATGCATAATGAAACAAAGATCTGTGGAGAATGATGGAGATATGTGATAAAGGTGGCCCATAAAAAACAAAAAAAATAAGGGTGGAAACTCACCGGGGATAACAAAATACCGTGGAAAAGAAACTGGGGAATTTCATAGGGGTTTTTAACGACAAATTCATACATGACTTGACAACATTGAAAAAAATCAAAGAATTCCATCAGTAGGTTCATACATGACATGGCCGTTAGAATATTCAAAGAGTTTCAATAACAGGTTCAAACATGACCTGGCAATGCTGGGGGATATCAAAAGGTTCTATCAACAGGTTCAAACATGGTCTGACAATACTGGAAAACATACAAAGGAAGTTCCATCAACAGGCTCATACATGACCTGACAACATTGGAAAATTCAAAGTGTTTCAACAACAGGTTCAGACATGATATGACAATGCTAGAAAATCAAGGAAAGTTTAATCAATAGGTTCATACCTGACCTCAACATTAGGATATTCAAAGAGAGTTTCACACATAGGTTCATACATGACCTAACAACACTTGGAAATATCAAAGGGAGTTTTATCAACAGGTTCATGCATGATCTGACGACACTGGAAAATTCAAAGAAAGTATATCCAAAAGTTCATGCATGACCTGAAAATTCTGGAGGTTTCACAGAGATTCTAACAATTGGTTCATACATGACCTGACAAGACTAGAAAACCCATAGAAAACTTCAACAACAGGTTCATACATGACTTGGAAATATTGGAAAATTCAAAGAAAGTATATCGATAGGTTCATGCATGACCTGACAATTCTTGAGGTAGATATTTTAACAACAGGTTCATATGTGACCTAACAAGACTAGAAAACCCATAGAAAACTTCAACAACATGTTCATACATGACCTAAAAATATTGGAAAACAAACAAATCAAGTTTCATCAACAAGTTCATACATGATCTGACACTTTAGAATACATCTGACAGTTCTGGAGATTTCTAACAGGGAACTTATGCAAAACAAAGATAAGCGGGAGTCTTCTTAAAGTAGATAATCCATGCAAAAGGCTACGATGATTCTTTACAAAGAAATCAAACAAAACCAACATCAGTGGAGTTTTCTAACACGAAAAACCTCCAAGCTTCTGGGAACTCCTTAAGATGATGAGTCATACATGACTTTCACGGAACCATCAGGAAAGACAGGGTAATCAAACTCTTTGTATATGCCAACAATAATTGGACGTGGACCGTAAGTAATGGATTACAACCAGCTTTTAACGGATAGGTGCCAACAACAATTGGACTTTCACCGTAAGCAATGGATTACAACCAGATTTTAACGGATAGGTGCCAACAAAAATTGGACTTTCACCATAAGCAATGGATTACAACCAGCTTTTAACGGATAGGTGCCAACAACAATTGGACTTTCACCGTAAGCAATGGATTACAACCAGCTTTTAATGGATTTTGCCAACAACAATTGGACTTTGATTGTAAGCTTTAGTAAAATAATTACTGGCTACAACGGAGTTTTCTATCAACAACTGGACTTCAAATGATGTTGGCGACAACCAAAATTCATATACCAATCACGATTATATTTACAAATAGAGTGATAGTGATGCCAACGACAATTGGGTTTAAAATGAGTTCTAGTAACAACTGAGCTTGGAATAATGTCTAGTGACAACTGAATTTTAGGAGACACCAATAATGCTTGAAATAATGCCAGGGAATGACATAGAGGTTCTGGAAGTGTGTTAGAACAAAAATGACATGTCCTAGAATTCATCGGAGAGTAAAAGAAACGAATTCTGGAAATGCATCAAAATTACAAGTGATATTCTGGAAATACATCAGAATACAAACACATCCAGTAATACATTGAGGAAATTCTGGAAATACATCAGAATACAAGATAAAAATATTCGAGAATACATCAGATAGGTGGGGAAACATATGGAAATACATCATACAAGTTATGGAAATACATCAATAAGCAAAGGAGTAATCCGAAAATTCATCGGATAATCCAAAAGGAAAATGAACCTCAAGGACAATTTTTTTGATAAGTGCCAACTGAGTTAGACTTGAAAATGACTGCAAAAATCGGATGATGGTTTAAGGGCACCAAAGAAAAACTGAAATTAGAGGTCAAATGATATAAGATCAACAACAAGACCTGGGTCAATGCAAAATGAGCACGAAGTACATTTCGGATATGAATGATTTGCATTTTTTTATGCATGATATATAAATGGTCATGATATGAAAATGCTGACACTTGAGTGGACTTGGAGTTTGTAAAAGATTTTATGGAGGTCATGATTCCTTAACACCAAGAACTCAACCAAATATTTTGTGATAGATGTTGTCAAAAGAGAGTTCTACTAAGTTTGATAGCCACAACTTAGCCAATGGGATCCTTTCGGAGAATTAATGAATCGTGTTAGCATAATTTTCGGGCACTCATCTCAAACTCAATAGTTGTTGACGTATGGTAGAATTTATTTGAGCAGTTTGAAAGCATGAATGGGGTCTGCCCCTTTATGGCTCATCTTGCCATAGTCTGCTGGGTCTTTGAAAATGTTCACCTTGAAAGTAAGTTTGAAATAGCTTGACATAAGATGATCTCGATATGGCTTGACACAATGTTTGAATACCGCAACGATCTGACCCTGATTAACCAAAACCTGGAATGGTAGACTTCTGATTGATTGTCCTTGGATAGTTGGACTCAATGAGCTTCTGAGGTGGGTTGCCCCGGTCTGAGTCTTGAAGCAAATTACTCTTGACTAACTAACCCTTTAGGTGATTGGCTTGGATTTACTGATACTCAAAGTGATTTTCCCTGACTGGACTTCTTTCACTTTATCAAGTTCCTCAACTGTATATTGTTGGAATTTCTTTGATGTTGAGTGCTGACTTGCAAATAAGATTGTTCATTCAAAAAATGGTAATTTTAATGAAGTGCTTATGAAAAAATTTGAAATCAAAATTTATTAATATGAACAGGTGAAATACAGTGAATGAGTCATTGATAAGAACACAATGATGATCTATTCATTCACAGTGTGCAAGGTGGTGTAATCAAATGATTAACAAAGATAGCTTGGAGTCAGGTTAACACAACCTTGTTGTAATACGCTTTCAAAATAAACCGTGCCTCAATTAGGTCTTTTAAAGGGTTGTAATATGGTATGGTTTTTTTTGAAACAAAGGAAATAAGGCTCAAGTTTTAGTTTTAACCCACCCTTCTTCTTGATGATCTCCAATTCCTACATTCAGTTAATTCGACATACGCATTCGACTTCCAAGAGGGTTCGAAGGTGTGATGAGGATTAAAGACTAATTTTCTTGAAATGGCAGTCACCTTATTTTGCTTTGTTTTGTTGAGGATTTGAGGACCTCTTATTTTGTTTTTCTTTATCCCTATTTTTTTCTGGACCACTTCTTTGAAGCTTTTGGTCCATCGGGATGCCCAAACTTTTGCCTAAGTCATTTTGTGGTATTTGACTTAGCGAACTTTTTTCTCTTTTCTTGAAAGGTGTTGACTGCCACATTATTGGTGGATGAGGATCAACCAACACTAATTTTAGCTTTTCTCAGCTTCTTCGACACTTCAACGTGCGCGAAGGATAACATGTGGTTGAACCTATTTAGAGGGTGTACAGATGGACAAATTCTTTTGAAAGATCGAATGCACTGTCAAACTATTTGAACATAACTACCCTGTTATTGGTAGTGTTCTTCAGTTGGCCAATGAGAGTATATATAGCATGAATCTAGGTTTTTAAATATTCAATAATGACAAATTTACCCTTAGATATTTATTTGAAATAAAAATGAAACTAAAACAACTATGTTGAATAAAAATGAAATGTTTCTAATAAAATAAGATAAAATCAAAATAACTATTTTATTAATTCTATTTATTTTTTATGAAAATGTTGTCAAAAAGATAAAAATATGCGGACTCAAAATGAAAAAAAATCGGACGCAAAAATACTCGAAAAATTAAAATGAATGCACCAAAATGATCAGTGCAAAATAAACTTATTGGAAAAATACAACATTTCTTTTAATTTTGAAATAAATTTTGTCCGGTTAAACAGACTCGAGCTGATCAAAAAGTGGCAGAAAAATTAGGTGAAAAATAAATCGAGCATACCAGATTAAACTACGTGAAACATAGATTAATAAACTGATGTATGGAAGCTTGATTTTAAAAATTTTCGTCCACTGATTTGACGCACATCCGTTGATTAATTCAACCAATTTGCCTGTAGATCCAAAAAAATTATTTCAACTGATATTCTAGGCACTATGCAGTATAGAATGCATGGTATGCTATGTAGAGATGCAATAGCTATGATGAATGTATTGAATCAGCGATTCAGGGTCAAAATTGGGGTGTGGCACATAGCATACACAAAAAAGAAAATGATCAAAGGATGGACCTAATCTCATCCATACTTGTATTGATTCATCTAACACAAAGTTATTGATGAACCAATTAGCCTTAGGATATTGAGATATCATTTGTCAATGAGAGGGATGTGATAGAATGGGATTGAAGATGAAAAGGGAGGGAAAATGAGACAAACACAAATTGGTCATGGAAGGAATTTTATCAAATTAAAATCATTCATTCATTTTGGAAGATGAAATATACATTTCATCAATCCCCTAAATCCAATGATTTTAATCCAACAAAAGTCTAATCAACCTTGACCAAGGCTCAAGCACATAGTCAAACTTCACAAGTCAATAAAAATGGCTCAACATAATTTCTACACAATTAAACAATTAAAAATCAAATTAAAATACATTAAATTAAATTATGTTTGATCAAAACCCTCAAACCTCTTCAAAACACCAAATAAATTGCCAAGAGATTTATCATAGGTCAAACAAGGTCAAAGGACCTTGGAGGAAAAAATTCATTATTTTTGAAAAGTCAGAAGTATTTTTAAGCAATTAAAAATATGCACAAAAACAATTAAATCATGAAAAATACCAATATTGATGCAAAGAATAATTTTAATTCAAAAAAACGAAAGAGAAAAATATTTGAATTTTTTTTGGTGAAAGTTCCATATTTTTTGGATCAATAATGAAATTAATATGAATTAATGAAAAATAAGCAAATAAAAGGAAAATTCAAAAATTCAAAAAAACGTGGACCATTTGATCTCCCTCATTAATTGAGGTGGCAGATCAGATGGTGATCAACGTGCTTTCCACATGCACTACAGTCAAATGAGATACACGTGTGGTAATCACAATCAACGCCCAAGATTAAAATATTTTAAAAGGATCTTATGGTTGAGATGCCTCCAACACATCGCCGGAGCCAGAGCTCCGGTCTTCTTCTCCGGTGGACCTCACTTGACTGGTCCACCTTCAACCATCACCAAAATGAAAAAGCAAGATATGGATTTAAAAAAAAATATGCTTAGGAGCTCGAATCTGGCCTCAATTTTGTCCAATTCCAAGTATATAAAAAGATACAAGGATTTGAATTTTGAGGATCATGAACTGAGTTGCTTCGATTTGACCTCAAAGCAACTCAATCTTGTTGCCTACATTGGTAGGACTTCAGCAAACCAAAAATCAACAAGAATAGTGGAGCATTAAGAGAGAATCAAAGAGAATAAGCTTCTGAAAAACCACCTTCGAGTTGATCTAATTCCACTTGATCTTGATCTGGATTTGATTGTTTTCTCCTCCTCTTGCTTGTAGAAACCAAATGAGATACAAAGGGAATTGAATTTCTGGAGTTTGAACTTCCAAATAGAAGATAAAGTTCAAGCTCGATTTCAATAGAAATATCAGAAAATTATATGGCAGTGAGGGTTTGAATGGGTCTAGAAAAGCTTGGGCAAGGTGTTGATGATGAATCTGAAGCCTTAAGCTTGTTTAAATAGGTAATGCACTTGATATTTGCACCACTTGAAAATTGGACAAATTTGGAAACCTTCTTGCATGGGTGCATGGGCAATGGTGTGGGGATTGAGAATAATGTAATCCACTTCCCATTCGTGTGTAAAGAGTATTGAATGCATCATGTGTAAGCATGCAAAAGAATTTGATCATTTGAAATCCAATCTTGCCAAAACACTTTCCATAGTGAAGCAATGTGCAAGTTCCTCAATTTTAATTCAAATGAGATGATCTTTGATGTTTTGGAAAGGTGAGATCAAGGGGAACAACTTTCATGCTTAACACTTTTCATTTGAAGCTTGGATCATGATGTATTTTGAGATGGAAGTTTGGGTAATCAAACATATTTGAACTTTTTCTAAGTCCCAAGTCAAATGTTCACTTCTCCCTCCTTGAGTAACTTTTGGTATGGACTTCAAATGAGAAACGTTCCTTCATCAAATTTGTAGCTCCGTCAAACATCTTCAATTTGGTCAAAAATTTGACCTCATTTGGATTTGGCATGAAGGAGTTATGCATTTTAGAAGTTGAGGAAAATCACTTGTTCAATGGTATTGGCCCAAAATGACCTATAATGTTTTCACTTGGCACATGCATTTGAAAGTTGAATTTTCCCTTACTCAAAACATAAAAGTTGAAGTAGACATCTTTAATTAGATCATTAAATTTTAATGGATTTCATATCATAAAAAAGGAGCAAGTTATGGTCTTGGGAAGTTGACCTTCAAACTAGGGTTTAGACAAAATGACCTATAATCGTTTATCATAGAAAATGACTTTTAAAGAAAAATTAGATCTAGACCTCAATATTAAAGTTGTTTGGAATGTCATTTAGAGTAACTTTTATCTTGGAAAAAATTTCATATGACAAAAATTTTAGGGGATAAGGTTTAGGGAACCGCAGTTTTGACCAATTGACTTCCTCTGGTCAACCACCCTGAACCAACTTGCTAGCTTGACATTATCTTGACTTTTGGGACTCATGGAGGATAATATATGCATGAGATGATGTAATGTGAAGTATAACTTGAAATATTTGATCAATTGTTGAAGAAACGTGTTGAAGAAGTCACACAAGATACCAAGATGAATTAGGATTTCCAAGGCAAACAAACTTCAAACTCTTGATGATTTCTTGATCAAAATAACATATGAAGATCATGGGGATTCATATATGATGTCTAGAGCCAATGTGAACCATTTATTAATTGAGCTTCTTGCATTGAGGGTCTTAAACCCTAAATATGAGCTTGATAGGGCATAGGTGAGCATACACACTACCTACAAAAGAGTTAAATTATACAATGACATATTTTTGGTATTTTGGTTAGTAAATAAAGAAAAATAAAGTATGATACAATCTAAAGTGCTTGGTGATCTCTTCCAATGCAAACCCAATGAATTAGGGGTGAGGAGGATGCCAAGTTATGATCCCAATGCTAATGCATATGATGACATAGCATGAGGGACTTAGGGTCAAAATTGGGGTCTTACAGCTGCCCCTATTTAAGGACGTTCTAGATGAGGAGATGAAGGTTAAAATCTTCGTATCGACTCAGTAGAATGGACTTAAATAAAAACAATATAAACAAATTTTGGTCCCTAAGAGACTTTATGATGCATATGATATGAAATGCCGAAAATAATCTTTGTGGGGAAGATGTTGCCACAAAGCAAAAGAATCCGGAGAGACTAAAAATCCACAGGAGTATAATGCATTCCCTAAGGAAAACTCACTAGGGAGATAGAGACTCTGGGGATGAAAAGGTTGTGCGTAGGCCAGGCTACGACTTAAAACTGTTGGGAGACACGAGGGATTCCATGAAAATAAATCAATGGAAAGACTCAACCGGGGATAAGGGAAAAATCTGTAGGGGAAACGGGTAGATCAGAATAAAACTGAAATACTCGATCCAAACAGGGGACGGTGATTTCAATGAGGAAATACGCAATCAAACTAAACTAAGAAAGAAAAGAACTTCAACACAGGAGTAACATAAATATATTATCCACTACCAGTTACTGGGTAGGAAGATAGAATAATCTGACAGAGAGGACATCCGTTATCGATTAGGATAAACATATCAAGGATGACTCGCTAAGAGCAACAAGAGGTGTATTCATTACCAGTTACCGGGTAAGAATAACCTGCTGGGGAAAAACCAAATAAGGTTTACAACTATCGGTCACTGGGCAGAAGACCAAGGAGAGAGAATATCCATCACTGGTTAAAGTGAACATATCAAGGATAGACTCAAAGAGAAGACTATCCATCATCGGTTAAGATAAACATATCAAGGATAGACTGCCGGAACAAGTAGGAATTACATCTATCGGTTACTGGATAGAATACCAAAAAGAGAATATCTGTCACCGGTTAGGATGAACATATCAAGGATAGACTCCGAGGGGAGAAATATGAATTATATCTATCAGTTACTGGATAAAATACCAAAGAAGAGAATATCCATCACTGGTTAAAGTGAACATATCAAGGATAGACTCCGTAAGGGGAAACATGATTTACAACTACCGGTTACTGGGAAGAAGACCGAAAAGAGGAGGAAATTTGTCATCGGTTAGGATGAACATATCAAGGATTAACCCTTTAGGGAAGGAAGTAGGGATTACAACTACCTTTTTACTGGGTAGAATACCAAAGCGAGAGTATCCGTCATCGGTTAGGATGAACATATCAAGGATAGACTCAAAGCATGGGAAGAAAATATTTGTCATCGGTTAGGATGAAGATATCAAGGATAAACTTCCTGGGGAAACGTGAAGACGAATCTGCTGGGGAGAAAGGGGAAATAGGTTACTTTTACCGGGTATTAGGCAAAAGTAAAGTACTCAGGAATCGAGAAGAATATTACCAGATACTGGGTAATAGACTTTCAGGGGACCAAAAGCATCTATCTAGGTGAGATCTAGAAAGAAAAGGTCAATCAAAGACTCAACCCGATGGGGATATAACTCAGGGGGAGTGGTTCCATCCAGATAATCAAATGGGGAGGAAGCTGAAATAATAATCATCCATGAGGGAATAACTTAGTGGGGAATGAGAAAGGTTAAATTCTTTCTGCTTAAGGGGCTGACACTCTACAATTGAAAGAGGACAGACACATTGAATCTGCATGGGGGGAAAGGATACCACCATAGTAGAGGATCAGATAAATAATGAATCACAAAGTGTAATAATGTAATAATGAAATCTATGAATGTATATGTAGATGTATATATGATGATTATGCTGACAAAACGATCACAAATGATACAAACGTCACCGATCTGAATCATTAATACAACACTTGGCTAATCTCGACAGGAAGGAATAAAATGGAGAAAGAGAGGTAGGGGATGAACGCGAACCATCCACCAAGAAGGATCAAATCCTGGCTGGGGAAAGGGAAAAGATCTGCCGAAAATTTGCATCATCAACTCTGCGGGAAATTTTAGGTCAACAGCATATCAAATGGGAGACAACCTTACAGAGGATCAGACATACTGTTCTAGGATCAGTGTTGAATCAAATCCGCTGGAGACTTGAGGGGAAACAAGAATCTTGTGTTGGATCTATGCAAATCGCTGAGAAAACGCGCCTATAACTCACGGGAGGCAAATGCAAACTCGACTGGGGAAATCAACAAGATTCGGCTGAAGATGCTGAAATGTTGCTAGTGAGGAAACAAAAATCACACCAACTGCTCGGGGAAAACCAACAATGCTTCGCATTTTAGGGCTGACCTGTTCTCAGACCGCTGTTGATATTCCTTAAATGAAATCGATTTCTCTTTTAAAAAGTAATTGCTTTTATTATTTTAAGAAAACATGATTCTGATTTAAAAAGTCAATTTCAATATGATCATCATGAAATTTAATTCTATTTAGTTGAAAGATAGGAGTAGAAACAATTGGATAAAAGCTCGACTTTATTTAATAGAATGGTAGTCTATAAATGACAAGACTATATAGATCTTTACAAAAGTTAAAAATGGTAATTTACATGGAAAAGGGCTACATTGAATACAATGATCACCAATCCTTCTACCGCCTTCAATATCTGTTGTGCTCTTGGCTTTGGTTGAAGATGAATCAGAACCAAATGTGGTGCTCAAGAATGTCTTCAAGATTGAAGATCAACAGGATGCAGTTACTTGCCATAATCCCTAATTTTTACATAAATTGCCCCAAGGTGGGATACTCAATTTATCGGGGTAATTTTTTTTGTTTTTATGTCTCTAACTTTTTCCTGGATCGCCCTTTCGGGTTTTCAATTCACCAAGACACTCATTTTTGCCTAAGCCGCCCTTTCGGGTTTTTAACTTAGCGAATTGTTCTTTTCTTTTTTTAGGCGAAGTATTTCTTGACTGCATCGGCGTTCATAGGACGCGTGAACTCTTCACCATCCATAGTTGTAATAATTAAAGCACCGCCTCAAAAGGCTCTCTTAACAACATATGGGCCTTCATAATTAGGAGTCCATTTTCCCATAGAATCTGGTTTGAAAGATAGAATTTTCTTGAGCACAAGGTCACCTTCTCTAAACACACGAGGTCTGACCTTCTTATCAAAAGCTTTCTTCATTCTTTGTTGATATAACTGACCATGACACATGGCAGTTAACCTCTTCTCTTCGATCAAATTCAGCTGGTCATACCTGGTTTGATACTGTCGCATTACGCGAAAAACCGGCGGGAAAACAGAACAACAGAGCCGCCACCGTGCGTTATTTATCCCAAAAGAGGGAAAGGAAACGCTCGAAGTAAACCTGGAAAAGACATGGTCTCGCGACCAAAGAGAGATGGGATCGGGAGTCGGTTATGCGAAGGGAAGGTATTAGCACCCCTACGCATCAGTCGTACTCGACGGGATCCACGCACAAAAGGAAGGATAAAGGTTGCTAAAAACTGCTTAGACAAACATCACACACTGGCTGAAAGAGACACAGAAAACAAAAGAAACTAACTCGGCAGGATATTGCATCCTGGGCCTACGTAGTCTATCAAGCATAGACATCAGAGTCGACGTAGTTCGGACGGGGGAAAACGTGCTCGCTAGGATGTCGCATCCTATGCATACGTATCTTCTTGGACTAAAGAAGAATCAGAGCACTCGTAGCTCGGCTAACGCACGCCAAACAAAACCACACAGGAAACCGACTGCCAATCGCTGGGCTTACGTCAAACTCCACACAAACAGGCAAACATGGAAACCGAATGCCAATCGCTGGACTTACATCAGACTCCGAAACAAACACACGCACACTGGAAACCAAATGCCAATTGTTGGACTTACATCGAACTCCAAGCACACAACAAGAGGATACGGAATGCCAATCGCTGGTCTTACATCCATCTCCTAACACACACAAGAGACAAAACAAAAAGGGCGCCCGGAGAGATCAGCTCATCTCCTGCCTACGTACCTCATCTGGTATGAGGATCAGGGCGACGTAGTTCCCCTACGCAGGGACAAAGGACTAGCCTAACCAGAAACTGGGAAATGACATACTAGAAGGGAGACTAACTCGAGCCTAATAGTTATCATGCAAATTCACCATGGTCCTAGGTCAAGGTTTCTAGCTAACTTGCACAGGGAGCAAGCTAAACCTAAGCAGCACAAGCAAAGCAATCAATCACACAAATAGCACACACTATATACAAACAAAGTGGGCTCACACAAGGGTTAGGCTGTGAAACACAAGCCAACTGGAATCGGGTAATGTTAGCTCTTAACCCTAACATTGAGAGTTAGGGTGAAGCAGATGAAATAGGAAGTGAGGGGTGTGCCTCACAGCTCTTATCCCTGGCCTGGGAGAGCTTTTAGACAGATGAAAGTGTGGGTTCAGAAAGTTGGAACCCTTCTACACTTATGACTGACTCAACAAGGATCTTGGGTTAATATCCACAATGCATCAACATGTAATGTGAGCAAAGGGATGACACACTGACTAGCAGGAGATGGATTGCACATCTCTTTTATCTGCCAATTGCCTCTTAGAGGTCTTTTCCTGCTTGGCACAAAGATAAACAAACACAAGCATTGCCTCTTAAGGAGGGCTTCAGACAGGTGTCTGCCCAAGTAACAGGACAGGTCTTCCAGACTACATGAAGTCAGAGAAGTTATACCTCAATGCTTAAGCTATCAAGCAAAGCAAAAGCAAGTTCACGAAGGAACTATAGCAACTAAGGTACCTGAAAACAATCTAACTCAGTCAGTACACAACTCACAAAGTCAAACAGACAATCCAATAGTCAACAGTTAACTGTACACAGTCAAACAAACAACAAGTGCAAGCTACAATGTGCAAGGCACAAGCTCAAGTCAAATGAGCTAAAATCCACCTACAAAACAAGCCAAGATTAGTCAAGATAAACCAAATAGTCAACTCAATCAATGTGAATCAATTCCCTCATAGCCATATGCTTCTTAACCTGCAAACCAAGCTCAAACATGAGAAGCAAACCACTAGGACAAGGCCTAGGGTCAAAGAGGGAGAAATAATTCAAAACAGAACATGAAAATTGACATGAATCAAATTAAACCAATCATGAACACAATCCAAGTGGTCTCATATCAATAGCATCAACCAATATCATTTCACAAGTCGCATAAGGCAAAGCATGCAAATTGAAAGCTCATAGAAGCAACAGAATGAACACATCCATATTAATTCCAAAATGGTTCAATAAATCTCAAGAAAAATCATGGCTAAACAGAACACATCACATGATCAACACACCAAAAATCGAGGCATTTGGACAAGTCTAAGCACGGAAAATAAATTCATCAAGTCATGGTAAGCACAAACAAGCTCAATGGAGGCACAAATTGATGCATCAACTTAAGGCAATCCTAAAACAGAGATAACAAATGATAAATGACTCAAACCAAATCCACAATAAACTTCAATGTATCCAGAAAACATGTGTAAAATTTCAAGTTCATATGACAAAGCATAAGCATTTCCCAAATCATTAAAGTTCATGACTATCAAAAGGTCCACAAATGGCCAACCAGCAAGAAAAATACCAAACAAATCAGAAATCATTCCACAAATTCCACAAAAATTCACAAGCAATCCTAACATCCAGAAGTAGCGTCATGCAAAAAATCTCATCAATTGGCATTTAATTGGCATGGCAAATAAAATCATCAAGTTGAGCAAGCAATGGTGTGACACACATTGTCACACCTTCATTAAACAGATCATATCTCAACAACCAGAAATGAGAAAACTGCAAACTCTATACCAAAATGTCCATTAGGGTGTCTATTTTAAGCATGCAAAATTTCACAATCATTGGATTAAAATCCATCATTTCATGAAGCAAATGGCAAGGTAGGTACATGATAGCACACATATAAACAAACCCTAGGCAAGCTTAAAATCCACCCAGGCATAATTTCTGGAAAAATATCCAAAAAATACTAGACATCATGAGGAGAACAATGAAAAAAACCACACATTATTTGGACAATTATTCATTGAGTTATGATTTTTTGAATGAATGAAAAAATAAAAAAACATGATGAAGCATGGTATGATCATGGCATGGCATAAGAAAAAAAATGCAAGGCCAATTTGGATAAATGGACGAGCCAAGGATCGAAGGGAGGAGGATTTCAAAATATGGCGCCTGGTGCTAAACGCACCATTTCATTTAGGATTGGCTCTAGCCAATCAGAGCGCTGCATGAGCGCTCTCATGAACCAATCAGAAGCCGACCTTGGAATAAACACATGCAAACACGCAAATTAGGTTTTCAAAGATCAAGCAGACTTTTCTGGAAAATTTCTCAGCAACTTCATCGTGTTCATCATAGGCCAAGAACAAATGTTCACCAAAATTAACAACAAACATATCATCGTGTTCCTCTCACATCGCACATCACTAAACTAAGCATGATTTGTTCTAATTCAACCTATGCTCAAAGATTAGAAGCACTTAAGTTTCATATGTCAAACTTTAAATCCATATATCTACCTCAATTCTACATGAAAATTAGTGAAACAAAGCTCAGGTTACTCAGTGATACACGATCTACAATTAGCACCTAACAATTTCAAGAATAGAGGAGATCGATTTCTAACCTTAATTGAAGTGCAGAACTGGATTTGATGGATTTAGGCTTTGTAAGGTAGAAACAGATGCTCCTCAAGGTTTAGGTAGATGAATGGATGAATGTTGATAGCTCAATTGTGCTTGATGTTGCTCAAATCTTCAATTGCCATTGATAATGCTTGCTTCAACAGTTCCAAAATGTGCACGAAATCCTTGAGATCTTGCTTCCAAAAGTATCCAAATATGCTTGTGGATGATGGAACAATCAAAGACAAGGCAAGGTTTGTGCAAAATTTTGATGAAAAAGTGAGAGAATTCAATGGAGGAAATTGTGCAAAAAATCTAGATCTGAAAAATTATGAACTGTTAATGCATTTTCTGTTATGATTATGCTTTTATATAATGCACTAAACATATTTGCTAATCATGATTAAGCAAATCAATTGGAATTAGTGAAAACCAAGTTTTATGCAAATTGTCCAATTCACCCTTATGTGCATGCATGGATTGCTACAGTACACGAAATATGAGCTAATTCACTTTGAAATGTCATTTTTAGCCAAATGCAAGTGATACCATGTGTGGAAAATGCTTAATTTTTGAATTAGACTTTTCCCTCCAAAATTCAAATGAAATTCAAATGAAAATGCCAAAATTTTGTGATGGAGATGCATGTTTTGGATAGCTCATGTCAAGAGAGAAATGTTACAAAAAGAACCACTTCAATTGGCCTTTTGGTTCAAAAGTTATGCAAGTTTGAAGTTCAAATATTCTTGGCAAAGATTGATCCATAACTTTCCAACCATTCATGAGAAATTCATGTTCTTGGACTTTTTGGAAAGGTGAGAGCAAGATCTTCAAATTTCATGTTGGACAAAATTTCATTTGAAGCTTTCTTGATGATGTAAACTTGAGGAGAAGACCTTTCCATTTTTGGCAATTTGAATTTACAGGTCACTTACTATTTTTGGAAACTTTTCATCTGACCTCACATTCTTCATTGTTGATGTTTGAAATGTCAAATGAGACTTGTATGGACATGAATGAGGCCTCTCTAACCATCTCCCACCTTCAAATCCATGATTGAATGCACAGTTGACCTTGGTTGACTTTCTAGGGTTTCAGATGCATTGTGCAATGACTGATGACCTCTGAACATCCAACCTTTGGCCAAACCACATCAAAATGATCCCTAGGTCATATGAACTCAATGAACCAACCCTAGGGCTTTGCTTCAATTGGAAAATGCACTTGCTTGCTTGCACAACTGGATCTCCTGACCAGTCTTGACTGATGACTTGCACTTGGGCAATGGACAATGCAATGCTATGCAGTGGACAATGCTAATGTTAATGACCTAAAATGAAAATGAATGTACAAAATGGGAGGTGCAAATTTGAGGTGCTACAGCTGCCCCTATTCAATCAACTAGGAACCCGAACGGATGAGAGCAACGGCTGTCAGACTTTCAGGGTAAACAGGGATTGAATACCAAGAACCGTAGAAATTTGCACACCGCGGGGATCCGACAGTAACTTCAACTGGGATCTGATGTTTATTACTGGGGATTTTGATTTTTCTCAAGGGTACGGCCACATCCAGACATCGAAAGAGGATGAATGGGAAAGAAATCACAACTAGATGCCAAAGGACAACTAGGAAAAACTCTACGTTTATCGAAACCAACGGAGAGGTAACAGACATCAACGGATGACCGGGGAAAATACATCTAGATGTCAATGGACAACTAGGAAAAACTCGACGTTTACCAAAACCAACGGAGAGGTAACTCTACTGGGGACGACCAGAAAAAACTCGACGTTTATCGAAACCAACGGAGAGGTAACCAGACATCAACGGATGAATGGGAAGACTCGACCAGACGTCAACGGACGAAAGGGAGAAGCTCGACGTTCATCGACACCAACGGAGAGGTAAATACTTCACTGGGGAAGGAATACAACTATACGTCAACGGACGCATAGGAAAAACTCAACGTTTATCGAAACCAACGGAGAGGTAAATACTTCACTGGGGAAGGAATACAACTATACGTCAACGGACGCATGGGAAAAACTCAACGTTTATCGAAACCAACGGAGAGGTAAATACTTCACTGGGGAAGGAATACAACTATACGTCAACGGACGCATAGGAAAAACTCAACGTTTATCGAAACCAACGGAGAGGTAAATACTTCACTGGGGAAGGAATACAACTATACGTCAACGGACGCATGGGAAAAACTCAACGTTTATCGAAACCAACGGAGAGGTAAATACTTCACTGGGGAAGGAATACAACTATACGTCAACGGACGCATAGGAAAAACTCAACGTTTATCGAAACCAACGGAGAGGTAAATACTTCACTGGGGAAGGAATACAACTATACGTCAACGGACGCATGGGAAAAACTCAACGTTTATCGAAACCAACGGATAGGTAGCTCACTGGGGATCAAGGTCACGACAGAGAGCAGACAGGAAAGAACACCAAGGATACCGGGTTGTAGGCATGAAACAGGTGACCGACCAAAGCGTGAATTGGTTTGTGTTCCAAAACACTCATCATCCTAAAGAGGGCTAGAAAAGCAATCTTGTTAAAGGATGGATATTCGATTCCACAAGGAATACGAATCTTACTCGACTGGGGAACAAACAAAGGGTTCAGCCAAAGAGCGCATGAGATATATTATCTATAGCCGTCAAAACGTAGATAATACACTCGCATGGAAGATTATCCATAACCGGGTTGTAGGTTGTTAAATGAATAAATCGACCGACATCATCCTGAAGAGAGCGAAAGCAAACTTGTTAAAGGATGGACATTCGATTCCACAAGGAATACGAATCTTACTCGATTGGGAAACAAACAAAGGGTTCAGCCAAAGAGCGCATGAGATATATTATCTATAGCCGTCAAAACGTAGATAATACACTCGCATGGAAGATTATCCATAACCGGGTTGTAGGTTGTTAAATGAATAAATCGACTGACATCATCCTGAAGAGAGTGAAAGCAAACTTGTTAAAGGATGGACATTCGATTCCACAAGGAATACAAATCTTACTCGATTGGGAAGGACAAGACTTCGACCAAGGAGCGCATGAGACATATTATCTATAGCCGTCAAAACGTAGATAATACACTCGCATGGAAGATTATCCATAACCGGGTTGTAGGTTGTTAAATGGATAAATCGACCGAAAACGTGAATTGGTTTGTGTTCCAAAACACTCAACATCCTGAAGAGAGCGAAGGCAAACTTGTTAAAGGATGGACATTCGATTCCACCAGGAATACGAATCTTACTCTGCGGGAGAAAACAATCAAAAGATTGACCAAAGAGCGCATGAGATATATTATCTATAGCCGTCAAAACATAGATAATATACTCGCATGGAAGATTATCCATAACCGGGTTGTAGGTTGTTAAATGAATAAATCGACCGACGAAGAAAGGCATCGGGATACCAGGACCAGGTATGCAAAGATGACCAATCAAAAGGGGAAACCACAAACATTACCAGCAAACGGTGAATGAAAGAGGACCCGCTGGGGATAAAGCTGGCTTGATCAAAGCAAATATCCGAAAGGAAAGGAATATCAATACCGAAACTGGATAATGATAACCACAAAGAGGGGATTACATCTACCGGTTCGTAGGTAGAAAACCACAGAAAAGTAACCGTCATCACTAGGATGAGCACAAGGGGTTAACTCCACAACAGGGAGAACTGAGGATTCACATCTACCGGTTAGTAGGTAGAAGACCACAAAGATCGGACTTACAACTACCGGTTAGTAGGTAGAAGCCAAAAATTCCGCTGAGGATAAGATGAATGAGCGCCGGTTAGTGAGCAACCCTTCATTTATACCACAGGGAAGCACAAGAGACAGCCACAAGGAAGCCAGTTTAGGATCGATCCAAAAAGGCATACTGAATCAAGACTCATCCTAATGAGGAAAGAACTCAATAGGGAAAACCCATCCCGTTATGTGTGGGGAGGGAACGGAAACAACCGTCATCCACGAGGATATAACTCAGTGGGGAGTGCAGAAGGAAATGACAGACACTTTCTGCTTAAGGGGTCGACTCTACATGGATAGATCAGACACACCCACATCTGCTCGGGGAGGATCTAATGGGGAGATCTGTATCACCAATCAGCAGGAGACAACCATCAACAGATACACGGCAACAGATGCCCCATGAGTAACTGAATTCTATGATTATGCATGTATGCATTATGCATGAGGAATTTATGATGAATGCTGACAAGCAGACATGTCTAACACACATAGGTCCAGGAATCAACCATCCGGTGCTACTCCTCCAGAGGGAAAGCCAAAATCACCAGAGAGCCAAGAAAATCTGCTAGAGACTGGGACATCAGGGAACAACATCATCCTGCAGGGGAGGAAGGCCACAATAGGCTTCCGGAGGGATCATCAGTCACAACCGGAGAGGAGAGTTCAATATACAGGCATACACGCCATAACAACAACTCATGCTGGAGATCAGAGATACCAAGAAGAAACCAGATCTCTGATGAAGATAGATAGGCATTGAGAAAGCTCATCATGCCAACAACTTCCGCTGAGGAATCTATCCGAGGGAATGCCAGATTACTGGGATGTCAATCCACCAAGTACCGAATCTTCCAAATACAACCACCCATGCCGGGGAGAGGAGAAGACTGCTCTGCTGGAGAGACAAAAGTTGAAGTCTTCAGTAAACACTCTGCTTGGGAACTGGCCCACAAAAAGGCTCGAACAACAACTTTGCTGGGAATGCCCCACGGTAGGGCTCAAACAGCACTCTACTGGGGATGCCCCCACCATAGAGCTAACATGGACTTGGAGGAAGAGTGTTGCACTGCCGGGGACATGAAGATGAACAACTTCAACCAACACTGCACTGAGCAACCTTGCTGAGGAGAAACCATAAGAGGTTCTACAGGAAAAAGATACAGTTATGCTCGTGATACGAACAAATGTCTTACCTGTTGGTAATCATACCACCCTTGGGAGAGCACTGCGGATCTCCTAAGTATCCTTCCATCATTGTGAATGTTCACTTTGTTTAAGAACAATTTGTAAAAAAATTGTTTATTTTGAAAACAATGATACTTTATCAATTAAAACATGCAAAACATTTGTTGAGTTTGTCGCAGCCTGAAAAATACAGAGGTGCGAAAAAACAACCGGCGAGAAAGAAATGACAGAAGAGTCGCCACCGTGCGTTATTTATCCCAAAGGAGGGAAAGGAAACGCTCGAAGTAAACCTGGAGAAAGGAAAGGAAAAGACAAGGTCTCGCAACCAAATCTTGGGTTCGGGAGTCGATTATGCGAAGGGAAGGTATTAGCACCCCTACGCATCCGTAGTACTCTACGGGATCCACTCTTGTTGTTTCTTGTCTAAAGGGTGTGTGTTTATCTAACGTACTATTTACTAAAAGAAAGGGGTCAAAGAAATGACTCGCACGGATGTCGCATCCACTGCATACGTATCTCATCTGAATATGAGAATCAGAGTCTTCGTAGCTCGGATGCCTATGGGTTAAGGGTAATTGTGCTCGCTAAGACATCGCGTCTTATGCCTACATATCTCATCGGGAATGAGAATCAGAGCATAATGTAGTTCAAACTAACTACGGGAACAAAGGTCTCGATTGCAACTAGGGCAAGAGAAAGGGAAAGTCTCGATCGCAACGAGGGCGAGAGAAAGGATCGCAACGAGGGCGAAAGAAAACAAGGATTAGTTGTTAGTCGTTAGTCAAACTCGACAAGACATCGCATCTTGTGCCTACGTATCTCATCTGAACATGAGAATCAGAGTTGCCGTAGTTCGGCTCACGCAAACAAAACAGACACAGGCAAAGGCAAACGTGGAGCCTGAATGCCAATCATTGGGCTTACATCAGCATCCGAACCAAACAAACTCACACTGGAACCCGAATGCCACTCGATGGACTTACATCAACTTCCGAGCACGCAACAACACACACAAGGGGGGTTAAGACACAAAGGTTGAAAAAGAAAAAGGGCGCCCGGAGAGACCTCGCACGGTCTCCTGCCTACGTACCTCATCTGGTATGAGAATCAGGGCGACGTAGTTCCCCTTCATAGGGATTGCCATCTGAATATGGACTTACAAAGGAGGACACCAATTGTGTCAAAGGAGAGTGGGCGATGTATTCGCGTCCTAGCAGTAGGTGTCGCAGCTCGCTGAATCGAGTCTTAGGCAGTTACCTCTTTGCAATAGAACGGACTACATGCCACAAGATCGGAGACGCTTGGAAAGGTCTAGAAGTGGGGAAGCTCTGCCCTAGAGTTGTCATGCAATATGTACTTAAGTGTTAGGATTTACAAATGGGAATATCTACCTAATGTTAGCATGCAAAGAAAAAGGGAATTCTACCTATGTTATCATACAAAAGGATATGGGAAAACTACCTATGTTATCATACAAAGGGTTCTATCTAATGGGTGCTACCTAATCGGAACAAGAATTGACGAGTGGAGCAAGGAGGGGTTAGGGATAAGGGTAGATGGCGATGCATGAAGCAATCGACTTACAAGGTTGATGGCGATGCATAAAGCAATCGACTTACAAGGTTGATGGTGATGCATAAAGCAATCGACTTACAAAAGGGGGATGAATACGTGCTGGTTCTGTTAGGTTTTGAAAAATGATCACTCGATGTTGGATCGAGGTTTTGGTCTTGTTTTGAAATGGTTATCGAATGTTCATTTTAATTCTTGTATTAACAAGTGAATAAAGAATGAAAGAGTAAATTTTATACATTTCATGGGAGAGGGGTACATTTGTTATGAATGGGGGTTGTTCATGGCAAACAAACAATAATAATACATGCCTCATACATCATACAAGTAGGCCACAGTTAATCAAACAAGTAAGATATAAACAAGTATATAATCGAATCAAATAATCAAAGAATGAAATAATAAAGCATTAAACCATGTATGAGTGTAAGTGCAAAGGAACCGGCTCATTGTAAGAAAGCCCAAGAGTAAGCTATGTGAGGTCGATGGCGATGCTTAAAAAGCAATCGACTTACAAGGGTGTAAAAAATGGGCTCGATATTAAATCGAGAAAAGTATGATTTTTATAGTTTTAAAATGGTTTTGAATTAAAATACAACGACTTTACATTATTAACAAAATGAACATATGAGGGTAATAAAGGCATAAACATAAAAAGAAACTAAAATGCTAAAAGAAAAAATAATATAGCTAAAAGAAATAAAATGCCAAAAAAAAGGTCGCACATGAGTATTGAACCCACCCCACCTAATATTATGCAACTACCATCTCTCCACTAGGCCACTCAACACTATCTGTTATTGAGGTACTAACATAAATATATGAACTGGGCTGACAAATTTATAACAAAATAAAAAAAACAAAATAAACATTTTTATGGTTTTATATTATCTCTGTTAAAAACAAATTAGGCTAAATAAAAAAATAAATAATAATAATAAAAGAAAATAAGAACATATACATTTTTCTGATTTTTGTGTTAAAAATGAAATAAATTAAATAAATAAAAAAAAAATTAAGAAAAGAAAAACAAGAAAATGGAAACGGAGAACACAGAAGCAGCTTCATCGTCCTCGTCCTCCCCATCTGCTTCACACAAAGAACCTCAATGAAATCTCTCTCCGCTCTCGAAAACGCTCATCAACTCTCACAATCCCCCTCACACCAAACCTCACATTTCTCTCAATCTCACAATCGCTCGTACCTCAGCACCTCACTCGCATCTTTCCGTCTCTCACACGAATCCCTCTCTCGCTCTCAACGAACCCCTCTCAATCACTCTCAGCTCTCACAATATTTTCAACAGCAAGCACATGAGAAAGATAAAAAGAAAGAAAAAGAAGTACTTACAAAGCGTCACGGCGGTGGTGGTGAAGGACGCGAAGAAGCTGGCCTCCAGGTAATTGATTTTGGGATTTTAGGGTTTTTCCGCCTCTAGCTCTCTGTTGTTCTCTCTTCTTGGATTAGGGTTTTCTTTTGGTCTCTTTTCCGCCTCTAGGTCCTTTGTTTACTGATTCATTCTCCCTATTTATATTCTGTGAATTAGGGTTACAAATTGGTGCCCTTGTGTTCAAAAGTAACTCTGCAAAGCACTTTGGATGCTCAGAAATTGAATTGCCCTATCCATGTTAGATTCAAGAAAAGGTATCCTTCACAAACTTTCTTCTCTGCTTTGACCTCATACCAATTTGGGATGTTTTTTGACTTTGCCCTCTGACTGTTGGTTAATGGTTTTGCACTTTAGGTTTTGCAAATTTACTGATTAATGTGTCCCTTTTTACCGCAGTAAAAAAATGGTGAGCTTGGTTTGCTGCAATCTTATTCATGTTTGGTAGGTTGTGGACATGGTTGAAGGTTTGAGTTTGCTCTGAATTGGTATGTATTTGGCATTGAAATACCCTGCAGGTTGACCTATTACGATTTGAAATGCAGGGTTTTGTAGGCTTGCTGCAGCAGGGTGAGTGAGGTCTGCAATTGGCCTTGGGCTAGTATGAGGTTTATTGAGGTTAGTCATGTTGTGACAGGTTTTGACATGCTTCATGTTGTAGGACCTTGTTCGTCTTGTGGTGAACTTTTGGATAATTGTTGGACTGTCTTTGTATTGCAGGACGACCTTTCAGCTAGGCAATGTTGGTTGCAATTAGGTCCTGCTTGCTTATGCTCACAACAGATTATGACTTGAACATTGACAACAAACTTAAAGCTTTAGTTTCATGGTATGTCAACAACACTCCATGCCTTGTGCACTGATGGTGTTTCTTGTTGGTTATGACTGAATTTGGTCCTGCTGGAATATATTGAGCAAAGCAAAGTGTGTGCACATATTTTGCTTCTTATGCCCACATTGATCTTGCTGCATGAAATCCAATGAGCCGACGGTCATGATTTGGCTTCATCCTTTGGTTAGTCTCTGGGTCAAGGAGCGACATTTTCCACAGGACTCACACATTTATAACATGCTGCCAACTGGTTTCAAGTTGTCACTGCTAAATGGTAAGCCATTGCATTGCTGCTGAATTGTCATAGAGGATTGTTGTCCATTGAACTGTGGCCTGCTGTAACTGTTTGCTGCGTATTTTTTATTGCTGCAGCATCCTGATGCTCATTGTGTGCTGCAGGATCCTGATGATCATTGTGTGCTGCAGGCCCAAGTTTGGCTGTTGCAACATACCCTAATCTTCACTTCTTTTGTTTGGTTGATGGTGATTAACTGCAGTCCATGCCATGCCTTGCTTTGTTCCAACAAGCCTTCACTCATGTGCTGACTTCACTTTAGTATTATTTCTTACCATTTGTAGGTTATGACTTCATGGAGGGTATGGCTGCAACTGAAAAATATGAGAGTCTTCACTAGATAGAGACATGGTCAGGCGAGAGACATGTTCTGTCAATTCTTCCAAGGTATAACCATTGCTCGTAATAAGAATTTCAATGACCATGATTGCTAATACAGAAGTTTTATTACTAGAACCTTTGAACAGATTCAGTAAATAAGTAAGTGCTCGTTTCCAATAAATAATTACAACTTTTAGGATTGACTTTCCCCATTCCATGAGATTGTGAATCCATTTGACACCCAATTTATTTTTTACCAGCATTGTGAAATTTCTAAGCTCTTCTCCATCAAATAGGAAGAGTTTATCAACAAGAACAAGGAGAATCTCGAGCAACCGAACACAAGTCATCAATGAATTCCTTGCCTTTTCCCAGGCACCTACAGAAAACAGGCCATGCCATTTCAGATAGTAAGCGACTAAATGTTTCCTTTATTCTTAGTTCAACGTTGATAACATGTTTATCAATATCCACAGGCAGAGAATCAAAAGCTGGCTGTTTTAAAAATCCGCCTTGTGAAGAGAACTTTGGCACACTCAACTCTGGGCCAAGTACACCCTCATCTTTGAGTAATTTGCAAAAAAGAAACCAAAAATGATGTAAAGTATGAAACTTCAACAGAACAGAATCCAGTTGGATGGGTCAAAACCACAGGCCATGTAGTCATGATCAAGGTAAGCTTTATCCATTAGCTCATGCCTTTGGATGATGGAATATGATGGTGCATCATTTCCTTGTTTCTGTTTGAAGTTTATGGCAATGTATCAACTGGTTTAATGACAGGATGTTATCCATGTGCAGTCACGACCAAACTCAAACATCCTTGACCAATGCAAGTGCAATATCTAGTGTGGTTGTAATGCTTGATTGTCCTTGCAGCAATGGTGAACATTCAACGTATGCCGGAACGTTATGAACCCAATGAGAGCTAGCTGGTTCTACGTGAAGGTGTTCACAATACGGTGAAGTTTCTAGCATCCAAGCTCATGGGCAATAACAACAACACTTTCCTCATCACTTTTGCACTGCTGAACTAAGGTGTCATAAAGCAACAACCTCTTTTGATTTTTTTTTTGGTTTTGGGATACTGACTGTCATGTGGTTTGGTTTGATCTTTTCAGGGTTGCAGTTGTATTCAAATTTTGGTATAGAAATGATGAGAGTCCTTGGACGAAAACAACTTAATGCCACATCCCTGAAGAGATAAACTTGACTCTCATCCATATATTCAATCACCTCTAAACAAGTACCAATATTAAACCCATGCAACCTGGAACCAAAATTTGTAATTGAACCTTCATAAAGAATAACTGATTTTATGGGTTTACTTGTCGCACCAGCATCTGGATTGGGAGATTGTTTCCTACTATCTACTGCAACTCCTTCAATGGCCATGTCATCAGTTTTATTTTCTGCTTCAACTCCTTACTATCTGCTATAACTTCACTAACATTCCCAGTTGGCTTGATGATCATGTCATCGGGATTATCTAGTGGTGGAGGTAAATCAGGCATGATAACATCTGCTTGGGAATTTGGGATAGTCGGTACTGTATGTGCTCCATCCAACATAACACTTTCAGATGTTGCAGCTTCATTGTCGGGACAGGCTGTTGCATGCTGCCTTACGGTAACTGGTATTGCAGCGGCTGCTCTAGTTTCATTTGCTTGTTGCCTCAAATCCTGTCTGATTTTCACATAATTATTTTGCAGTAACTTGCTGCAGTGACAAGGGTTGAATGTGCTTGCAGGTCGGATGTTACAACTCTATTGTGCAGGCTAATGCAAGTTAGTGTAGGATGCTTACAAGGCAATGTTAAGTGTTGGTTAACATGATGATGATGATATGGTGGTCTTGATGTAAGCCAAACATTACAATAAGCATATCAAAGGGAGAACAAGGCGAGGTAGACTTCAATCTCTCCATTGTAGCTTGCGTCTGAATTAAGCATTGGATGATGGATTTATTGATGCTGCAGTGTGCTGTATTAAGACCTGGTTCAGGGAAGACTAAGGCCAAGATTTGATGAGCCAACATGTCAAACAAGGCATGCTATGCATGAGGTAGAAACAAGGCCATTTACTTGGAAATGAAGCAACCAAAAGATAACACAACCAAGCGTGGAAATTGGATGAAGAATCAAGAAAAAAGGCTAGATTAGGTTTTGGACGACCAAAAAGTGGGGAGGTTGACTTTTGTCAAAGTTGACCAAAAAGTCAACTGTTGACCAAAGTCAACAATTGGTCAAAACTTCATTTTTTTTGGCATTTTCTTTGTAAGTGGACAATGGATTATTGATTAGGGTGAAATTTAGGGCATTAGGGTTTAGGGTTGACTTTGGTCAAAGTTGACCAAAAAGTCAACTGTTGACCAAAGTCAACAATTTGGTCAAAGTGTCAATTTTTGTATTTTTTGTATGGAATCAAATGTAATGAAATAAAATTGAAATGAATTAATAAAATGGTTTGAAGTTGGTTTCACAATTGGTTTAATCATAACTTGAATGTTTGACTCTTGAAAAGAAAATAACTTGACTGGTAGTGAACGGAACCATGAAATGAGACCATAAGGTTAGGGTTTTGACATAGTATCCATGAACCAATAACACGACCAGCAAGTGGCTTGAAACACAAGAAGCTTGATTGTTCAGATGACCAAGACCATATGAATATCCACAATCACAACACCAAAACTTTGGATAAAAAAAAACAAACTTCATATGAAACCCAAGTAAGGTTAGGCCAAGCATGCCAAACAAACATCAAAGATTTAGGACCAAAATCGGGGTATGACAGCTGCCCCTATTTAAACATTTTCAACTGGAGAATATGAAGCAGGACGTTCTTCGTATGATCATTGTGGGAGATGGTTAAATACTAAGAAGACCCGGATTTTGATCCTGAATCCCTATGAAATAATTAACAATGCCTGTCAGCATCGGCAAAGTAGCAATCCCAAAAGAAGAATCCGTCTGGTACGGTGAAAATCGGTCTGAGCACCGAAACAGAGAGTTGACCTGGAAACCAAAATAAATGGCAACACAGGAATACCCATGGCCTGAACGCCGCATATTAGTCTGAACACTAACCATCGGAATATGAGAGTATCAATGTTGGTCTGATCACCGGAAATCTGGTCTGAACACCACTTCGATCTGGAAATCGGAAAAACTGGCCTGAATGCCACTTCGGTCTGGATACCGGGAACTGGCCTGAAAGCCACAAGTTGCGTCGACCTGAATGTCAGAAACTTCTTCGATCTGAAAATCGGAAACTGGCCTGAATGCCACTTCGGTCTGGATACCGCCTCGGTCTGAACACCGGAAAATTGGCCTGAATGCCATAAGTACATCGACCTGATCGTCGGAAACTTCTTCGATCTGAAAATCGGAAATTGGCCTGAACGCCACTTCGGTCTGGATACCGCCTCGGTCTGAACACCGGAAAATTGGCCTGAATGCCATAAGTACATCGACCTGATCGTCGGAAACTTCTTCGATCTGAAAATCGGAAATTGGCCTGAACGCCACTTCGGTCTGAATACCGCCTCGGTCTGAACACCGGAAAATTCTTCATGTCTATCAGCATCGGCGAAGATAACAAAACAGTGATACGTGAGCCTGCACGCATGCCAAAGACCCAAGCTGGGGATAACAATCGAAAGATTGACCAAAGAGTGCATGAGATATATTATCTGTAACCGTCAAAATATAGATAATACACTCGCATGGAAGATTATCCATAACCGGGTTGCAGGTTGTTAACTGAATAATCGACCGAAAAGAAAGGCATCAGGGCACCAGGACTAGTCATGCAAAAGATGACCAATCAAAAGAGGATAAAGTTGCTAACTCGGAGCAAATACCCAAAAGAAAGGGGAAGACCCAATAGGGACAATACTGCTTGATCAAGGCAAGTATCCAGAGGGGAAAAGAGTATCAACACCGCAAGCTGGATACTGATAACTGCAAAGAGGGGATTACATCTACCGGTTTGTAGGCAGAAAACCACAGAAAGGTAACCAGTCATCGATAGGATGAGCACAAAGGGTTAACTCTGCCAATGGGATGAAAGTGGGATTTTACAACTACCAACTAGTAGAAAACCACAAAGATAGGACTTACAACTACCGGTTTGTAGGTAGAAGCCACAAATTCCGTTGAGGATGAGATGAATGAGTGCCGGTTAGCGAGCGACTATTCATTTATGCCCCAGGGAAGCATGGGAGACAGCCAACAGGAAGCCAATTTAGGATCGATCCAAAAAGGCAGACTGAAACAGGACTCATCCTAATGAGGAAAGAACTCAATAGGGAAAACCCATCCCGTTAGGGAGGGAACGGAAACAACCATCATCCACGAGGATATAACTCAGTGGGGAGACCAGAAGGAAATGGTAGACACTTTCTGCTTAAGGGGTAGACTCTACATGGAGAGATCAGACACACCCACATATGCTAGGGGAATGGACCCAAGCTTGCAAAATGATGCCAACTTCGGGGAGTAACACTGCTGGGGATACCCACTTAACTAAGGAGTCACTTGTTGGGAAAACACCAACTTCTCAACCATGCTGATGAACCCAATTCTGAAGCCGATCCAATGGCGCGATGCTAAACTCTTTCCAACAACCCAATCTCGGCTGGTCACCACGGCCTAGGGCTAATGGACATGTTTGCAATGTTGATGCATGAGTTTTTTTTGTTTTACACAATGCCCCATGATCATGGAAATGCTATGCACTAATGATGCAATATGCTATGCTTATCTAAATGATGAATGCATAAACACACGTCTCCTCCAGAGACAACATCGGGGAACTCCAGGAACTGTGCTGAGGATCTTATAGTCACGCCAACTTCCACCCTGCTGGGGATAATAAGTCATAAACAACCTTCAGTCTGAGAACTGGAAACAAATTTCTGGCTTGTCGCTTGGGATACCGAGAATGTTTTATGCTTACATGCGTATGTTTGAATTTTGCGATGGCGTAATGCTCCATGAAAATGGAAATGCTACGCGATTTGGGAGGATGCAATGCAATATGATTCTACATGCAGGGATGCGAAATGCTGGGGAAAATGCCAAGCTGAAACAAGGAGTCCTGTTGGGGGAATGATTATAATCTTCCGGACCCTGACACTACTGTTGGAGATGCACAGCATAATGAACTATGTGGGGAGATGAACGGCCGCGCGGTGTTCTAGTAATGGCGAGATACCGAGGCTCTGACTGGGGAGAGAACGGCGCTGTAAAACTGTTGTTGGGGAATCAATAGTGGTTCTGGCAACCATAATCTACGAGAGATGACTCAGCAAGGGGAGGCAAACACCGATACGGTACCGAGGTTATGCTTCCAGGAAAGAGATCATCGATCTGGGATTGAAAACATCGATCTGGCATCGGACTCTGAGGAGCAGTTGCTTCTGCTGGGAAGATACAGTCTGGCACTGTCAACTCCGCTGGGGATATACAGTCTGGCACTGTTAACTCCGCTGGGGATATACAGTCTGGCACTGTTAACTCCGCTGGGGATATACAGTCTGACACTGTTAACTCCGTTGGGGAGTGTATAGTCTGAAACACATGCTTGGGAAGCACCGTAGTGAGAACCTGCTAGGGATTGAAGAATCCAACACTCTGATCAGCTCTGCAGGGATAAGACACCGGATTCGTCTGTTGGTGACTTCACTGGGGAAGATATTCACGGTCATCTGCAGGGGATTTTAAGGAAATGCCCCAAGGGTATCTGTTCTGAATAGACGATCCAAAGCACTTAAAATTCACATCAACTTTAAATGTTTATTAAGCATGTACCTGTAAAGCCCTTATGTGTCATGATGCAATGTTTATCAAAAATTTCGGACGTCATTTTTGCAAACAAAACAGTAAAATGAAAATGAACACAGAGATGTACTGAATAACATGATTTTATTGATTGAATGGCCTCTGAATAGGCATTTACATCAGGAAGCAATCCCTAGGAAGAGGTAATCGCAAAAAAAGATAAAAAACAGAAAATAATTTAATGGCAATGTGAAATGGATTTCTATCGGGTTCCAACTCTGCTATGACTCGCTCATCTTCAAGATCCTCCAGATGATCAGCCTTCTGAAAAAGTGATTGGACTGTTTCCTACTCTTTGAAAGTTTCCAGTCATCGACATGAGATGAGATTCAGAACGCAGTCATTCGCTTAATCCCTAACTTTTGCCTGGATCGCCCTTTTCGGGTTTTCAATCCACCGGGATACCCATTTTTTGCCTAAGTTGCCTTTTCAGGTTTTCAACTTACCGGGTGTACTATATTTTCATTTTTAAATCCCTAATTTTTGCCCGAACCTTTTTCCTATTCTTGGTTCGTCGGGATGCCCATTTTTTTGCCTGGACTATTCTTTTTATTGTCCAGCGGGTCTATTTTATGCGAAGTATTTTTTAACTGCGTCTGAGTTTACCGGGGAAGTGAAGTCTTCACCATCCATCGTTGCAAGCATTAAGGCCCCACCATCGAAAACCTTGGTGACGATATACGGTCCCTCATAGTTAGGAGTCCACTTGCCCCTGTGATCTGTCTGAGGAGGAAGGATCCTTTTCAACACTAAATCTCCGACTTGGAAACAACGAGGACGCACTTTCTGATCAAAGGCTCTCTTCATCCGACTCTGATACAACTGCCCATGACAAATGGCTGCCATTCGCTTCTCTTCGATAAGACTCAACTCATTGAACCTTGTCCGAATCCATTCAGCTTCGTCTAGCTTGACATCCAACAGGACTCTTAGAGAAGGAATCTCCACTTCAACAGGTAGGACTGCTTCCATACCATACACAAGGGAGTAAGGGGTCGCCCCGGTCGACGTGCGTACTGAAGTGTGGTACCCATGCAAGGCGAAGGGTAGCATCTCGTGCCAATCTCTGTACGTAACGACCATCTTCTGCACAATCTTCTTTATGTTCTTATTTGCTGCCTCAACAGCACCGTTCATCTTAGGGCGGTAAGGGGAAGAATTGTGATGCTGAATGTTGAAGTTCTGGCACAACTCCTTCATCATTTTGTTGTTGAGATTAGAACCATTATCGGTAATGATTCTTTCGGGAATCCCATAGCGGCAAATGATTTCTTTCATGATGAAACGGGCAACCACATGTCTGGTGACATTCGCGAATGATGCTGCTTCGACCCACTTGGTGAAATAGTCGATGGCAACAAGGATGAAGCGATGCCCATTGGAAGCAGTCGGCTCAATATTTCCAATCATGTCAATGCCCCACATAGCAAACGGCCACGGTGAAGACATCACATTCAGAGGATTCGGCGGTACATGCACCTTATCAGCATAAATCTGGCATTTATGGCACTTCCGAGCATACTTGAAACAATCTGATTCCATGGTCATCCAGTAATAACCCGCCCTCAACAATTTCTTAGCCATTGCATATCCGCCGGCATGAGTACCGAAGGACCCTTCATGAACTTCCTGCATTAACATGTCCGCCTCGTGTCTATCCACGCATCTGAGCAAAACCATGTCGAAGTTCCTCTTATAGAGCACATCGTCTTTGTTCAAGAAGAAACTGCCTGCCAATCTTCTCAAAGTTTTTCTGTCATTGTTGGATGCCCCTGCAGGGCACTCTTGATTCTTCAAAAAGCATTTGATGACGTGATACCAGGGCTTGTCATCGACTACCAGTTCAGCAGCAAACACATACGCGGCCCTGTCAAGGCGCATTACATCGATCCTGGGAGCATGGTTCCACCGAACCACCTTGATCATGGAGGATAGAGTAGCAAGAGCATCTGCCATCTGGTTCTCATCACGAGGTATATGATACAGCTTTACTGTTGTGAAGAAAGTCAACAGTCTTCTCGTGTAATCTCTGTAGGGGACCAGAGTAGGCTGAAGGGTGTTCCAATCACCATTTACTTGATTGATCACTAGAGCTGAATCTCCGAAGATGTCCAGAGTCTTGATTCTCAAATCAATGGCTTGTTCGATACCCAAGATACAGGCCTCGTACTCAGCTTCATTATTGGTGCACTCGAAAGTCAGACGTGCGGTGAAAGGCATGTGGGCACCTTTCGGAGTTGTAATAACAACACCAATTCTACTTCCTTTGGCGTTGACGGCCCCATCAAACGTTAAAGTCCACTTTTCATCTGGATCAGGTCCCTCCTCAACAACTGGCTCTTCACAGTCTTTCATCTTGAGGAACATGATATCTTCATCTGGAAAATCAAACTTCATCGGCTCATAGTCTTCAATCGGTTGTTGAGCAAGATAGTCTGACAGAATACTCCCCTTGATGGCTTTCTGGGATGTATACTGGATATCATACTTTGTCAATACCATTTGCCAACGAGCAACCCTTCCGGTGAGAGCTGGCTTCTCGAATATATACTTGACTGGATCCATCTTGGAGATCAGTAAGGTTGTGTGAGTCAGCATGTATTGTCTCAATCGCTTAGCAGCCCATGCAAGTGCACAACATGTTTTCTCAAGCATTGAGTATCTCGACTCGCAATCTGTGAATTTTTTACTCAGGTAGTAGATGGCATGCTCTTTCCTACCTGTCTCGTCGTGTTGACCGAGAACACAACCCATAGAATTGTCAAGTACTGTCAAGTACATAATCAGCGGTCTCCCTGAGACTGGAGGCATAAGGATAGGAGGATTCTGCAAATACTCTTTTATCTTTTCAAAAGCCCTTTGACAATCGTCGTTCCAACTGATAGCCTGATCTTTCCTCAACAATTTGAAAATTGGCTCACACGTGGCTGTTAGGTGAGAGATGAACCTTGCAATGTAGTTCAACCTTCCTAAGAAACCACGGACTTGCTTCTCTGTTCTGGGCTCAGGCATTTCTTGTATCGCTTTTACCTTGTCAGGATCCACCTCAATCCCTTTTCCGCTAACAATAAAACCTAGCAATTTTCCAGACCTCACCCCGAAAGTGCACTTGTTCGGATTAAGCCTCAGCTTGAATTTCCTTAAACGCTCAAACAGCTTCTGCAGATTCACCAGATGTTCTTCTTCTGTCTGAGATTTGGCAATCATATCGTCCACATAAACCTCGATTTCATGATGAATCATATCATGGAATAGAGTCACCATAGCTCGTTGATATGTTGCCCCAGCGTTTTTCAGACCAAACGGCATTACCTTGTAGCAGAAGGTTCCCCACGGGGTTATGAAAGTTGTCTTCTCCATGTCTTCTGATGCCATCTTGATTTGGTTATAGCCAGAAAAGCCATCCATGAAGGAGAATACCGAGAACTGAGCTGTGTTATCCACCAAAACGTCGATGTGAGGTAATGGGAAATCATCTTTAGGGCTAGCTCTGTTCAGATCCCGGTAGTCGACACACATCCGTACCTTTCCATCCTTCTTAGGTATTGGAACGATGTTTGCGACCCATGGCGGATAATTGGTAACCGCTAGGAACCCTGCATCCAACTGTTTTTGCACTTCTTCTTTTATCTTGACAGCCATCTCTGGTCTTGTTCTTCTGAGCTTCTGCTTGACCGGAGGACAACCTTCTTTGAGAGGCAAGCGGTGTACCACAATGTCTGTGTCAAGCCCTGGCATATCCTGATAAGACCAAGCGAAGACGTCGACATACTCTTGCAACAGTTCAATCAACCCCTTCTTCACATCATCTTCCAAAGCAGCCCCTATCTTGATTTCTCTCTTGACGTCCTCGGTGCCAAGATTAATCACTTCAGTAGCCTCTTGATGCGGTTGAATGACCATTTCCTCCTGTTTTAGCAGCCTGGCAAGTTCTTCAGGGAGTTCACAGTCTTCATCAACCTCTTCTTCAGCTTGGAAGATTGGATTTTCGAAGTCAAAGCGAGCCATAGCAGAACTGTTATCAATAGGGTCCGGTGATGTGCATCTGCATGAGTGATGGTATGTGCTTATGAGTGTGAACAGTGAGTGAAAACTAAACAAAACATTGCCAAATATTTTTATTCTTTTGAAATTTTGAAAACTGTAAAAATAGAAGAACAGTGAACAAAACATTTGAATGCAAAAGACGTCCTTCATTTATGATAAACAATGCAGGTATTCACATAGATGAGCCCTACAATGAGTCATTACGCCCTGGGCGGAACGTAAGACTTGGACATGCATGAATAAACAAAGAAAAATTACTCCTCTAGAAGAGTGACTTGGACAATTTCCTCGGAAGACCAATTGTTGATGACTTCACCCGGGATCCTCGGACGCACCCAGTTGTCGATGTCACAATCACTATCCCCATCCTCTTCATTGATTGCTGATATCTGGCCATATTGAACGATGCCAGCGGTGGAGAAGGTAATCGGCCCCTGACGAGTCTGAGGTGCTGAAGTTGTAGAAGTCAGCGCTGGTTGATACCCAATCCCGAACTTGTCGTCCTTCATTGGTAACTCCAACAGACGTCCCCAACCGGGAGCAACACCTGAATCCACCAAAGCCTGCGCCTGCTTGAAGGATGAGATAGGGGCCCCTGCTTTAACCCCTTCCACCGGAGCTGCATCCTTGATCTGAACTGACTCAAAGGCCTGACAGAGAGTCTCATGAATTTCACCTTCTACCTCTACGTACTTGAAGGTAGACAGGTTACTTACCAGTATGTCCTCCTCACCACAGACAGTGATAATTCTTCCATTGACCGGGAACTTGATCTTCTGATGCAGTGTTGAGGAGACTGCGCCAGCATTGTGGATCCAAGGACGACCCAGAAGGCAACTGTACGAGGGACTGATATCCATCACATAGAATACGGTGTTGAAGGTTTGTGATCCAATCTGAATTGGCAATTCTACCTCTCCAAACACCGACCTCTTAGAACCATCGAAGGCTCTCACCATGAGATCGGAAGGTTTCAAGATCAAACCTTCTACTTCCAACCTTGACAGGGCTCTCTTGGGTAGCACATTGAGAGAGGAACCTGTATCCACCAGAACATGAGATAACACGGTGTCTTTGCATTCCATTGAGATATGCAAAGCCTTGTTATGGTTGCGTCTAGCTGGTGTTAAGTCGGAATCAGTAAAGCCCAGCCCATTGCTCGCATGAACATTTGCAATAATCCCTTCTAGCTGGTTTACTGAGATCTCCTGAGGCACGTATGCAGCATTAAGGACCTTTAGAAGTGCCTCCCTGTGTGCCTCTGAACACAACAGGAGTGAGAGAATGGATATCTTAGACGGCGTCTGAATCAACTGATCGACTACCTTGTAATCGCTTTTCTTTATGATTCTCAGAAGCTCGTCCACATCCTTCGTAAAAGTGGGCTCAGAGCCGGCTTGGGGTGCAGAGGTACCCTCATTTACAACTTGCTTGCCTTTGGCTTTCGCCGCAGCATCAACATTATCATCTTGGGTAACCGGTGGTGAGAACAGTCTGCCACTCCTGGTGAATCGCCCGATTCCACCAACATTATCCACTGCGGGACCTTCAACTTCGAGTTCAGACTTTCGACCCTCTTCTACCTTCAAAGGTCGTTCCACCCCATGATCGTGTGTGTATACACTCCCCCCATAATGCCACGGAATGGCCCTTTCACTTGTGAAAGGTAAAGGACCAGGGGTTGTGATTGTCATGGCGGCCGGTCGCACTGGTGGCACTGGTTGTGCTTCTGGCACACTGATCTGATTAGTCGGGTAAAAGATGGTGATAGTAGCAACATCATAGTCATACTCAGGAATCTCGTTCATTGAAACAAAAACATCCGAAACACCGGAATCAAGTTCAGTTACATCAAGATCAGACACATTGTTTGGTATATCAGCAACAACATTTGAAAAATTAAATACATCAATGGGAAATACACAATCAGCAGGAACAACATCTGAGAATTCTTCAACAGCATCTTCAAATACCTCTTCAACTATCCCTTCAGCAAACTCTTTGACAGTCAAGTCTTCAACTTGGAGGGTACCATTGTCAAGCAAGACCTGGATACCCTGCTGCAGCTTCAGGCAATCCTTACCCTGTGTAGCGCAATCCAAACAACCTTTCCCACAACCGGGGAAAACATCGGCCTTCAACAAGCATTCCTTAATTTCCCACAACGGGGTCTTCAACTGCAACACATCCTTAACAGACTTGGCTTCTTCCTCCAGCATATTAATGTTTGCACCACCATGCTGTGGCATGGGATTATTGACGACATTTGGAGCCGGTGCAAGGCTGATAGCCTTTGAATCAATGAGGTCCTGAACTACGTGCTTAAAAGCTTTGCAGTTCTCAATATTGTGGCCAGGTGCCCCAGAGTGGAAGCTACACCTAGCGTTGGCATCGTATCCCACCAGAAGTCTACCAACAGGAGGGGCCAGAGTGCGTAGCTGCACCAGTTGTAGCTGTTGAAGATTGGCAAGCAGTTGAGCGCACGACATTGGAAGAGTGTCGAAACGCCGGTCCATCATCCTCTGCCTCTGTTGATAGGTGGGTCTGTTACCTGGTTGTTGTTGTTGTTGATACTGAGCTTGCTGACGTTGTGGTTGCTGTTGTCGGTATTGATTCTGTTGATGTTGTGGTTGTTGTTGTAGTGGTGCTGCAGCCGGGATAGTCACAGCTGCAACATACGGTTGCTGATGATAAGTCTGAAAATTATTCCTCCGAACACCTCTGTTCTGATATGAAGATGCAGAATTCACACCCCCTTCCCTCTGCTTCTGTCCTCCCATAAATGGCTTCTTTACCCCAGATGAAGATCCACCTCCATTGTGGCTCTTGTAGGTCTTCAGGTAATTCTCTACCCTCTCTCCGGTAGCGACCACATCAGCGAAGTTGGAGGCATTGCAACCCACCAGACGCTCCAGATAAGGTCCAGGCAACGTATTCATGAACATGTTGGCCATTTCCTTTTCCAACATGGGAGGTTGAACACGGGAAGCTGTCTCCCTCCAGCGTTGAGCGTATTCTCTGAAGCACTCATTGCTTTTGAGAGACAGGTTCTGGAGTTGAGTTCTGTCTGGGGCCATGTCTGCATTATACTGGTATTGCTTCACAAAAGCCTCCGCCAAATCCCTCCAGCAACGGATATGGGCTCTATCCAGCCTCATGTACCATTCCAGGGATGCCCCAGCTAGGCTATCCTGGAAGAAGTACATAAGTAGCTTCCCGTCATCAGAGTATGCAACCATCTTTCGGAAGTAGGCTTGCACATGGGTCTTCGGGCAAGAGCTACCATTGTACTTGTCGAAGATTGGGACTTTGAACTTTGGTGGGACCCTCACGCCTGGGACCAATCCCAAGTCAGAAACATCTACCCCCAGGGGGTTTTGTCCTTCCACTGCCTTCAGCCTCTCCTATAATCTCCTGAACATGGGATCCATGCCATGGCCCATGCCAAAGTCTTCTGGCAGCAAGAACTGATCATCTTGATCATCGTGGATGGGTTGTTGATCAGGATTGTTATGTGGGATCGGGACAGGCCCCGGTCCATTAACCTCTGCATTTGGAGGATCAGTCACGACCTCTGGTTGAGTAGTTGCGGGATTTCTTTGTATCATTTGTCTAATCTCCTGCTGTCCCTGCGCTACTCCCTGGACCACGTCCATGAACTGGTTCATGCGGACCCTCATCTCTGCGAGCTCTGCTTGTAGATTCTCCATTGCTCTTTGCTGGTTTCTGCGGGTACCGTACCAGTGAATTCCTGAATCGGCTATCCTGCTGATGGAACACCAAATAATATGAGAACACCGCGGCGACACCTGTTATGCAAGAATATGCAAAAATGAAATGTTAATGCAATGACATGTTTATCACTTCAAAAAGGTATTCTACCCCCTTGATTCCAGTCTCACGAGAAAATCGAGCCATAGATAAACTTCGGAGATCAAGATGCAATAGAGAGAAGGTCTTCATATAGATAAAATCAAAGAGAATGGCCTTAGCCGATAGTACATCAAAAGAGGATTTCCACAACAAGCCTGTGGATCATCACTACACAACAACAAAGCAATAAGTAAAAAAGGAGGAGCAATAATCCGGACTCAGCCTCCTGTATACAAACCATGAGGATTGCTCCTCACTTCAGCCAGCAATGCTATCGTGTCAGGATGATCTGGGAATTCTATCAAACGCCGGATAAGCAGATTCCTTTGGTGAATAACTCCATCCAACTCGTTGATGTGCTCTCTGTAGTAATTCCCATCATCTTCTCTGAATACCTCTTCAAGTCTGGATTTCTTCAAACCTGCCAACACCTTAAGTTCTTCAATCTGTCCTCGAGCCTCATTGAGTTGATCGGTGATGTAACCATTGGTAGAACGGGCACACAGAAGCTCATGGTTCTTCTCTTTCAACAAAGTCTTCAATTTCTCCATCTGACCAGTCAGTTCGGTCACCATCTCCTCCTCCTTTGCCTTCCGAGAAGTTGAAAATGCATCCCATCGCTCTTGCCACCCAGCTAATTTACCATGAGCATCCATTAACTGTTGCTTGACTCGCCTTAACTCAGAACTGGATGATCCCAAGGCCTTGTCTGTCTTCCTGAAGAAGTCCACCTCCACAGCTAATTTCCCTTCTGCTTCCTCTTGCAATCTGACGGCTTCCCCCTTCTGATATTCTGCCTCATGGAATTGATGCATATAGTCTTGCAACTTCACACTTAACTCCGAGTTTTCAATTTGAAGCTCCTCCATGGCTTTCTTCAATTTGTCATACTCCTCTCGGCTCACTACTGTTGACTGCTCAGGAGTAGGTGGATACAAAGGTTCTTCTATAGGAAACGGCAGACCAAACTCTTCAACTCTTCCTTGAAGCCACTCTTCATACTGAGGGTAAGTTCCACAATCTCCTTTTCCAAGCACAGCTCTTCCTCTCTTGATCACCTTGAGCCAGGCCTCAGCTGCCTTACGGGATACAGTCAAATCAGGCGAAGAATGGAAAAACAGTGATTCTTCCACGTCCTTTTCCAAAGGCGGAGTTCTTAAAGCATATCCAAACTGTCTAACTGCTAGAGAAGGATTATAGTTGATTCCTCCTCTTCTTCCTACCAACGGTACATTTGGGAAATTCCCACAACTGTGAATAATATCTGCCCGAAGCAAACTCCTGTCAGACCACCAAGAAATATCTTCAGCCCTCAACCCCATCAATCTCTTCGACCAACTCAACGAGTCCTCGACATCAATGAACGCTCCTGATTTGGGTAGGTGAGAACTGAACCACTTATAAAACAAAGGCGCACAATAATTCAACAATCCTTCTTTTCTATTCTCATTCCTGTGGTGCACTGAATGAAAGAAATCTCCTAGCAAGGTCGGCACTGGATTTCCCAACACGAAGAGGCGTATTGCGTCCATGTCCACAAATTTGGCCACATTAGGGAACAGGACAACCCCATACACACAAAGAGCCAACACAGCATTGAAACCCCTCTGGTCACCATCTTCAAGTTTCTTCTTTGCTTCTCCCAGTAAGAAACTCAAATGAAAACCACTGACTCCTCCCTTCTGACACATATTAGCCTTCAAGACTGATTTCCCCAAATATGTGGCCGAAGCAACCATGCTGAGATCGGGCAGAAACTCAAAATTGTAGAACAACAAATGTGACTTGATAGGAACTCTGAGAAAAACGGCAATCTCTTCCAAAGTAGGGACCAAAATATAATCCGGGAATGTGAAACACCTCAATGGAGGGTCATAGAACTGCAGCAGTGTAAAGAGAGCATCATGTTGATCTTTGGATAGAACCGTGACGAAACTTAGAATCAAACCGTAATCCTTCCGGAATCCTTCTAGAGAATCGTAATCCATTGACTTCATCAGTTGTTGAATAGGCTCCAAACAAACCACTGGAAACTTGTAAGCGACGTGTCTCTTCCTGCCAATATCCATCTCAGGAGAACCAGAAAACCCCGACCGGAATCAAGAAGAAGATGTAAACCCCCTAGAAATGGATAAACATGTGTTAAATGATATGAATGCAAAATGATGTGATGCAATGTAATGACATGGAAACCAGGACTGCTGTATCTGCTTGAACATCTGTCGGGTTGCACTGTCTGAAGAGAAACCCACTGAGGAATATAATACAAGACCAAAACTCTGCTCCAGAAAACCGGGTTGGTTGGAGGTTAAGGTTTCCTGAATTTAGCCCGCCCTTCACTGGTAGGTTCTAAGAACAGAAGTTTGTCAGTTTCAGCCCTTCAGTCGAGAATAATACGTTTACCACTGAAGGTTTGGCATTATTACGGGATAAAAGACCTCTGCTGACTCCCCTCAACAGGATATCCTAAAGCAAGTTCCTAGTCTCGGGGTCCTCGGATTGAGCAGCGAGAATGCGCCCACCAGAGCTAACATAAACGCGTCTCGGAGGAGAGGCCTCGACTGAGTTCTCGGGAAATGGTCACCAGAGTCGATGATTTCTAAAGGAATATCTGTCGTTATGGAACACCCATAGGACAAAATATATCCAACAGAAACCTCGTCTGGAATGTGGATCTCATGAACGACTTAACGTAGCAACACGCCACGCAAGCCTCATGAATATCCACTCTAACACCTCTGTGTACACTCAAGCCTGGGGTAGTGGGCTTATCTCTCATAGAACAGTCCCAACCCAACAAACAAACAACCCACAGATACAGCACGCATATGTACATGAATGCAATAAGGTAAAGCAGGTAAATACTGAAAATAAATAACTGTACATAAGAATAAACACCCAACAAACAAGAAACCTACAAAAGCTAGGAGGGACTCGCTTAGGGAAACCGGGTCCCCAGCAGAGTCGCCAGCTGTCGCAGCCTGAAAAATACAGAGGTGCGAAAAAACAACCGGCGAGAAAGAAATGACAGAAGAGTCGCCACCGTGCGTTATTTATCCCAAAGGAGGGAAAGGAAACGCTCGAAGTAAACCTGGAGAAAGGAAAGGAAAAGACAAGGTCTCGCAACCAAATCTTGGGTTCGGGAGTCGATTATGCGAAGGGAAGGTATTAGCACCCCTACGCATTCGTAGTACTCTACGGGATCCACTCTTGTTGTTTCTTGTCTAAAGGGTGTGTGTTTATCTAACGTACTATTTACTAAAAGAAAGGGGTCAAAGAAATGACTCGCACGGATGTCGCATCCACTGCATACGTATCTCATCTGAATATGAGAATCAGAGTCTTCGTAGCTCGACTGCCTATGGGTTAAGGGTAATTGTGCTCGCTAAGACATCGCGTCTTATGCCTACATATCTCATCGGGAATGAGAATCAGAGCATAATGTAGTTCAAACTAACTACGGGAACAAAGGTCTCGATTGCAACTAGGGCAAGAGAAAGGGAAATTCTCGATCGCAACGAGGGCGAGAGAAAGGATCGCAACGAGGGCGAAAGAAAACAAGGATTAGTTGTTAGTCGTTAGTCAAACTCGACAAGACATCGCATCTTGTGCCTACGTATCTCATCTGAACATGAGAATCAGAGTTGTCGTAGTTCGGCTCACGCAAACAAAACAGACATAGGCAAAGGCAAACGTGGAGCCTGAATGCCAATCACTGGGCTTACATCAGCATCCGAACCAAACAAACTCACACTGGAACCCGAATGCCACTCGATGGACTTACATCAACTTCCGAGCACGCAACAACACACACAAGGGGGGTTAAGACACAAAGGTTGAAAAAGAAAAAGGGCGCCCGGAGAGACCTCGCACGGTCTCCTGCCTACGTACCTCATCTGGTATGAGAATCAGGGCGACGTAGTTCCCCTTCATAGGGATTGCCATCTGAATATGGACTTACAAAGGAGGACACCAGTTGTGTCAAAGGAGAGTGGGCGATGTATTCGCGTCCTAGCAGTAGGTGTCGCAGCTCGCTGAATCGAGTCTTAGGCAGTTACCTCTTTGCAATAGAACGGACTACATGCCACAAGATCGGAGACGCTTGGAAAGGTCTAGAAGTGGGGAAGCTCTGCCCTAGAGTTGTCATGCAATATGTACTTAAGTGTTAGGATTTACAAATGGGAATATCTACCTAATGTTAGCATGCAAAGAAAAAGGGAATTCTACCTATGTTATCATACAAAAGGATATGGGAAAACTACCTATGTTATCATACAAAGGGTTCTATCTAATGGGTGCTACCTAATCGGAACAAGAATTGACGAGTGGAGCAAGGAGGGGTTAGGGATAAGGGTAGATGGCGATGCATGAAGCAATCGACTTACAAGGTTGATGGCGATGCATAAAGCAATCGACTTACAAGGTTGATGGTGATGCATAAAGCAATCGACTTACAAAAGGGGGATGAATACGTGCTGGTTCTGTTAGGTTTTGAAAAATGATCACTCGATGTTGGATCGAGGTTTTGGTCTTGTTTTGAAATGGTTATCGAATGTTCATTTTAATTCTTGTATTAACAAGTGAATAAAGAATGAAAGAGTAAATTTTATACATTTCATGGGAGAGGGGTACATTTGTTATGAATGGGGGTTGTTCATGGCAAACAAACAATAATAATACATGCCTCATACACCATACAAGTAGGCCACAGTTAATCAAACAAGTAAGATATAAACAAGTATATAATCGAATCAAATAATCAAAGAATGAAATAATAAAGCATTAAACCATGTATGAGTGTAAGTGCAAAGGAACCGGCTCATTGTAAGAAAGCCCAAGAGTAAGCTATGTGAGGTCGATGGCGATGCTTAAAAAGCAATCGACTTACAAGGGTGTAAAAAATGGGCTCGATATTAAATCGAGAAAAGTATGATTTTTATAGTTTTAAAATGGTTTTGAATTAAAATACAACGACTTTACATTATTAACAAAATGAACATATGAGGGTAATAAAGGCATAAACATAAAAAGAAACTAAAATGCTAAAAGAAAAAATAATATAGCTAAAAGAAATAAAATGCCAAAAAAAAGGTCGCACATGAGTATTGAACCCACCCCACCTAATATTATGCAACTACCATCTCTCCACTAGGCCACTCAACACTATCTGTTATTGAGGTACTAACATAAATATATGAACTGGGCTGACAAATTTATAACAAAATAAAAAAACAAAATAAACATTTTTATGGTTTTATATTATCTCTGTTAAAAACAAATTAGGCTAAATAAAAAAATAAATAATAATAATAAAAGAAAATAAGAACATATACATTTTTCTGATTTTTGTGTTAAAAATGAAATAAATTAAATAAAAAAAAAAAAATTAAGAAAAGAAAAACAAGAAAATGGAAACGGAGAACACAGAAGCAGCTTCATCGTCCTCGTCCTCCCCATCTGCTTCACACAAAGAACCTCAATGAAATCTCTCTCCGCTCTCGAAAACGCTCATCAACTCTCACAATCCCCCTCACACCAAACCTCACATTTCTCTCAATCTCACAATCGCTCGTACCTCAGCACCTCACTCGCATCTTTCCGTCTCTCACACGAATCCCTCTCTCGCTCTCAACGAACCCCTCTCAATCACTCTCAGCTCTCACAATATTTTCAACAGCAAGCACATGAGAAAGATAAAAAGAAAGAAAAAGAAGTACTTACAAAGCGTCACGGCGGTGGTGGTGAAGGACGCGAAGAAGCTGGCCTCCAGGTAATTGATTTTGGGATTTTAGGGTTTTTCCGCCTCTAGCTCTCTGTTGTTCTCTCTTCTTGGATTAGGGTTTTCTTTTGGTCTCTTTTCCGCCTCTAGGTCCTTTGTTTACTGATTCATTCTCCCTATTTATATTCTGTGAATTAGGGTTACAAATTGGTGCCCTTGTGTTCAAAAGTAACTCTGCAAAGCACTTTGGATGCTCAGAAATTGAATTGCCCTATCCATGTTAGATTCAAGAAAAGGTATCCTTCACAAACTTTCTTCTCTGCTTTGACCTCATACCAATTTGGGATGTTTTTTGACTTTGCCCTCTGACTGTTGGTTAATGGTTTTGCACTTTAGGTTTTGCAAATTTACTGATTAATGTGTCCCTTTTTACCGCAGTAAAAAAATGGTGAGCTTGGTTTGCTGCAATCTTATTCATGTTTGGTAGGTTGTGGACATGGTTGAAGGTTTGAGTTTGCTCTGAATTGGTATGTATTTGGCATTGAAATACCCTGCAGGTTGACCTATTACGATTTGAAATGCAGGGTTTTGTAGGCTTGCTGCAGCAGGGTGAGTGAGGTCTGCAATTGGCCTTGGGCTAGTATGAGGTTTATTGAGGTTAGTCATATTGTGACAGGTTTTGACATGCTTCATGTTGTAGGACCTTGTTCGTCTTGTGGTGAACTTTTGGATAATTGTTGGACTGTCTTTGTATTGCAGGACGACCTTTCAGCTAGGCAATGTTGGTTGCAATTAGGTCCTGCTTGCTTATGCTCACAACAGATTATGACTTGAACATTGACAACAAACTTAAAGCTTTAGTTTCATGGTATGTCAACAACACTCCATGCCTTGTGCACTGATGGTGTTTCTTGTTGGTTATGACTGAATTTGGTCCTGCTGGAATATATTGAGCAAAGCAAAGTGTGTGCACATATTTTGCTTCTTATGCCCACATTGATCTTGCTGCATGAAATCCAATGAGCCGACGGTCATGATTTGGCTTCATCCTTTGGTTAGTCTCTGGGTCAAGGAGCGACATTTTCCACAGGACTCACACATTTATAACATGCTGCCAACTGGTTTCAAGTTGTCACTGCTAAATGGTAAGCCATTGCATTGCTGCTGAATTGTCATAGAGGATTGTTGTCCATTGAACTGTGGCCTGCTGTAACTGTTTGCTGCGTATTTTTTATTGCTGCAGCATCCTGATGCTCATTGTGTGCTGCAGGATCCTGATGATCATTGTGTGCTGCAGGCCCAAGTTTGGCTGTTGCAACATACCCTGATCTTCACTTCTTTTGTTTGGTTGATGGTGATTAACTGCAGTCCATGCCATGCCTTGCTTTGTTCCAACAAGCCTTCACTCATGTGCTGACTTCACTTTAGTATTATTTCTTACCATTTGTAGGTTATGACTTCATGGAGGGTATGGCTGCAACTGAAAAATATGAGAGTCTTCACTAGATAGAGACATGGTCAGGCGAGAGACATGTTCTGTCAATTCTTCCAAGGTATAACCATTGCTCGTAATAAGAATTTCAATGACCATGATTGCTGATACAGAAGTTTTATTACTAGAACCTTTGAACAGATTCAGTAAATAAGTAAGTGCTCGTTTCCAATAAATAATTACAACTTTTAGCATTGACTTTCCCCATTCCATGAGATTGTGAATCCATTTGACACCCAATTTATTTTTTACCAGCATTGTGAAATTTCTAAGCTCTTCTCCATCAAATAGGAAGAGTTTATCAACAAGAACAAGGAGAATCTCGAGCAACCGAACACAAGTCATCAATGAATTCCTTGCCTTTTCCCAGGCACCTACAGAAAACAGGCCATGCCATTTCAGATAGTAAGCGACTAAATGTTTCCTTTATTCTTAGTTCAACGTTGATAACATGTTTATCAATATCCACAGGCAGAGAATCAAAAGCTGGCTGTTTTAAAAATCCGCCTTGTGAAGAGAACTTTGGCACACTCAACTCTGGGCCAAGTACACCCTCATCTTTGAGTAATTTGCAAAAAAGAAACCAAAAATGATGTAAAGTATGAAACTTCAACAGAACAGAATCCAGTTGGATGGGTCAAAACCACAGGCCATGTAGTCATGATCAAGGTAAGCTTTATCCATTAGCTCATGCCTTTGGATGATGGAATATGATGGTGCATCATTTCCTTGTTTATGTTTGAAGTTTATGGCAATGTATCAACTGGTTTAATGACAGGATGTTATCCATGTGCAGTCACGACCAAACTCAAACATCCTTGACCAATGCAAGTGCAATATCTAGTGTGGTTGTAATGCTTGATTGTCCTTGCAGCAATGGTGAACATTCAACGTATGCCGGAACGTTATGAACCCAATGAGAGCTAGCTGGTTCTACGTGAAGGTGTTCACAATACGGTGAAGTTTCTAGCATCCAAGCTCATGGGCAATAACAACAACACTTTCCTCATCACTTTTGCACTGCTGAACTAAGGTGTCATAAAGCAACAACCTCTTTTGATTTTTTTTTTTGGTTTTGGGATACTGACTGTCATGTGGTTTGGTTTGATCTTTTCAGGGCTGCAGTTGTATTCAAATTTTGGTATAGAAATGATGAGAGTCCTTGGACGAAAACAACTTAATGCCACATCCCTGAAGAGATAAACTTGACTCTCATCCATATATTCAATCACCTCTAAACAAGTACCAATATTAAACCCATGCAACCTGGAACCAAAATTTGTAATTGAACCTTCATAAAGAATAACTGATTTTATGGGTTTACTTGTCGCACCAGCATCTGGATTGGGAGATTGTTTCCTACTATCTACTGCAACTCCTTCAATGGCCATGTCATCAGTTTTATTTTCTGCTTCAACTCCTTACTATCTGCTATAACTTCACTAACATTCCCAGTTGGCTTGATGATCATGTCATCGGGATTATCTAGTGGTGGAGGTAAATCAGGCATGATAACATCTGCTTGGGAATTTGGGATAGTCGGTACTGTATGTGCTCCATCCAACATAACACTTTCAGATGTTGCAGCTTCATTGTCGGGACAGGCTGTTGCATGCTGCCTTACGGTAACTGGTATTGCAGCGGCTGCTCTAGTTTCATTTGCTTGTTGCCTCAAATCCTGTCTGATTTTCACATAATTATTTTGCAGTAACTTGCTGCAGTGACAAGGGTTGAATGTGCTTGCAGGTCGGATGTTACAACTCTATTGTGCAGGCTGATGCAAGTTAGTGTAGGATGCTTACAAGGCAATGTTAAGTGTTGGTTAACATGATGATGATGATATGGTGGTCTTGATGTAAGCCAAACATTACAATAAGCATATCAAAGGGAGAACAAGGCGAGGTAGACTTCAATCTCTCCATTGTAGCTTGCGTCTGAATTAAGCATTGGATGATGGATTTATTGATGCTGCAGTGTGCTGTATTAGGACCTGGTTCAGGGAAGACTAAGGCCAAGATTTGATGAGCCAACATGTCAAACAAGGCATGCTATGCATGAGGTAGAAACAAGGCCATTTACTTGGAAATGAAGCAACCAAAAGATAACACAACCAAGCGTGGAAATTGGATGAAGAATCAAGAAAAAAGGCTATATTAGGTTTTGGACGACCAAAAAGTGGGGAGGTTGACTTTGGTCAAAGTTGACCAAAAAGTCAACTGTTGACCAAAGTCAACAATTGGTCAAAACTTCATTTTTTTTGGCATTTTCTTTGTAAGTGGACAATGGATTATTGATTAGGGTGAAATTTAGGGCACTAGGGTTTAGGGTTGACTTTGGTCAAAGTTGACCAAAAAGTCAACTGTTGACCAAAGTCAACAATTTGGTCAAAGTGTCAATTTTTGTATTTTTTGTATGGAATCAAATGTAATGAAATAAAATTGAAATGAATTAATAAAATGGTTTGAAGTTGGTTTCACAATTGGTTTAATCATAACTTGAATGTTTGACTCTTGAAAAGAAAATAACTTGACTGGTAGTGAACGGAACCATGAAATGAGACCATAAGGTTAGGGTTTTGACATAGTATCCATGAACCAATAACACGACCAGCAAGTGGCTTGAAACACAAGAAGCTTGATTGTTCAGATGACCAAGACCATATGAATATCCACAATCACAACACCAAAACTTTGGATAAAAAAAAACAAACTTCATATGAAACCCAAGTAAGGTTAGGCCAAGCATGCCAAACAAACATCAAAGATTTAGGACCAAAATCGGGGTATGACAGAGTTGAAACAAATAAGAGTGCAAATAATTGGATAAAAGCTCAAATTGATGTGATGGAATGGTAGTCTGCAAATGGCAAGACTCCATAGATTTGTACAAGTTTGAAATCGGTGATATATATTGGAGAGGGCTACATTGAACATAATGACCTTTCCTCTACCATTCCGAATTTCGATGTATCTGGAGCTTCAGTCGATGACGAATCGAGAATTCCTGGCGGATGACAGATGTAGAGCATAGTCTTGTCATGATGCAGTTACTTGCCAAATCCCTAATTTTTGCCTAGATTGCCCCAGTGTGAGGTGATCAATCTAGCGGGATGCAAATTCTTTTTTTTTTCAATGTCTCTAACTTTTGCCTGGATCGCCCTTTCGGGTTTTCAATCCACCGAGACGCTCCTTTTTGCCTAAGTCGCCCTTTGGGGTGTTCAACTTAGCGAGCTATTCTGCTTTTTTTCTTTGTTTTAGGCAAAGTATTTCTTGACTGCATCGGAATTCACAGGACGAGTGAACTTCTCCATCCATTGTTGTAAGTGTCAAAGCACCGCCTGAAAAGGCTCTCTTGACAACATATGGACATTCATAGCTTGGGGTTCACTTGCCCCTGGAATCGGGCGCGAAAGACAAGACTTTCTTGAGCACAAGGTCACCTTCTCGGAACACACGAGGCTTGACCTTCTTATCGAATGCTTTCTTCACTCTCTGCTGATGTAACTGACCATGACACATGGCAGTTAATCTCTTCTTTTCGATCAGATTCACTTGGTCGTAACGACTCTGAATCCATTCAGCACCAGCCAACTTGGGACTTTGAGGGTGTTGTTTCTCTTTTGTTTCTTCCTTTCTTTTTCTTTCTTTTGATTTCTTTTTTTTTATTTTGCACCCTCCTCTTTTTTTCTCTTTTTTTTAATGCCCCAGTTGGTTGTTCTGCTGATTCTCGAGATGCAGCTGAGTGATCTTATTTTCTTGCTCAAGAAGTCGGGAAATCTCGTCAGGAATCCCTTCAACATCCTCTTCTTCCGCTTCGAATACAGGGAATTCAAAATTGGGAGATGACGTCGGATCATTATGTTCAATGGGTTTGAGAATCAACCTGCATAATGATTTGAATACAAAAGCTTTTTGGAAATCAAACAAGACAATCGTTATGCAGATGAAAAGATTGCTTTTATTCTTGTTTTTTTTTTGGGAGGGTTTTTTGTGATCACCAATTTCATGCAAAAAGCAAAAAGGGAAAACAAATGGAAAAACAAATGTTTTAACATGCTTTTATTTGAATGAAAATATCATTGCACAAAATGTTGCCAACAATGTCATCACTTCTCCTTTTGGCATGGGAGAAGGGTTTTTAAACAAAGTGATTATTACTCTGACTTATGAACAACTGTAGGAACGCCCACACTGACCCAATTGTGATAGATCCCACCAGGGATGACAAATGTCAGTATCCTTTGCATCAGCAGCTTCTGCTTTGAACCACCCTTTTCGTTGAAGACCTCAGAAGACAAGCCGGCGCCAGCCCGGGGCTTATTATCTTCAAGCTTGATTACCATTGGGACCTAAGTCCTCGAAGCTCAGAATTCCTGATCTGATAAGGTCCTGCACCTTATTCTTCAGCTGAAAGCAGCTTTCCACATCGTGACCAGGAGCACCCGAATGATACACACAATGCTGATCAGGCCTATACCACCACCGAGGGTTGACGGGTACAGCCGGCGGGTCTCTGGGAGTAATCAAGTTCCGCTCTATCAAAGAGGGATACAACTCTGCATACGACATAGGGATTGGATCAAAAATGATCTTCTTCCTCTCATTACTTGTACTAGCTTGATTACCATTGTGAGGCTGGTAAGCCTGCTGCTGAGGACGAGATTGTTGATGTTGATATTGCTGAGTTGGTCTTCTCTGTTGTTGTTGAGTTGCTGGAATAGTCACAGCAGCAACCTGGCGATATTGTCCTCTGTTTGCACTCCTCCGACGGTGTACAGCATTTGTTTCACTTTCTCCCCTTTTGGGTGCCCCAGAGAATGGCTTCTTAGAACTGGAAGAACTTGAAGAGCCAGGATCTTGTATCTTTCCTGCTTTGATAAGACTCTCAGTCCTCTCTCCACAGATTACAACATCTGAAAAGCTACTGAACGGGCAACTCCCCATGCGATCCATGAACACACCCTGCAAGGTCCCAATGAACATGTCAGTCAGCTCTCTTTCCAACATTGGAGGTTGTACTCTTGCGGCTAGCTCACGCCACCTCTAGGCGTACTCTTTGAAGCTTTCACCAGTCTTCTGACACAAGCTCTGCAGTTGGGTTCGGCTCGGCGCCATATCCATGTTGTGCTTGTACTGCCTAAGAAAGGCTTCACCCAGATCTTTCCAGCTTCTGACCGATTCTTTCTTCAGATCCATGTACCAGTCCAAAGACGCTCCGGACAAACTGTCTTGGAAAAAGTACATCCACATCTTCTCATCATCAGTGTATGCGGAGATTTTCCTGTAGTAAGCCTGCACATGGGTGCGAGGACAGGAAGTGCCATTATATTTGTCAAAGGACGGCGCCTTGAATTTGTAGGGGATCCTCAGCCCATCAACCAAACCCATATCAGTTACATCGAACCCCAGAGAATTCTGACACTCCATGGCACGGATTTTCTCAGCAAGGGCATCCACTTTATGATCCCTATCCTCGACTTTTCCAACTACCTCATCATCTTCACTCAACAGTATGAACATGTCCTCTTGTCGGTCAACAATCGGAGCAGGATGATGAACAGGAGCCCGGGTAGCTCTGGCATTAACAGTCTCTGCAGCAAGAGGCTGTCTGTTGATTCTGATCCCCCTCAAATCATCTCCCATGGCATAGTCAGTGACGGGTGCAGCAGCAGCAACATTCTCATGAACGGGTACACCCACTGGTGAAGCATGGTTGGACGGCGGAATCACGGTCTCCTGTCTCTGAACCAGGGCTCGAAGCTGTTCTTGACCTTGCGCAACCCCTTGCATCATCGTCATAAACTGGGCCATGTTTGCCCTCATCTCAGCCAACTCCGTCTGAACTTGGTCCGTAATTCTTTGATGATTGAGTCTGGTTGAGTAACGATGCGGTCTCTGATCAGCTATCCTGTCTCAGTCGAGAACCAAAGTGAGAAGTCTCTCCCAAACATGTCTGCAATGCAAGGATGATATGTGCATGATATGCGCATGATGCGGATGCTATTTTATCATGAATGATCCTGGGAAAGGATATGCGTATGCGAGTTAATTTTTTCTGTTTTTTCATGCATTATTTTTTTGGAAAAACAAACATGCTATGATGCAGATGCGAACATGACTGGTTGGGCTGTGCATCTCAAGGCACAGAATCAGAGCTTCGGCTTGAACTCGGAACCACAATTCATCTGAAACCCAAAGTCATCTAATAAACTGTCATCTGAAGAACCAAGAGTCACCAACAGGATCACAAGTCACCAACAAGTCACCGACAAGTCACCAACTGTACCTGTAATAATGATCATTCCCTCCCCACTCACGGGTGTCATCTAGGCCAGGGTAAGGTCGAGAGAAATGCAGGATAAACAACCCTTTCAAGAATATCATCCTGTGCACACCCGATGTATGCACCGATAATACCCCATCAGAGTCTGAACTGCTCGTGATATCAATGTTCCGCTAAGTGGCGCATACCACCCGCTTCCCATGAATCACTCTATTCCTAGGTTTCCTAGATTTCACTCATGGCCTGGGTATTGGGCCTTTTACCTCGAGTAACTCCCACCCCAAACAGAGAAACACAGCACAGCCAGCACAGATGAATATGGATGAATGCAAACATTAATGCAAACATAAATGCAAACAATAAACAATGAATGCAATAAATAAAACAGCAAACAGCAACCAAAACCCTAACCTAGAGAGCGCTAGGAGAGACTCGCTTAGGGAAGATCGACCAGCAAGAGGTCAACTTCTCTATATCCCCAGCAGAGTCGCCAGTTGTCGCATTACGCGAAAAACCGGCGGGAAAACAGAACAACAGAGCCGCCACCGTGCGTTATTTATCCCAAAAGAGGGAAAGGAAACGCTCGAAGTAAACCTGGAAAAGACATGGTCTCGCGACCAAAGAGAGATGGGATCGGGAGTCGGTTATGCGAAGGGAAGGTATTAGCACCCCTACGCATCCGTCGTACTCGACGGGATCCACGCACAAAAGAAAGGATAAAGGTTGCTAAAAATTGCTCAGACAAACATCACACACTGGCTGAAAGAGACACAGAAAACAAAAGAAACTAACTCGGCAGGATATCGCATCCTGGGCCTACGTAGTCTATCAAGCATAGACATCAGAGTCGACGTAGTTCGGACGGGGGAAAACGTGCTCGCTAGGATGTCGCATCCTATGCATACGTATCTTCTTGGACTAAAGAAGAATCAGAGCACTCGTAGCTCGGCTAACGCACGCCAAACAAAACCACACAGGAAACCGACTGCCAATCGCTGGGCTTACGTCAAACTCCACACAAACAGGCAAACATGGAAACCGAATGCCAATCGCTGGACTTACATCAGACTCCGAAACAAACACACGCACACTGGAAACCAAATGCCAATTGCTGGACTTACATCGAACTCCAAGCACACAACAAGAGGATACAGAATGCCAATCGCTGGTCTTACATCCATCTCCTAACACACACAAGAGACAAAACAAAAAGGGCGCCCGGAGAGATCAACTCATCTCCTGCCTACGTACCTCATCTGGTATGAGGATCAGGGCGACGTAGTTCCCCTACGCAGGGACAAAGGACTAGCCTAACCAGAAACTGGGAAATGACATACTAGAAGGGAGACTAACTCGAGCCTAATAGTTATCATGCAAATTCACCATGGTCCTAGGTCAAGGTTTCTAGCTAACTTGCACAGGGAGCAAGCTAAACCTAAGCAGCACAAGCAAAGCAATCAATCACACAAATAGCACACACTATATACAAACAAAGTGGGCTCACACAAGGGTTAGGCTGTGAAACACAAGCCAACTGGAATCGGGTAATGTTAGCTCTTAACCCTAACATTGAGAGTTAGGGTGAAGCAGATGAAATAGGAAGTGAGGGGTGTGCCTCACAGCTCTTATCCCTGGCCTGGGAGAGCTTTTAGACAGATGAAAGTGTGGGTTCGGAAAGTTGGAACCCTTCTACACTTATGACTGACTCAACAAGGATCTTGGGTTAATATCCACAATGCATCAACATGTAATGTGAGCAAAGGGATGACACACTGACTAGCAGGAGATGGATTTGCACATCTCTTTTATCTTCCAATTGCCTCTTAGAGGTCTTTTCCTGCTTGGCACAAAGATAAACAAACACAAGCATTGCCTCTTAAGGAGGGCTTCAGACAGGTGCCTGCCCAAGTAACAGGACAGGTCTTCCAGACTACATGAAGTCAGAGAAGTTATACCTCAATGCTTAAGCTATCAAGCAAAGCAAAAGCAAGTGCACGAAGGAACTATAGCAACTAAGGTACCTGAAAACAATCTAACTCAGTCAGTACACAACTCACAAAGTCAAACAGACAATCCAATAGTCAACAATTAACTGTACACAGTCAAACAAACAACAAGTGCAAGCTACAATGTGCAAGGCACAAGCTCAACTCAAATGAGTTAAAAGCCACCTACAAAACAAGCCAAGATTAGTCAAGATAAACCAAATAGTCAACTCAATCAATGTGAATCAATTCCCTCATATCCATATGCTTCTTAACCTGCAAACCAAGCTCAAACATGAGAAGCAAACCACTAGGACAAGGCCTAGGGTCAAAGAGGGAGAAATAATTCAAAACAAAACATGAAAATTGACATGAATCAAATTAAACCAATCATGAACACAATCCAAGTGGCCTCATATCAATAGCATCAACCAATATCATTTCACAAGTCACATAAGGCAAAGCATGCAAATTGAAAGCTCATAGAAGCAACAGAATGAACACATCCATATTAATTCCAAAATGGTTCAATAAATCTCAAGAAAAATCATGGCTAAACCGAACACATCACATGATCAACACACCAAAAATCAAGGAATTTGGACAAGTCTAAGCATGGAAAATAAATTCATCAAGTCATGGTAAGCACAAACAAGCTCAATGGAGGCACAAATTGATGCATCAACTTAAGGCAATCCTAAAACAGAGATAACAAATGATAAATGACTCAAACCAAATCCACAATAAACTTCAATGTATCTAGAAAACATGTGTAAAATTTCAAGTTCATATGACAAAGCATAAGCATTTCCCAAATCATTAAAGTTCATGACTATCAAAAGGTCCACAAATGGCCAACCAGCAAGAAAAATACCAAACAAATCAGAAATCATTCCACAAATTCCACAAAAATTCACAAGCAATCCTAACATCCAGAAGTAGCATCATGCAAAAAAGATCATCAATTGGCATTTAATTGGCATGGCAAATAAAATCATCAAGTTGATCAAGAAATGGTGTGACACACATTGTCACACCTTCATTAACCAGATCATATCTCAACAACCAAAAATGAGAAAAATGCAAACTCTATACCAAAATTTCCATTAGGATGTCTATTTTAAGCATGAAAAATTTCACAATCATTGGATTAAAATCCATCATTTCATGAAGCAAATGGCAAGGTAGGTACATGATAGCACACATATGAACAAACCCTAGGCAAGTTTAAAATCCATCCAGGCACAATTTCTGGAAAAAAATCCAAAAAGTACTAGACATCATGAGGAGAACAATGAAAAAAACCACACATTATTTGGACAATTATTCATTAAGTTATGATTTTTTGAATGAATGAAAAAATAAAAAAACATGATGAAGCATGGCATGATCATGGCATGGCATAAGAAAAAAAATGCAAGGACAATTTGGATAAATGGACGAGCCAAGGATCGAAGGGAGGAGGATTTCAAAATATGGCGCCTGGTGCTAAACGCACCGTTTCATTTAGGATTGGCTCTAGCCAATCAGAGCGCTGCATGAGCGCTCTCATGAACCAATCAGAAGCCGACCTTGGAATAAACACATGCAAACACGCAAATTAGGTTTTCAAAGATCAAGCAGACTTTTCTGGAAAATTTCTCAGCAACTTCATCGTGTTCATCATAGGCCAAGAACAAATGTTCACCAAAATTAACAACAAACATATCATCGTGTTCCTCTCACATCGCACATCACTAAACTAAGCATGATTTGTTCTAATTCAAATTATGCTCAAAGATTCGAAGCACTTAAGTTTCATATGTCAAACTTTAAATCCATAGATCTACCTCAATTCTACATGAAAATTAGTGAAACAAAGCTCAGGTTACTCAGTGATACACGATCTACAATTAGCACCTAACAATTTCAAGAATAGAGGAGATCGATTTCTAACCTTAATTGAAGTGCAGAACTGGATTTGATGGATTTAGGCTTTGTAAGGTAGAAACAGATGCTCCTCAAGGTTTAGGTAGATGAATGGATGAATGTTGATAGCTCAATTGTGCTTGATGTTGCTCAAATCTTCAATTGCCATTGATGATGCTTGCTTCAACAGTTCCAAAATGTGCACGAAATCCTTGAGATCTTGCTTCCAAAAGTATCCAAATATGCTTGTGGATGATGGAACAATCAAAGACAAGGCAAGGTTTGTGCAAAATTTTGATGAAAAAGTGAGAGAATTCAATGGAGGAAATTGTGCAAAAAATCTAGATCTGAAAAATTATGAACTGTTAATGCATTTTCTATTATGATTATGCTTTTATATGATGCACTAAACATATTTGCTAATCATGATTAAGCAAATCAATTGGAATTAGTGAAAACCAAGTTTTATGCAAATTGTCCAATTCACCCTTATGTGCATGCATGGATTGCTACAGTACACGAAATATGAGCTAATTCACTTTGAAATGTCATTTTTAGCCAAATGCAAGTGATACCATGTGTGGAAAATGCTTAATTTTTGAATTAGACTTTTCCCTCCAAAATTCAAATGAAATTCAAATGAAAATGCCAAAATTTTGTGATGGAGATGCATGTTTTTTGATGCATGTTTTGGATAGCTCATGTCAAGAGAGAAATGTTACAAAAAGAACCACTTCAATTGGCCTTTTGGTTCAAAAGTTATGCAAGTTTGAAGTTCAAATATTCTTGGCAAAGATTGATCCATAACTTTCCAACCATTCATGAGAAATTCATGTTCTTGGACTTTTTGGAAAGGTGAGAACAAGATCTTCAACTTTCATGTTGGACAAAATTTCATTTGAAGCTTTCTTGATGATGTAAACTTGAGGAGAAGACCTTTCCATTTTTGGCAATTTGAATTTACAGGTCACTTACTATTTTTGGAAACTTTTCATCTGACCTCACATTCTTCATTGTTGATGTTTGAAATGTCAAATGAGACTTGTATGGACATGAATGAGGCCTCTATAACCATCTCCCACCTTCAAATCCATGATTGAATGCACAGTTGACCTTGGTTGACTTTCTAGGGTTTCAGATGCATTGTGCAATGACTGATGACTTCTGAACATCCAACCTTTGGCCAAACCACATCAAAATGATCCCTAGGTCATATGAACTCAATGCACCAACCCTAGGGCTTTGCTTCAATTGGAAAATGCACTTGCTTGCTTGCACAACTGGATCTCCTGACCAGTCTTGACTGATGACTTGCACTTGGGCAATGGACAATGCAATGCTACGCAGTGGACAATGCTAATGTTAATGACCTAAAATGAAAATGAATGTACAAAATGGGAGGTGCAAATTTGAGGTGCTACAGATACCATTCAGCTTTTGTCAACTTGGCTTCCATCAAGACACATAATTATGGGATCTCAACATCTATGGGGAGCATAACTTCCATGCCATAAACAAGTGAGAAAGGGGTTTCCCCTGTTGAAGTGCGGACGGATGTACGATACCCGTACAAAGAAAATATGAGCATCTCATGCCAATCCTTGTACGTCACAACCATCTTCTGGATGATCTTCTTGATGTTCTTGTTTGCAGCTTCAACAGCCCCATTCATCTTAGGTCTGTAGGGAGAAGAATTATGATGTGCAATCTTGAAGTCTTTTCAAAGAGCTTCAACCATATTATTATTCAAGTTCGATCCATTATCAGTAATGATCTTACTTGGCACACCATAACGACATATAATCTGGTTCTTGATAAACCTCACAATAACTTGCTTGGTTATATTTGCATATGATGCCGCTTCAACCCACTTTGTTAAGTAATTAATAGCCACCAAAATGAAACGATGTTCGTTCGAAGCTTTGGGCTCAATCATGTCAATCATATCAATTTCCTACATGGAGAAGGGTCATGGGGAGGAAATGGCGTTCAATAATGTCGGAGGAATATGAATCTTATCTGCATAAATTTGACACTTGTGGCATTTCTTCACAAATTTGCAACAGTCAAATTCCATTGTCAACCAATAGTAACCTGCTCTCACCATCTTCTTTGCCATAGCATGTCCATTGGAATGAGTACCAAAGGAACCTTCATGGACTCCAGTCATCAATAAGTCTGCTTCGTGTCTATCCATGCATCTGAGCAGAATCATATCGAATTTTCTCTTGTACAACACATCATCATTCAGGTAAAAGTTATCGGCTAATCTCCTCAAAGTTTTCTTATCTTTCAAAGATGCCCCAGACGGGTAAATCCGACTTTGGAGAAAACACTTAATATCAAAATACCACGGCTTTTCATCTTTGATCTCTTTAACAGCAAACACATGAGTTGGCCTATTAAGACACATCACAGTTAAATTGGGAACTTCATTCCAAGATTTCACCATAATCATGGAAGCCAACGTTGCAAGAGCATCTGCCATCTGGTTCTCATCTCGAGGGATATGATGAAACTCAACCTTCGTAAAGAAAGTTGAAATCCTCCTTGCGTAATCTCTATAGGGTATCAAACCGAGTTAATTCGTCTCCCATTCACCTTTGATTTGATTCACAACCAAAGCTGAATGTCCATAGACGTTAAGATATTTGATTCTGAGATCAATGGCCTCTTCAAGCCCCATAATGCAAGCTTCGTACTCAGCCATATTATTTGTACACTTGAAAGTTAATCTAGCTGTAAACGGAAAATGAGTGCCTTGAGGAGTAATAATCACTGCCCCAATGCCATTACCCTACTGATTAATAGCTCCATCAAATACCATGCCCCAACGGGAACCAGGTTCTGGCCCTTCTTCAAGCAATGGTTCGTCACAATGTTTCATTTTCAAGTATAAGATTTCTTCATCAGGAAAATCATTTTGCACTGACTAGTAATCTTCAATTGGTTGGTGGGCCAAATGGTCAGCCAAGACACTACCTTTAATTGCTTTTTGAGATCGGTATTCAATATCATACTCACATAACAACATCTGCCAACGGGCAATCCTCCAAGTTAAAGCAGGCTTCTCAAAAATATACTTGATTGGATCCATTTTGGATATCAACCAAGTGGTATGATTCAACATATGCTGACACAGACGTTTAGCAACCCAAGCCAATGCACAACAAGTCTTCTCAAGAATAGAATACCGAGTCTCACAGTCAGTGAATTTCTTACTGAGGTAGAAAATATCATATTCTTTCTTTACAATTTTGTCTTGCTGACCTAGAACATAACTCATACTTTCATCAAGCACAGTCAAATACATGATCAACGATCTTCCTTCAACAGGTGGAGACAGAATCAAAGGCTCAAGCATATATTTCATGATACTGTCAAAAGCTTTCTGGAAATCTTCGGTCCAATCACAAGACTGATCTTTCCGAAGAAGCTTGAATATGGGCGCACATGTGGCAGTCATATGCAAAATGAATCTTGAGATATAATTCAAGCGGCTGAGAAAACCTCTGACTTGCTTCTCAGTTTTGGGCGCATGCATCTCTTGTATTGCTTTGACCTTGGCAGGATCAACTTCAATACCTTTCTCACTGACAATAAAGGCCAATAACTTACCAGAACGAACACCAAATGTACAATTATTGGGATTTAAGTGGAGTTAGTACTTCCTCAAACGCTGGAATAACTTCAACTAATGCTCGACATGTTCTTCTTCAGTACTGGATTTAACAATCATATCATCAACATAGACTTCGATCTATTTATGCATCATATCATGAAAAAGAATGGTCATAACTCTCTGGTAGGTTGCACCAGCATTCTTCAAACTGAAAGGCATCACTCTATAACAGAATGTTCCCCAGGGTGTAATGAATGTGGTCTTCTCCATATCCTCGGGTGCCATCTTGATCTGATTATATCCGAAATCCGTCCATAAATGAAAAGACTCTGAATTTAGTTTTATTGTCTACCAACATATCAATGTATGGCAGAGGGAAATCATCTTTCGGACTAGCTTTGTTCATATCTCTGTAGTCAACGCACATACAAACTTTTCCATCTTTCTTCAGAACAAACACAATGTTGGCCACCCATTGTGGATACTCAGCAGTAACAAGGAAACCGGTATCAATTTGCTTTTGCACTTCCTCTTTGATTTTCACTGCTATATCAGGATGAGTCCTCCTCAACTTCAGCTTGACTGACGGGCATTCTGGCTTCAATGGCAATCTATGCTCCACAATCTCAGAATCCAAACCAGGCATGTCTTGGTAGGACCAAGCAAACACATCAGAATACTCTCGAAGAAGATCAATCAACCCCTTCTTAACCTCTGGACACAGTTGAGACCCAATCTTGACTTCCTTCACATCATCCTCGTAACCCAAGTTGACTAACTCAATTTGCTCTTCGAACGACTAAATGGCTTTTTCCTCGTACTCAAGTAAACGAGACAATTCATCGGACACTTCTTCATCACTTTCTTCCTCAGCCTCAAACACAAGGAATTCAAAGTTTGGAGAAGGAGTAGGATCATTGTATTCAATGGGTTTAGAAACCAACCTGCATAATGATTTGATATTTTGATTTTAGAGAAGTGAATTGTGACCAAATATTATGCAGATGGACAATTATTATTTATTTATTTATGTTTTTTATGATTACCATTTTCAGAAAATCAAAAAGTAAAAATAAAACATCATAGATGTGGATGAGTAGAATTTCATTTTATTGATGATTAATTTGAAATATGCCTAACAATGTTCACTTCTCCCTTAGGCATAGGAGAAGGATTTTCTAAAATGATAAAAACAAATTACTTAGAGCGATGGACAATAACAGGAACATCAACAATGATCCAATTGTGGAAAGCATTTCCACGCGTCACAAAATTGATGCAGTCTTCATCTTCATCACCCTCAATCACAACAGCTGAGTGTTGTTCATTACCATGGATGAACCCTCCACTACAGAAACTCGGTTGCATATCTTCAACTTTGACATTAGACAACCCTCGCTGGAATCCCAAACCGGCTCTATTCTTGTTCTCGGCGACCTCTACCATACATCCCAACTGATCAAAACTGCCATCTTCAATAATCTTCTGAGCGTCTTTAAAAGAGGACATGGGTGCCCTAGTTTTCTTCACTTCAGCAATATATAGGGCTTGGAATGGTGTTCCAACCTCATCCTTAACTTCTACATATGAAAAAGACAACATGTGACTTACCAACAACGCTTTCTCTCCACCAACAATGACAAGCTTGCCATTCTTCACAAATTTAAGCTTCTGGTGCAGAGTGGATGTCACTGCTCCAACCTCATGTATCCATGGCCTTCCCAATAAGCAGTTATAGGCGGGATGGATATCCATTACTTGAAAAGTAATTTGGAAATCACTCGTACCTATCTTCACTAGAAGGTCCACTTCACCAATAACAGTCTTGTGAGAATCATCAAAAGCTTTGACGATCATGCCATTGTACCTTATATGGGCGCCTTGATACGTTAACCTTGACAAAGTTGACTTGTGGAGTACATTAAACGAAGAACCGGTATTGACCAACACATTTGACAATGTATCTTCCTTGCAATTCATCGATATATGTAGCGCTAGATTGTGATTTCTACCCTCCTCGAGAAGTTCTTCATCATAAAAGCTCAAGTTATTGCAGGAAGTAATGTTAGCCACAATATGGTCGAATTGATCCACAGTTACATCATGTTCGATGTAGGTTTGCTCCAACACTCTTTGCAATGCTTCTATGTGCGCTTCAAAATTCATAAGCAGAGATAACACTGAAATCTTCGAAGGAGTTTGGAGCAACTGCTTCACCATATTAAATTCACTTTTCTTAATCAATCGAAGTACCCCATCATCATCATTAAGCTTCAAACTGCTGGATTCACCAAACTGGAAATTTAGAGCACTAACCGAATTCACTACAGGTGCATTAACCTTCTTACCACCCGAAACATCCTCTACCACCTCTTTCGGGAAAACAGGACCAAAAACACGACCGCTACGGGTCACATTCGTTATATCAACAATGTTCACAACAGAATTGGTCGTAGGCAACGGAACCTCTTGACCATTCTCCAACATGGTAGTATTATACTGATATGGAACAGCTCTATCGGATACACACGAGACTGAACCCGCTAACCGTATCACTAACGGTGATATCGATCTGTTGATGCTGTTACTGTTGCTGCTTTCAAACTGAATCACTACCCGCTCCGGGGTTTTAAACACTGGAACAATCACATTCACATTGTCACCCAAATGACGAGATTGGAAAATCTGAATCATACCCTCATCCATCAGCCTTTGAATATCTCTTTTAACGATGACGCACCCTCGAGGGTTTACACTGCAAATTGCACAACCATCATGGTCATGCTCACAATCACTCACCATGCAGATGTCCTTATGCATTCCTACCAAGGACCTTCTGATAAAGCGGGCCTCATAGATCTTGAACTCTATGGGACAACCGTCTACCATATTAACAGAGGAATTACCATAGACGGGTAAATGATTGGCTTTTACATTTGGCGTGCGGTCCTCAAAGAACACCGTCCCACTCTTCACTAGCTTCTGGACCTCATACTTCAATGGGTAGCAGTTTTCCATATCATGGTCGGGATCTCCTTAATGAAAGGCACAACGGAGTTCTGGCTTATACCACCATGGAAGTGGTTCTGGAATTTGTGGCGGATTTTTTGGTTGGAGAAGGTTCTTGAGAACCAAAGATGGATAAAGTTATGCGTATGATATAGGAATAAGGTCAAAATATACCTTCTTCCTTTCAAAGTTATGTTGTTGATGATTATTGTTGGTGTTGGTGTTGTAGTTGTTTGTTCTTTGTTGTGGTTGTCGTTGACGTTATTGTTGAACTGGCATTGATTGATTATTTAAAAATACTGGAATAACGGATGAAACTTGATATGATGTCGACAAGGTTGCGGATTTCTTTTGACATGAGGCCTCATTTGCCTCCCTACTGACACTGCATTGGTTTTACCTTCCTTCTTTCTAGCGAAACTTGTAACACCCTTCTAAAATACCCCAAATATTTATTTAAAATGATAAAATATCAATCAGAGTAATTATGCCCTGAAGGGTGTCACACAATCATTTCACACCAATCATCAAAATATCCTGTCATGCTCATTTATTTAATTAAAGTAAGACACTTTTGCATAATTCACAGCGGATACGAAATAACAACAGTCAAATCATGTACTACATTACATGTAAAGTTGTTCAGCAACCAAAAGAAAACATAGTAAAACATCCCATCCCGATGTTACATCTACCAGAGCATGACCCACTAAGGACTACACTAGACTCCCAGGACTAGCTTCTATTCAATCACTGCTCGTTACCTGAAAACATAGTTGTAAGGGTGAGTCCTTCAATCGATATAATAAGCATTATAAATTATCATATAATGCTAAGTAATATAACACATATCATTACCCTAATCAGATTACACATATTCAGCAACGGCAATATCAACTCATAATCATCACCATCATCATACTCAAACTCAAAACAACCATAAAACACACGTATAATATTGGAATACATCCATTCCTATTATACGCCATACATACATACATACGTTATGCAATGAGACTCCATGCATGCGGTACCGACTATTCGTGAACATATAGTTCAACCTCACCGACCAAATCCAGGTACGGCTACCAAGCTCACTAGTCCCATTCATTTGAGACCTAGTGACTCACATCACTAATTCCTCACCATGGGAATTAGCTACCACCCCAAGGGCTATGCTATGCACGCTAAATCACCTAGCATGCAAACATCAACAACAATCCACAATAACTCATCACTAATTCCTCACCATGGGAATTAGCTACCACCATAAAGGCCACAACATGCATGCTAATCACCTAGCAATGCTACATCATCAACAACAACTCAAGAATAGATATATGCTCACACTCTAAGCCATAAAACAGTCTATTCACCAATGCACACATAACTGATACATTCACAGCATCACGCATACTATCACACATCAGCAGTATTTTATCACATAAGCATATCATATCATGCCAGATAACAACCACAGTATTAGCACACTCTACTAATACCTATACTACTCAAAACAACGGGAAATGATCTCTAATATATCATACATCATCTGCATTACGTTACTCAGCTGAACAGTTAAAAACTGCACAACAACAGCTCAGGAAAATCACAATCCTGCCCATACGCGTATTGCCTAACCCCATACGCGTATGGCCCATCTCCTGACAAAATCCCATACGCGTAACACCTATCTCATACGCGTATGCTACGCGTATCACTTCCCCATACGCGTACCAACAGAGACCAAACTACGTTCAAAACATCATCTCCCTCATCCATACGCGTATTGCCTAGTGCCATACGCGTACCAGGCCATCTCATACGCGTATTGCCTAGTGCCATACGCGTATGACCAGAAACCAGATTTCCAGATCTGCTATGGCTTTCTCTGCTACGAGATCTATCCAATTCAACCTTCCACAGTCCAATTTTACACATTATTCGTTCATATCCTCTAACACAAATCATACCCTATTCGATTTCACAAAATCTAACATTTTTACATCTAATTCCTACGAATTCCTCTCAATTATAACCCAATTTCGTTCATCCAAAGGTTCACAATTTCATCATGCATCATTCCATTCAGAGGTAAATCAATGGTTTATCACTACCCATTACATATTATCCCATAATACCCATTAAACGATGATAAACCCCCCTTACCTGAGTTAATCCGGCAAATCCTGCAGCTTCAAGCTCTTCCTCTCTTCAACCCTTGTTCTCTGGTTCTCTTTTGCCCTTTTTCCACTTTTCTGCCCCTTTTTTCCTTTTCACGTGAAAATGAACCTTTTTACTAAATGGGACCTTTTCTAAATTCCAACTTTTATTCCAATAAAATAATAACCCAATAATAGTAATTCCAATAATAATAATAATTCCAATTATTTAATTAAATTAATAAATATGTTATTAACTCAATTTAAATAATTATCTTATTTTATCGGGGTGTTACAAAACTGCTCCCATACTTCTTGCTCGATGATACCTCTTCCTTGGAAATACATCCCTCATGGACACCTTCCTCTAATCTCATCCCCATGTTTACCATTTCGGTAAAATCACTAGGGGCACTAACAATCATGTGTTTGTAATAAAACGAACTCAGGGTCTTAAGGAAAATCTTAGTCATCTCTTTCTCTTCCAACAGAGGATTGATCTGAGCAGCAAGCTCTCTCCACCTCTGGGCATACTCTTTGAATGTCTCTTTATCCTTTTGAGACATCGACCTCAGTTGGTCTCTATCAGGCGCCATGTCCATATTGTATTTATACTACTTCACAAAAGCTTCACCTAAATCATTGAATGTGCAAACACTTGCACTATCCAACCCCATGTACCACCTCAGAATATCACCTCTCAGTCTGTCTTGGAAATAGTGAATCAATAACTGATCATTATCAGTTTGCGTTGACATTTTCCTGGCATACATGATGAGATGGCTAAGTGGACAAGTATTTCCCTTATACTTTTCAAAGTCAGGGACTTTGAACTTCATCGGGATCTTGACATTGGGAACCAAATAGAGTTCAACGACACTTTTATCGAACAGATCCTTTCCTCTCAAAGTCTTCAATTCTTTTCGCAACTTAAGGAACTGATCCTTCATCTCGCTTATCTTCTCATAAACATCAGGGCCTTCAGACGACTCAGAATGGTAGATAGTGTCCTCAACACGAGGCAGGGTGTGAACAATTGGAGGCGGAACAGACATGATCGGGCTAGATGTCGGGCATATAAGCAAAAGTAGGTGCGAACCCTTCAGGCACAAGGTTCGGTGGCATTCCCCACGGGAATCTAGTAGGCATAGTTGGAGCAAACTGAGTGGCAGACATGGTTGAGGTAGCAACCTCTGAAATGACAGTCCTCTAAGGAGGAGGAGATGTAGGCGTTGGAGAAGACTGATTCTGAGCAGCTAGAACAGACTCCATCATGGCAATCAAACGAGCAATCTCGTCTTTCAGCTCTCAGTTCTCTTGTTCCAAATGTTCCATGATTCTCTATTGATTGGCGCGAGTGTTGTATCGGTGAGTCAACTTGGCTGAAGCACAAAAGGAATAACCAATAAGACATTTGGCAGAAGAAAACCTGTTATGCAAATGATGCATGAAATGCAATGTTTTGTTTGTTTTTATTTTCAAGGAACATACTATTTTATTTTCAAATATATATAATAACAATAACAATTTGATTGACCATAAAAATCTCTTTTATTCATATAATTTTTGAAGGATTACACTGACTACAATTTCAGAAACCAAACACAAACAAAAGAGAAAAGGAAACTAATCATCCTAAGGATCCCCTAACAACAATGTCAAATGATATGGCTGCAGGCGCATACTTCCTTCAAATGCATCGAATTTCGGACTCAAAAGATGTCTTCATCTGAGCCTTCTCAAGGACAAGCTAATCAACATTCTTCTTCCAAGCACCGGAAGGCTGAGGCATATTAGAGGAAGATGGACCCTCTGGATCTCTCAGTTTCTTCACTGCTCGGTCTTCAAGAAGTTCGATAAGTGCATCTTTGTCCTTAGGCTTAAGTTTCAACTCCTCATGCTTTCGGCTTAAAGCATGGAACCGCACTTCCCATATATCCTTCTCTTGCTTCAAGTTGACGAGTGTGTCTTCCAACTCCTCTACATCTTGGTTAGGGAGAGTTAATAGCTCAACCACAACCATAGACATAGGTCTTTCACAAGCATACAACATCTTCAACTCCAAAGCTCTCTTCTTCACCCAAAGAGTGTAGGATTCCAAAGCTACAAAGTTATGTGGAACAAGCTCGAATCTTCCTTTCTTATGCACATTATGCCAAGAATGCACTATATTTTGCTTCAAATGTTGGGGATCTTTACCCTCTTGATAGAAAAGACCTTCTAACAAAATGGTATTAGGTTTGTCTCTCAAGGGGAACCCAAATTGACGACGAGCCAAAGCAGGGTTGTAGTTGATTCCTCCTTGTGTACCAATGAGAGGCACATTAGAGAATTCACCACAACTATCAATGATGTCCAAGCTACTCAATGAAGATTCATACCAAACAATATTATCATTAGTGAGGGACATAAGTCTCTAAGACCACGGTAGATATTACTTGTTCTCCACAAAAGCAGGCGTCTGAGGCAAGTGCGAAATAAACCACTTGTACAGAAGAGGAACAAAACACACAATAGTTCCACCACCTTTAGAATTAGTTAGATACAAAGAGAAATACATATCACCCAACAGAGTAGGTATAGGATTCCCAATCAAGAAGATTCTAATGGAGTTAACATCAACAAAACTGTCAATGTTAGGGAACAAATCCAAACCATAAATGAGCAACACAAAGATGGCTTCGAAAGCATCCATACTACCAGCTTGAGCGAAGGAAGTAGCTTTCCCTATAAGGAACTCATAAGTCAATCCAAACATTCCTTCTTTCTTCACCCAATGAGCCTTAATCTCAGACTTCTTCAGATGAAGAGCTTCAACTATAATATGAGATCTGGGAATCTCCTCCAATCCACTAAAAGGCACTTTGTCAAAAACGGGTATTCCCAAGAGATGGGCATACTCCTCTAATGTAGGCATAAGCTGATAATCGGGAAAAGTGAAGCAACGGTAGAGAGGATTATAGAACTGAACTAAAACACTCAAGAGTCCTTCCACTACAACACCAGATAACACAAATAGAAGCTTGCCATGATGTTGCTTCAAGTCCAAGGGATCTAATACAAAAGATGATAGCATCCTTAACTCTTTCAGATCGGGACATCTGAAACTGTACTTCTTAGTGTTCATTTGTCCATAATCCATGGTCTGAAAATATTTGCAAATAAAATCTCAGTTCCTTGAAGTTATTTTTCGTATGCTAAGTGTCATGATGCACATGAATGTATGAATGCAATAATCACAAATAAGGGATCACACACAAGGCAAACAAACAAAGGTCAAGGGATGAATCAAGTCATTGTCAAGATCAATCATCCATTTTGGTGGATTATGGTTTTCACCTTATCAACATCCAAGTTCCATTGATATTGACAAGACTTAATTGGATCAACCAAGAATCAAGGGTTTATTGTGAGTCACGAGCATGAAATGAAATTAAGAACCATCCCAAAGGAGTGTACTAAGGATAAAACCTATAGATCATGTTCTAAAAAGTTCCCAAAGTCTTAATTCCATCTATCGGATATTACAGGTTAGGATGACTGACTCATCAACCCATAACATTCTCAAGAGAAACTCGTCTGAGTGTAGTATCGCGTAATAACTATTATTAAGTCTACACCTGAACAGTCTTCGCACTACGTCCTAAATAGGCCAAGTTGGGTTCAATATTCTAAGGTCCTCAACTTCTCGGACCCCAAATCAGAGAAAGTAATGCCTAACCACAAATAACTTGTGTGACATTCATGACTCCAAAAGGGTCTCCACTGAGTAGATGGGTCTCAAGCCAACTTGTTAAGGATTACTCCACACAAGTCGAACATGACTATACCGTCCTCCTATCTTAATTGCACTCAAGTTCGGGTTAGAACTTATCTCACCACTCAGAGATCACCAAGCATAATAAGTAGATTATATCATACAAACAAATGTACAAACATCAAATATACAATTATATACACATAAAAAGTAGGCTAAACCCACTGAGGACTACTCCTCAGCAGAGTCACCATTTAATTTCTTTAACGGTAAATTCATGACCATTAAGTTATGGATAAACTTAACATCAATAAAACCAGAGTCGCCACCGCGCTTTTATTGTTTCCAAAGGAAAAGGGAAAAGTACGAACAAAACCGAAAGATAAGAAGTTTTCAAATCAAAACTAATAAAATGCCAGAGATTACAGGTAAGGGGGTTTGTTACATAGAGGAAAGGTGTTAGCACCCAAAGTATCATAGGTACTCCTAGGGAGCCCTTTTTATGTGTGCATGTGTTTTAGTATAAAATGGCGTTTGCAATAAATAGAGTGTGGGGATGAGAAAAGAATTCGTTGATTATATTTTTGTGTTTGACAAGATCTTCGGACTTGTGCCTACGTACCAACATAAAATGAGGGATCAAAACCTCGTAATTTGTGGTATCAATTTCAAAGTGAGTGAATTGCTTTTAACAAAAATTTAAGTTTAAAAGAGGCACAGAAGGCCTAAAAGAGTTTTAATGAGTGTTAGTTCTTTTTATTTTCTTTTGAAATTTTAAGTCAACCTTGTTAAGTTCATTTACAAGTTTGATTTAAGAAAAGGGTTTAAAAATGCAATGGCATAAGGCCAAAGTTTCTAGTTTGCAATAAAGTATAAGTTTAGCAATCACAAGCGAAGAAGATTTTTGAAAAGAGGGGAGAGATTTTAAATTTAAGAAATGGGAGGAGATGAAGAGACTAATCCTAAGCAAAAATTTAAAAGTTGAGAGTTGAAAAGATTCGACCAATGGGATGCAATCTAATAGACAAGAATGTCATATAGAAACCCACTTTTCCTTTGGACTTTAAAATCAAACAATATCAACAAGCAAGCAAGATGAAGAGCAATGCATCAAATAAATATAGTCACATCCAAGCTAGAAACTTCATAGTCTTCTTCATAATCTTCCCATGTATCAGATGACATACTCCTTAAATGGCTCAAAGTAAGGCATTAGACACGGGTTCAAAATAACATTTGCATCAAGAACAGGTAGCAGATGAACTTAAGTGGATCTTCATACTTGTATTAGATGAAGATTCAAATCATAAGAACTTGGTTTAAAAAATGTTGGCATTGGCCAAGTCCTTTTGCATAGGGAATGTTGCCTAATTCTAAGTCCAAAGCTCAAATCAAATCCCACAGTCCACATAAATACTTTTTAGGGTTTTTGTTGTTTATTAGATATTTTAAGGTCCTAAGATCACAAGCACAAATAAAATACACAAACAAATATATACAATCACAATATATGGCTCAAGTGAGCAAAGGGAAAATGATATTAAAATAAACAAGTTAAATGATATGTATAATGGCAAATGATAAATGGCTTGAATTTAAAGTGCATAAAGTAAATGACTTGAAATTAAAAGTTAGTCAAATTTTAGTTGATTAGACATTAGTGGAGTTTTGCTTTTTCTTAACTGTTTAAGTAATTCTTTGGAGAACACTTAACCCTTTATTCACAAGCATGGATCCTTGAACCAAAACATCTTCCAAAGGAAGGAAAAAATGCCAAGTTTCCACACAATATTGTAGCGGGGAATTCATGATCATCAAGCTATTGACAAGCTAGAGATTAATTAACAAGAGTCGCCAACGCGCTTTTATTGTTTCCAATGGAAAAGGGAAAAAGTACGAACACAACCCAAATAGTAAGAAGTTTTTAAATAAAAACTAATAAAAGTCATAGATCACATGTAAGGGGGTTGGTTACATAGAGGGAAGGTGTTAGCACCCAAAGTGTCCTAGGTACTCTTAGGGAGCCCTTTTTCTGTGCATATGTATTTTGTACAAAGTGATGTTTACAAACAAATAGAATGGGGGGATGAGAAAAGAATTCATTAATTATATTTTTGTGTTTGACAAGATCTTCGGTCTTGTGCCTACGTACCAACATAAAAATGAGGGATCAAAACCTCGTAGTTCGTGCTACAAATTTCAAAATGGGTTTGTTGGTTTTAACAAAATTTAAGTTTGAAAGGCACAAAGGCCTGAAAAGGATTTGAATGAGTTAGTTCTTTTTTGGCTTTTTGAAAGTTTAAGTCAAGTATAGTTAAGTTTATTTACAAGTTTGATTTAAGAAAATAAGTTTGAAAATGCAATGGCATGAGGCCAAAGTTTCTATCTTTTGCAAAAATGGTCAAGGTTTAGAACAAAAGTAGTTCACACAAAGAAAGTTTTGAAAATGGAGGGAGAGATTTGAAATTAAAGAAACGGGGAGAAGATGAAGAGACTATCCTATGCACAAAAATTTAAAAGTTTAGAGTTGAAAAGATCTGACCAAATGGGTAGAAATCCAATAGACAAGTATGTCAATAGAAACCCAGAATTCCCTTGGACTTTTTAGAATCAAACAACACACAAATGCACAATTATATCAATCTTGAAGAGAAAAGGCATCAAATAAAGATGCATTCATCCAAGTTTATCCACTTCATGATCTTCTTCAAAATAGCCCATGTAGTAGATGAATTCCACAAGTCATAGGTTCAACATAACAGCTTAACAATGATCAATGTTGTAGATGAACTGGAGAGATCTTGAATGATGTATCAGATGAATTTCAAATTGCAAGCATTTGGTTCTTCAACAAATTGGCATTTGCCAAGTCCATTAGCAAAGGAATGTTGCCTAAGTTCTAAGTCCAATTGGTCCACAGATCAAGCCAACAGTCTACACAAAAGTTTTTTAGGGTTTTTGTTGTTATTATGTACATTAATGGTCAAAGACCACACAAACAAGCAAAGTAACACAAAACAAAATATATCACACAATAAGGTCCAAATGGACAAAGTGAAAATTACATTAACATAAACAATTAGAATGATATGTATAATGGCAAATGATAATAGAGTGCTAAAAGTAAATTGCATCAAAAGTAAGAGCTTGAAATTAAAAGTTAATAGTTAGTAAGTTAAAAGTCAGTTTTGTTTTGCTTTTGATTTCAAGATATTCTTTGGAGAACACTCAACCCACTTGCCACAATCATGGATCCTTGAACCAAAACATCTTCCAAAGGAAGGAAAGAAGGCCAAGTTTCCTCATAATACCATGGAAGAGGGGAGACTTACAATCTGACTAACTAGAATGCTTATGCCTTTTATGTCACAAATTTAGCGTTATATTAAGCAATCGTAATTGGACTTATGTAGAAGTCACAACTATTTGAGGCTGGGCAATAGACTTTTGGTGTTAATGCATGTTGGAGACATAGTATTATGAACTATGATCATTAAACATACCACACACACAAAAATATGCATAAAGGTGTGGCCTAATCTCATCCATACTCATGTTAATCTTTCAATCAACTAGCATTAGGACTTTGAGATGTCATTGGCCAAATGGAAATGAATGAATGAAGAAGGGGAATTAGATGAAGGGGAATGGGATGAATGAGATCACAAATTGGTCAAAGGAGGACTTTTACCAAATTAATATCATTCATTCATTTTGGGAGATGGAATGTACATTCCATCAATCCCCTAAATCCAATAATATTAACTTGACAAAGTCAAATCAATCTTGACCAAGGCCCAACAACAAATAAGAAACTCAAACAAGTCAATACAAATGGTCAACACAATTTCAATGACATTTATTCAATTAAAAATAATAAAATAATGCATTAAATTCAAATATGTTTTGTCTAATTCCTAAAATCTCATCAAAACACCAAAGAAATAGCCATAAGATTTATCATAGGTCAAACAAGGTCAAAGGACCTTAGAGAAAAAATTTCATAATTTTTGGACATTTAAAAATATTTTTAAACAATTAAAAACAAATAAAAAATCAATTAATTCATGAAAAATATTAATAATGATCCAAAAAATAATTTTAATTCAGAATATGAAAGAGAAAAATATTTGAAATTTTTTGGTGAAAGTCCCATATTTTTTGGATCAATATTAAATTTAATATGAATTATTGAAGAAAGAGGCAATTAAAATAAAATTTCAGAAATTCAAAAATACGTGGACCATCAGATCTCCCTCATTAATTGAGGTGGCAGATCTGATGATCCAAAATGCGCGCTCCACATGCACCTGAGTCAACCACGTGGCAAATGGGGTAATCATAAGGAACAATCCAGACTGGAACATGGAGGATGGATCATATGGTTCAGAGGTTGTCCAGACCATCACCGGAGCCAGAGCTCCGGTCATCTTCTCCGGTGGCACTCACCGGACTGGTCAACATAAACCATCACCAAAAAAAGAAACAAGGACATGATCTTAAAGAAAAATGGCACTGAGCTCGAATCTGACCTCCAATTCCTCCAATTCCAAATATATTAAGAGATATGTGGAATTGAAAAATGAGGTACATGATCTGAGTTGCTTCGATTTGACCTCAAAGCAACTCAATCTTCTTGCCTACATTGGTAGGACTTTAGACAACCAAAGAATCAATGGAATTGAGCAACAATTTAAGAGAATCGAAGAGTTTAAAATTTCTGCAAATTACCTTCAATGGAGGTCTGAACATGATGGATCTTGATCTGAATTGTGCTTGGCTTCACTTCAATTGCTTGCAGGAAGGGAATGGAAAGATTTAGAAGCAATGGACTCCTGGAGAATTGAATTCCAAAATAATGGAGATTCAAGCTCAAATTCAAATGAATTTATCAAGTTTATCCTATGAGAGTGAAGGGTTTGAAGAGGGGGATCAAAACTGGCGCAATGGTGTGTAATTCTGAGCATAAGGGCCTCAATTTATAGATGAATCCATGTGATATTTGCACACTCTCTCCACTTTCCAAAATTGGCTAATGATGATGGAATGGTGCATGGGCGCGCATAGGCCTATGAAATTATGGTTTGAAGGTCCAAATTGAAGATCAGATGCTTTGAAGATTGATTGGATTGCAAGGCAACTAAACATTGATGCTTGAAGTTGGATCCATGCCAAATGATATCAGCCTGTTTAAGCCATGTGCAGCCTATGTATTTCAAGTCCAAAATGAATGAATTTGAGCTCTTTGGAAAGGTGAGATAAAGAGGAACAAGTTTTATGTTGAACACTTTTTCATTTGGAGCTTGGAACTTGGAGTAATTTGAGGTGGAAGTTTGGAAAAATTTGACATATCAAAATTTTTCTAACTTTTTGTAGGAGCTTCGAATGAGAAAAGTGTCTTCAAAGTTGTATCCCTATCAAAGACCTTCAAAATGATCACGAATTTCATGTCATTTGGATTTGAAATGATAGAGTTATGCATTTTTGAAGTTTGGAAAAATCACTTGATCAATGGTATAGGTCAAAAGTGACCTATAATGTAGCCTCATATCACATGCTCAAAAAAGTTGAATTAGCTCCCACTCCAAACATCAAATTTGAAGTAGACACATTGAATTTTATTTCTCAACTTGGAAATCTTTCATATCATAAAAATTGAGCAAGTTATGTCCTTGGGAAGTTGACTTTCAAATTAGGGTTTAGACAAAATGACCTATAATGTTTCAACATAGAAAATGATTTTCCAAGAAAAACTAGATCTAGGTATCAACATGAAAGTTGTTATAATGTCATTTAAAGTAAGTTTTCTCTTGGAATCATTTTCATTTGGTGAAAATTGTAGGAGATAGGGTCTAGGGAGACCCAGTTTTGATCAGATGAATTCATCTGGCCAACCACCATCAACCAACTTGCTAATTTCCAATTCTCTTGACTTTCTTGGCTCATGGTAGATCATATATGCATAATACGATGAATTTTGAAGTTTCCCTTGAGAAATTGGATCAATTATTGAGATAGCTTGTTGGAGAAGTTACTCAAGATACCCAATCAAACTAGGGTTTCCAAGGCAAATCACCCATAAACTCTTGAAGCAAACTTGATCAATATAACATGTAGAGAACATTAGGACTCAATATATGATGTTCATAACCATTATTGAATCAATTATTGGTTGTGCTCTTTGTTCATGAGGGTCTCTAACCCTAGATGTGAACTTGATGAATCAATGAGATCATGCTCTTCCTACAAAAGAGTTAGGCAACTGCAAAGACATATTTTTGGTATTTTGGTTAGTGAAATAATAAAATAAGTATAATATAATCACAAAGTGCTTGGCGATCTCTCCCAAAACAAACCCAATGAAAGAGGTGTAAGGAGGATGCCAAGGTATGATCCCAATGCTAATGCTTATGATGGAATTACATGAGGGATCTTAGTGTCAAAATTGGGGTCTTACAAATACCATGAAAGAGGGGATACTTACAATATCACTTACTAGAATGTTATGCCTTTGGGTCAAAATTTAGCGCTATATTAAGCAATCGTAATTGGGCTTATGTAGAAGTCACAACTATCTAAGGTCAGACAATAGAAATTTTGGTGTTAATGCATGTTAGAGATATGGTATAATGAACCATGCTCCTAAATATACCACGCACAAAAAAGAAAATGATCAAAGGATGAACCTAATCTCATCCATACTTGTATTGGTTCATCAAACACAAAGTTATTGATGAACCAATTAGCCTTAGGACATTGAGATGTCATTGGTCAATGAGAGGGATGAGATAGAATAGGTTTGAAGATGAAGAGGGAGGCGAAATGAGACAAACACAAATTGGTCATGGAAGGAATTTTATCAAATTAAAGTCATTCATTCATTTTGGGAGATGAAATGTACATTTCATCAATCCCCTAAATCCAATGATTTTAATCCAACAAAAGTCTAATCAACCTTGACCAAGACCCAAGCACATAGTCAAACTTCACAAGTCAATAAAAATGGCTCAACATAATTTCTACACAATTAAACAATTAAAAATCAAATTAAAATGCATTAAATTAAACTATATTTGATCAAAACCCTAAAACCTCTTCAAAACACCAAATAAATGGCCAAGAGATTTATCATAGGTCAAACAAGGTCAAAGGACCTTGGAGAAAAAAATTCATTATTTTTGAAAAGTCAAAAGTATTTTAAGCAATTAAAAATATGCACAAAAACAATTAAATCATGAAAAATATCAATATTGATCCAAAAAATAATTTTAATTCGGGAAATGAAAGAGAAAAATATTTGATTTTTTTTGGTGAAAGTGCCATGTTTTTTGGATCAATAATGAAATTAATATGAATTAATGAAAAATAAGCAAATAAAAGGAAAATTCAGAAATTCAAAAAAACGTGGACCATCTGATCTCCCTCATTAATTGAGGTGGCAGATCAGATGGTGATCAGCGCGCTTTCCACATGCACTACAATCAAATGAGACACACGCGTGGTAATCACAATCAATGCCCAAGATTAAAACATTTTAAAAGGATCATATGGTTGAGATGCTTCCAACATATCGTTGGAGCAAGAGCTCCAGTCTTCTTCTCTGATGGACCTCACCGGATTGGTCCACCTTCAAGCATGACCAAAATGAAAAAGAAAGATATGGATTTTAAAAATATATGCCCAGGAGCTTGAATCTGGCCTCAATTTTGTCCAATTCCAAGTATATAAAAGGATACAAGGATTTGAATTTTGAGGATCATAAACTGAGTTGCTTCGATTTGACCTCAAAGCAACTCAATCTTGTTGCCTACATTGGTATGACTTCAGCAAACCAAAAATCAACAAGAATAATGGAGAATTAAGAGAGAATCAAAGAGAAGAAGTTTATGAAAAATCACCTACGAGTTGATCTAATTCCACTTGATCTAATTCCACTTGATCTTGATCTGGATTTGATTGCTTTCTCCTCCTCTTGGTTTGATCGCGACTTTATGAGTCTATTGGGGTATTAACTGCAAGTGCACAGTTCTATCGCGTAGTTTTAAAAGATATCGATCCCACAGGGACTTATGAATCGATATACCGTTTTTCTAAGGTTACTTCGTAAAGATAAGACGGATGATACTTTGATGATTAGGGGGAAAAGTAAAACTAAAATAAGATCTAGATTAAATATCAAATATAGCGGATATCGGTATGTAGTTCGTCGTAATTAGGGAATCAAATCTTCGTTGGTTTCGTAGTTTTAAAATAAATCTTTTTAGTAGACACTATTAATTTAAAAGCCTTTTCTCAAACTCTCGCTCTGTTGAATAGACTATGACTTTATATTAACGTGCGTTGTCACTAATTAGTTAAGTCCAAAATCACATTTTGAAAACAATAGAATCTATAGAAACTCTTTTTAAGAAAACACTAACCATTTAAACACCCTTGTCTCAAACTCTCGCTCTGTTGACTTAGATTATATAATTAAACTTAAATGCTTAACTCTCGTCCTCACATTTAACCTTTAAAAATACTTTTTGAAAATGATTAGAATTTAATTAACTCTAAAAATTGCTTTCGCCCTGATTTAAAATTAATGTCCAATTTACACTGTCCAGTTAAAAGCTCAAACTTTCGTTCTATTGGTTTTAACTTCTTTATGTCTTTTACTCTCGTACAAAAACTTTGGTGTTAATTCTGTAAATTGAGACCATAAAAAGAGTGATTGTATTTTTAAATAGATTTAAACCAACTTAGTTTTGATTCCTTCATTCCGCTTACTTTACATACCGATATCTAAGTTATTTAGCCAGACATGCTAAACAAGCCTAAACAATAATTATGCTTACATACAGGCATATCAGACAGACAATATAAATAAATAACAGTGCAGAGCATATATAAATTAAAACAATAAATTAAAGAACCTGTAAAATTAATAGAAATCTTGATTGTTCTCTAACTTCGATGTTTGAACACTCCACCACAAGCCGGTTGGATTTGTTCTTCACAATCTTCGATCAGACAGTAAAATAAAGGCGAAGGAATAAAATACTATGATCTAACGTAAGGTTAGACCCAGTAAAAATTACACAATAGTTTCCGGTGTAGAAACTATTGTGAGAAAATTAATTGAATGCTTGAAAGATTGACTGGAAAAGAAAAGAAATAAAAATTGTTAGGAAAGTAAAGTGCTGAAAGAATTAAAAAGGCAGTAAAATAAATGCAGTGCCGAAAACTGGAAAATTGAGAGAGACCGAGAGAGCTGCAGGGTTGGATCCTTGGCTCTATTTATATTACTCCAATTTGTAACCGTTTCCCACAAATTCCTTCAGTAAGTAACCTTCACGCTTCAACGAGTCAAACGGAAGAATATGCTTAACGTGCATCTGTTGCGCGTCAAAAGCCAAAAATATAGGAGTGGAGTGTGACGTTCGTCACACCATGTGTTGCGCTCGTAACACAAGGTAGCAGGGCGTGACGCTCGTCACACCATGCATGGCGCTCGTCACAGCTTCAGCGCTTAGGCAATTTTGGGTTGGGCTTTAGTGGAATTGTTTCTCATACTTTTTGCACCTCCTTTTCTTTGTTTTTCACGTATGCTTCAAATAATGTTGCCTGAAATAAATAGAAGGAAAATACCAAGTAATATCGAATAAAATGAAATAAATCGAATCAAATAATAATATAATTTAATTAAATCGAGTTCAAAAATGTGATATTATTTCATGTTATCAAACTCCCCCATACTTAGATCTTTGCTTGTCCTCAAGCAATATACAGTATAGAAATCAGTTTAAAGTATTAGCCAGATGAAATTTCCAAACACACATCAAGTCGTAATAGGTTGCAAGTAAATCTTGTTTAGAAATAACCTGAGCTTAATCTTAACATCAACAACTACCGTTACAACCTCAGACAACCTCACCTTATGCAAACTAGATTGAGTCACGCTATTATAGCCAGCCTAGTTCTTTTACTCTTATTTCACCCGTTTTCATTCTAGCGAAATCACATTAAGCCCTTTATCTTTTCGCGCACATAGTGGAGTAACCGGTTAGCGATTCTGATTCCCTTTTTAGCTTGAAGTTCTGGTACATAAGTTGGATAACTTCGTTATTTAGTCCATTGTAAATTGCGGGGGATCGGACCGTAGTCCGCCCTACCAAGTTCAGCACCAGAAACCGCTGAACCAACTCATAATGGATCGTTCATACAATGTTTTTGTAGGGTCCGCAACCTTTGGATTAAATGATCGGGTAAGGATCACCTAACTTAATTAGTGCATTTCCTGATTTTCTTTTCTTTTTCTAATATATTGTCTTGGGAATCATTCACTTATATTCATCGGCTCTCCACGTAGTTTGCTATTAGGATGGTGCCGACTTCTCGTATAAACTACTCGGGGTTACTATAAAACTAAAAGTTCAAGGGATTGGTATAATAGGTACTTAGCCTGATCTAACATGTTGAGGTTTTTAGAGTGTTAGGGCGGTAATGGTTTTTGTCTAAATTTTTCTCAAGTTTGATAAAATAAGCAACTTTTATACTTATTGAGTGTGTTGAATTTTTGTTATGGCTCAAGAAAGTTGAGGGGAATAGATAATAAAAAAATTTCACACTAGGGACTCAACTTATAATATATATTAAATTTTATTTTTTTATATATTGATAACAGAAAGGGAAATAACAATAAAAAGGGAAATACATACTTGAAAGGTGAATTTTGAAAGAGAGATAACTGAAACAACGTTTTCCCCCCCACACTTAAATGAAACATTGTCCCCAATGTTTTAAAGAAAACAAAAGAAATAGGGAAAGAAAAAGGGAAACCCAAAGTCAATGCTGCCTTCCGCCTCTTGTTCTTGGACCCGGTGATCTTTGACGTACGTCCAGGTCGTCAAACCTGTTGAGCAAGTCAGAGAACCGCTGGTCGGTTATTGCATTCCTCGCTTCCTATTGTTGTTGCATCTGGCGCATCATTTGCATTACTTCGAGATTATGCGCCTGCATAGCATCAATAGCATCCATGATGTCATCAGTAGTTGCTGGCCTTCTTCTTCGATGACGTCGGGAGGATGGACCAGTTGCATTATCGGAAGGGTTGAACGAGGCTGATTGTTGTTCAGGACCTTGATCACCTTGCTCCATTTCCTCAAACTCGTCCTGGGGCGGGTTTGCTTGTGTAGGCTCGGTAGATTCGAGAGCATTTAGATCGTAGATGAAGCGGTTGGGATTTGTGACATCTGTAAGGGCAATGTTGGGCAGAACAACGCTTGGGACTTCTTGGTTATTCACCATAAGATAATACCTTCCGCCTACCCTATTTTTGATTAAGCGGCTGGAGCGACAATAGCTTATATCCATAAATAGGGGTGGCAGAGATTGCAAATTTTGAAGGCGGTCCCCTAGATTCAAACCAAGGGCTATGGTGGTGATTAGTCCACCAATCACAAAAGGTTGGCGGCCTCAAGCACATAGGGAGCGGATATGGTGAAATAAGAAGGAGGCAGCGTTTACCTTTGTATCCATTTCAAAGACGCAGTGGAGGAAGAATAATTCCTTTGCGTTGACTTTGTTGTTGTTGGGTCGACCAAAAATGGTGTTTTGCAGGATACGGATAAAGTATCAGATGGTTGGGTTATGTATATGCGAAGCAAGTAGTACATCTCAGTTGTTGGTTTCCACACCGGATATTTTTCTAAAGAGGTCGAAGGCGTTTATGTGCCACTGCGAGTTTGGAGGGATTCTCGGGTGGACTTGGCCTTCTACAGGGAAGTGTAGCATGACACTCAATTGGGTCTGGGATAGTGAGTACTCGGTGTTGAACATGCGGAAAGTTGCGGTACCGGTTAAGTACTCGTCTTCACCGGTTGGGGTGGTGTAGGAATAAGAACTTAAAAATTCTAAGGTGAGTGATGGATAGGTAGGTTGATTGTGTGTGCAAAGAAAGGTTAAATTAGCAAGACGAAGCATCCATTGCACACCTTGAAGTAATCCTAATTCTTGTAAACAATTTAAATCAGGATACCTGGTAGAGACGACACCTCGTTGTTGAAATCGTTCGAATTGCCCTCGTTGATAATTATCATCTTCGGATCGGAAGATGATATTTCCGAATTATTGGTTTTCCGCCATATTGATAAGTGGGTTGAAAGAAGGAGGAAGGATGAAAATGGATTTGTATGGAGAAATTTATGGTAGGATGTGGTTTAGGGAGAAATGTATGGTAGGTATTTATAGGAAAAATTTTGGAAGTTGGAAGAGGAGTGGGTGAGAGAAAAAAAATAAATGTGGATGAATGTGAGTAAATGGGTGAATGAATGGGGAAAATAAAAAGTTGAGAGGTGTAACGGTCGTGTCCCCAACGGTTACTAACGTTCACCTCTTCTGAAGCTGTCACGCTCGTGACGGGAGGTGTTACGGGCGTCTATGGCATGTGTGTGACGACCGTGATGGCTTGTGTGACGCTCGTCACACAGTCATCTTGCAACGGTCACTTACGTAGTGATTCATAATTGTTTTTATTATTTTATTTTATTTTGTTATTTTGTTTTGCTTATGTTTATTTTATTTTACTATTGCTATATTTTAGAAATACCATGTATTCTACTACTCATCATAGTGCATAAATATATTTTTCTCTAATAGGCTATGTAAGTAGGGTACAGTAAAGAGCACTATTGATAATTGTAGATATTGCATAAAATAAAATAAAATAAACCAATAATGCAATAGCTTCATAAAATAATCATAATGTAACATTGGAAGGAAAAAGCAAACATGCGAAAAAAAACAAATACTAAGATTAAAAGTAATGTGAAACAAAACTATAAATAACCTAAACTAAAACTAATTAACTAAAAACTTCTAGCCACTTGCAGGATCTCTGGCCGGAGGAACAAAGGAATTCACACGGTGTAGCAACTCATGAAATTGGTTCGTCATACTACTCATGTATCCCAGAAATTCATGTCCCATATTAGTTAACTCTTTTCTGATGGCTTCTTGTTCTGACATCAAGGCTTGAATGGCGGTGTTATAATCAGTTCCGGGCATATGATGTCTAAGATCAGGTATAGCCGACTCTGCGGTCGGGATAGGATGAGGTGGAGAGGTAACATCATGGTATCCAGTAGGTGTCTGTGGGTCAGACTCAGCATAAGGAATTGGGTCGTCACATATCTCATAGTCTTGGATGGATTCGGTAGATCTAACAGGGGAGGGTGTTCCGTTCAGGTTGTAGAGCCAGTTATTTCGATTATGAACGCTAGTCATCGGACTAGGCAAGGTGAATAGGCAAAGAACTTGGTTGTTTATTATAAGCTCAAACTCTTCAGGCCCGAGATTTCCTATAAACATAATGTTGAAGAGGAAAGGTATACTCATAGGCGCAATGCCACAAAAAGGACTCAAGTCAAGCATGGGTTGGCGTAATCCGATAGCATTACCAATCATGGTTATCAATCCTCCTATTTGAATTGGTGCTCGGTCATCCTGAATAAGGCGGTCAACATTTGCCAACATATAAGTGGCACCATTCACAGGACGGTTCTGGGAAGCACAAAACATTATGAAGAGCTCATCACGTGATACCGTGGTATTGTTTGATTTCTTCCCAAAAAGAGTGTGTGCCAGGATTTTGTGGAAATAACGAAAGGCTGGGTTATGAATGTTTCCAGAAAGAAACTCATGTTCCTCAGGGTCGTCATTACCCGTTAAACTTCCCCAAAAATGTTCAAGCTCTCTATATTCAAAAAGGTATTCTTGGCTCATGGTGAATGTATCAAAAGAGGTAGGGAACCCTAAAAGGTTAGTAAAGTCTTGAATGTTAAATTTGTGAGAGAATTCTTTACCTTGAATTAATTTTTAATGATAGCAAAATGTGTGATCATCATCCAAATGTTGGTTGTGCATTGCATTACATGATACATGTGTGTTTTATTATAATTTTCATCCCACTCTATTGTTGCATAACTGTACATATAGACCTACACTGATACTTCCCTCTAAATAACAATTAAAATGCATTTGGTGTCAGTATGCATCAATACATAAACCTCTGCATCGATACACACAGCATGTGATAAATCACAAAACATTTCTGTTCAGTATGCATCGATGCATACGAGTCATGCATCAATACATGAAAGGCAAAAGACTCTATGCATCGATCCACACGATCCCTGCATCGATACATGACTAATTGAAACAGTCTGTGTATCAACACATACGCATCAGGCATCGATACATACTAGTGTAATAATCACATGCATCGATACACACGACTTTTGCATCGATACATGAATAATCAATTTCACCAAAAATTCACATATCCTACAGTATGCATCGATGCACACTATTATGTATCAATACATAAAGCTATTTTGTGGTATAACAGCAACTGTTTTTGCAGCATATAAAAGACAGGTTACAACAGCAGTGCAAAAATACGAATTCATTGAGGGAAAACAATTGAACACAGATCAAAAGCAGTGTTGGAGCAATTGTTTGAGAGCAATTAGAAACCTGAAAGAGACTTCATCTTCTTCATCTTCTCAATCACTTTTCTTCAAGAACATTTACACATAACCATTCTTGTTCTTTGGATTAAAGAAGCATCGAGATAACGTTCAGTGGTACGATCAAGGATCTAGCTGTGGTTTGCAGTGGAACGATCGAGGATCTAGCTGAGTCGAAGATTGAAGGGGGTTTCTAGGAAAAACCTACTGGTTTGTCCTTCAAGAACTGGAGTGTTCTTGAGGGTTTGGGAGTCACATTTGCAGAACATATTCAGCCGCAGCGTTGCGTTTAGAGATCGGGGGATTTCGCAAGCAGGTCGTGGAACCGGTGAATTGTTTGCAATTTTGTGCAGGAAAATCTTGATCGTGCTCAGATCAAGTGAAGGTTCATACAAGAAGAGGTTCTTAGAGTTTAGAATTCTGTCTTTGTATCATAACCTTGTATCAACGGATTCGGCAATAATTGATAATCAAAGTTCTCAATTTCATTTGAAATTGAGAGGGAGACGTACCCACACGCGAGGACGACGTGGGGAACTTCCTTACCAAATCTCTGCGTATCGTACTCTTACCTTACTCCTCTTTACGTTTTTCAAACTGTTTTCGCAATTTCAGTTAGTGTGTGGTGATTGCTTCTTTTTCAAGACAGCAGTGGCAAGAAAACTTTAATCAAACTCTATTGCTGTTTATCATCGATCACATACACACCAACTGTTTGATAAAACGGTTAGCTAGACTTTATTCATTGGAAATAGACTTTAATGATAAGTGCATTCAATTAGTTAAAATTCTGGTGTGAACTGTTTCTGTCATTCTCATTAAAATCCAGCAATTTAACTTGTGTGTCCGGCTTTCTAGTAGAGGTTCAGAATAGACGGAAGTCGATTCGGGACTGATTTTTCCGCCAATTTTGAAAACTCTGATTAAATTTCAAATCCGTTAAATTTAAAAGAGGTGATCTATTCACCCCCCCCTCTCGATCACTAGCCACACCGTCTAACAAGTGGTATCAGAGCGCCGGTTCGCTGGTGCTCTGTGGCTGCCTGTAACAGTATGGATTCTGAACCAAAGGGGGCGTATAATAGAGCGCCTATTTTCAACGGTGAAAATTATGGCTACTGGAAAGACTGCATGCGAGTTCATATAAATTCTGTGGATAGGTTGGTATGGGCTGCCATTGAAAACGGTCCGTTTCAAATCACTATGACAAATGCGGCTGGCGCCATAGTACCTAAACCAGAAGATGATTGGAATGAGAAAGATGAGAAAAAGTGGTCGTGTGATTGGAGAGCTCGAAACATGTTAATTTCAGCACTTGGTGTTGATGAGTATTATCGAGTATCCCATTGCACGACAGCTAAAGAAATGTGGGACGCTTTAGAAGTTGCCCATGAGGGTACTACTGAAGTAAAACAGTCCCGCATTAACACACTCAATCAAGAGTTTGAGCTCTTTCGCATGAAACAAGGAGAATCCATCTCCGACATGCAAAAGAGATTCACTCATCTAACTAACCGATTGAATGCTCTTGGAAAACCTATTTCCAATGAAATTGCTACTAATAAAATTCTCAGGTGTCTTAGCAGGGAGTGGCAACCTAAAGTTACAGCAATCAAGGAAGCCAACGATCTTACAAGACTTACGATTACAACTCTATTTGGAAAGCTGGAAGAACATCAGCAAGCTTTGGAAAGTCTTGAAAAATATGAGAATAAAAGTAAGAAGGAAAAGGAGAAGAAAAGAGACAAAGAGGGAGAGAAGAAGCCAATAGCTCTTGTGGCCTCTAGCTCTAAGTCCTCACGAAAAGAGCAAAGCGACAATGATTCAAGTAGTGACAAAGACTCGGATGATGAAGAAATGGGACTGTTTGTAAGAAGATACAATAGATTCATTCGAAAGAATGGAGTCAAGCATTCCGACAAAAATCTCATGAAGTTTCGAAAACAATCTACAAATTCGAAACAAGAAGAGAACAAGAAGAGTAGAGGAAGAGGATCCTGTTTTAATTGTGGTAAATCCGGACACTATAAAACGGACTGCCCTATGAAGTATAAGGATCAAAGAAAAGATTCGCCAAAAGGGTACAACAAACAAAGAAGAGCGTATATTGCATGGGAAAGTGATAGTGATTCATCAAGCACACAAAGCTCAAGTGATGATGATGAAGCTGCAAATCTGTGCCTTATGGCTCACACAAAAAATCTGTCCTACCACAAGAAGAAAAACAATGACAAAAAGGTAAAACAAGCCTATTACAACAATTTCTCCTCTATGTCTTTTTCGGAACTAAAAATAGCTTTTGAAAAACTGCATAACGAAGCTGTAGATGCTTTTAAAAGACTATCTTCCGACAAACATATCTTCTCATTTTTGGAAGGTAAAGTAAACAAAGCTGAAATTGATTTAGAAGCATTGAAAACTAGTATTGCAGAAAATTCAAAAACTATTGACATTGACGGATGTAGTAGAGTTAGGTATTGTGACGCTTGTTATATTTGGCAAAAAGAGGTAAACACTCTTAAGGTCAAATTAGAGAAAGCGCTACAACCTAAAGTTACTTATGCCGTTGACCCCAAGTTGTTTAAGAAGTCATTGAATCCTCCATATGCAAAATACTCTTTTATTCTAAAGGATTCAATGAACAAGAAACAACAAACACATCATCATGGTTTATGTCATTATTGTTGCCATGCTGGCCATATCATTGAGAAATGCAAATTTAGGAGATTTCTTGTCCCTAAAGGCATTTATCAATGGAAGCCAAAAGGCAACCATGTTAGCACTTACCCACTTGGACCCAATGAAAATTGGGTACCAACTTCTCTCTTTTGATGTTGTAGGATGAGTGCCTTACCTCCGCAGATAGAAGGTGGTTTCTTGACAGCGGCTGCTCGAGGCACATGACCGGTGACATATCGCTCTTTATAGACTTCAAGGCAAAGAAGAAAGGATATGTCACTTATGGAGACAACAACAAAGGAGCTATACTCGGCAAAGGTAGTGTAGGTAATCCCTCCACCACTACTATTTCAAATGTCCATTTAGTTGAGGGACTTAAACACAATTTGTTAAGCATAAGTCAACTATGCGACATGGGCTATAAAGTGTCGTTTACAAAAACTTGCTGCATAATTGAACATGTTGAACAAAACATTGTGTTTAAGGGTGTAAGAGTAAACAACATCTATATGCTTGACTTGTTTGATGTACCTTTAACAAATACTAAATGTCTAGTCACCTTGAATGATGACTCTTGGCTTTGGCATAGACGTTTAGCGCATGTTAACTTCGATTTGCTAAATAAGGTTGTATCTAAGGATCTAGTAGTCGGTCTACCAAAAATAAAATTTTCAAAAGACCACCTATGCGACGCGTGCCAAATGGGAAAGCAAACAAGGGTGTCCTTTAAATCTAAAAATGTAATTTCAACTTCACGACCTCTTGAGCTTCTCCATATGGACCTCTTTGGACCTTCTAGGACAAAGAGCCTAGGTGGAAATTACTATGGCTTTGTAATAGTTGATGACTACTCTAGATTCACTTGGACTATATTCCTTCATAGCAAAGATGAAACTTTTTCTGCTTTTAAAATTTTTGCAAATCTGTCCCAAAATAAGATGAATTCCAAAATAGTTACAATTCGTAGCGATCATGGTGGTGAGTTTCAAAATTACCACTTTGAGAAGTTTTGTGACAAGTATGATATTGAGCATAACTTTTCAGCCCCTCGCACTCCACAACAAAATGGCGTTGTGGAGCGTAAAAATCGTGTTTTAGAGGAGTTGGCAAGAACAATGCTCAATGAGGGTGGATTACCAAAATACTTTTGGGTTGATGCTGTCAGCACGGCCTGTTATGTTCTAAACAGAATCTCAATTCGCCCTATTTTAAACAAAACTCCTTATGAACTTTTGAAAGGAAGAAAACCAAACTTGTCACATCTTCACGTATTCGGTTGTAAATGTTTTGTTTTAAATAACGGTAAGGAAAACATTGGGAAGTTTGACGCAAAAGCGGATGAAGGTATCTTTATTGGTTACTCACTGTCAAGTAAAGCATGTAGAGTGTATAATAAGCGTTTACTTACTGTTGAAGAATCTGTTCATGTCTCCTTTGATGAGTCTTATCCGAAAAATGTCAGAAAAGGTATTTCTTTTGATGACGCAGGTGTATCTACAGAAGACATACTCAAGGAAGCTGTTGAGGAAACTGATCAAGCCAAAACAGCTGCCCATGAGAAGGAGGAAGATACTAGTCATGAAGAAATTGAGGAAGAAAAGACAGCTGAAGTGAATGATCTTCCAACAGCTTGGAGATCCTCAAAAGACCATCCCATTGACAACATCTTGGGAGACATTTCAAAGGGAGTATTGACTCGTTCTAAGATAAGTAATTTTTGTACTCACTTCGCGTTTGTTTCACAAGTAGAACCTAAGAATGCCAAAGAGGCCTTGATTGATGAATTTTGGCTAATGGCCATGCAAGAAGAGCTTAATCAATTTAAAAGAAATGACGTTTGGGAACTTGTCCCTCGTCCGCGAGATCATCATATCATAGGCACTAAGTGGGTTTTTAGGAACAAGCTTGATGAAAACGGAGTGATTACTAGGAACAAGGCACGTTTGGTAGCACAAGGGTATAACCAAGAGGAGGGCATAGACTATGAGGAAACTTATGCTCCAGTTGCTCGCCTTGAAGCTATACGTCTTTTGCTTGCCTATGCGTGTTCTAAGGATTTTAAGCTTTACCAAATGGACGTAAAGAGTGCCTTTCTTAATGGTGTTATAAATGAAGAAGTATATGTTTCACAACCTCCCGGTTTTGAAAATGCTGAAAATCCAGATCATGTTTACAAATTAAAACGAGCTTTGTATGGTCTTAAACAAGCCCCTCGGGTTTGGTATGAAAGGCTTAGCAAATTCCTAATTGATCATGGATATTCAAGAGGTAAAGTGGACAATACTCTCTTTATTAAACACAAAGGGAAGCACACTCTTTTAGTTCAAGTTTATGTCGACGATATCATATTTGGTTCAACTAACATTCACTTGGTCGAAGAATTTTCTAAGGTTATGCAGGGTGAATTTGAGATGAGTCTAATGGGGGAGCTGAACTACTTCCTAGGACTGCAAATAAAGCAACTTGATGAGGGTACAGCAGTATGTCAAACAAAATACTGCAGAGAACTACTCAAGCGCTTTGGAATGAATGATTCAAAATCAATCGACACCCCAATGCCTACCAACGGAAATCTAGATAAGGATGAGCACGGTAAGTGTGTAGATGTCAAAAGGTTCAGAGGTATGATTGGATCTCTCTTATATCTTTCTGCTTCTAGACCAGACATCATGTTTAGTGTTTGCATGTGTGCACGCTATCAATCAAATCCTAAGGAATCGCACCTAAAAGCGGTGAAGCGCATATTTAGATATCTTCACGGAACACCTAAATATGGGCTTTGGTACTCCAAAGGAAGTGATTGTAGCTTAGTAGGGTACTCCGATTCTGATTTTGCTGGCTGCAAATCAGATAGGAAAAGCACAAGTGGCACATGTCACCTGTTTTCAAACTCCTTGGTCAGTTGGCATAGCAAAAAGCAAGTTTCTGTGGCTTTGTCAACTGCAGAGGCAGAATACGTTGCAGCCGGTAGTTGTTGCGCTCAGATTTTATGGCTGAAACAGCAACTACAAGACTTCAACATTCAACTCAAACGTATTCCTATCAAATGTGACAACACTAGTGCCATAAACCTTACTAAAAACCCTGTTTTACACTCACGCACTAAACACATAGAGATAAGACATCATTTCCTTCGTGATCATGTTGAAAAAGAAGACGTTGTCTTTGAGCACGTTGATTCCAAAAATCAGCTTGCTGATATTTTCACTAAACCATTGGCAACGGAGCCTTTCTTCAACATTCGTCGCGAATTGGGAATCCTAGATCTTTCTCAATTGATGTCATAAGCATGTTACCTCTTAATTATATTATGCCTCACCATGGTTGATAAGAGCTGTGTTAGATGTCAATTATCCATCACAAGAGTTCTCCAACAGAGGTAATATCAATCCTTTCTACAATTTTCTTATTGCTAAGTGATTGTGTATGCTAGAACAAATGTTGTTACTCTAGTTGATATAAAATTTGTTTGCATATACTCCTTGTCCATATTGTGTGCACATTAACAATTTGACTTCTGAATCTCTGTTGAGCATAATCATCATGACATAGTGCATAATGCATATTCATACTGCATTAAAACTCATTAAAAGCTAGTTCAACATCAGTATGCATCGATACAAACGAAGCATGCATCGACCCATACATTCTGAAATTCAAATTTTTAAAAACTGCTTCAGGATGCATCGATGCATCCATCGCATGTATCGATACACATGCCAATTGTGAATATTCGGCATCGACGCATGACCCTCTGCATCGATACATACTGATGCTATCTGAATTAAATGCATTTCTTTCTCTCTCATGCATCGACACATCAGCCAATCATATCACTTCCTATCTCATTACTTCATATCATCTGCCCTCAAAAACCCCAAAACCAGTGGCTAACCCTAATCCTCCTCTTCTTCACTCTCTCTCTAAAACCCTAAATCTCACATCACCATGCCTCCACGCACTATTCCAGCCAGAGCCAAAGGAAAAGGAAAGGGAAAGGAAACAGCCGGTACATCTCACCAACCACCTGAAGTTCCTTCAAATGCCTTAGAGCTACTTCATCCTGCTGTTGCTGCTGAATTTGAAGAGTCCTTCAAGACAAGGTTAGTCATGAAACCTCACGTCTTTGATAAAACAGATGCTATTCACCTACACCTAAATGAAGTAGTTGAACTCTTACAAGCACAAAGACTTGGGTCGTTTCTGTCCACAAAGGATGATTATCATGAGGATTTCATTCGGATCTTTTATGCTGGGTTACAAACTGGTAGAGGCTATATGTTCCGGTGTTCTATCGGAGTCAGAACATATACCTTTGAAGCCTCTGATTGGGAAACGGTATTTCAAATGCCGTCTCCGTCGATGGTTTTCAAGTGCTGGCATGACCTGCATTTTGATCCTGAATTTGACATGAAGGACTTTACAACTTCTATCCTAAAGATTGATAGACCGTTGAGTGAGGATGAACACGTCACGTCAGGTATGATCAAGCAAACTCCGCGTATTCTTCACTGGATTATCACACATATTCTGCGTCCAACAAACAGCGGACACTCTCGGTTGGATAGGCCTAGCATACATCTTCTCTACATCCTGCAAAATAAGGTTCTCCTAAATTGGGCGAACTACTTTGTAAAACGTCTATTCTTTGTGCGAGACAGCTCCAAGAATGTGGCTCTAGGTTATGCCTCTCAGATAATGAAAATTCTTAAGTTTTGGAAAGTTGCAATACCTATTGTGCCTCTCCTATCTCCATCTGCAGCTCAAGAGTTTGACTCTGCCACTCTATCGCATATGGGATATCGGTGGGACAAGGACCGCAAATGCTTCTATTTCTTCGAAAGAAAATCCAAAACCAGAATTTACAATTTTGACGTGCCTTCGGAACGCATCCATGTTGCTGAAGATCAGCCTGATGAAGAGATGCAGGATGCGGCTGAAACAAATACACCACAAGCTGAAGCCAATACTGGTTGGGGTGATTGGGTGCCACGAAGGTGGTCTCCTACCAACTACGTACCTGAACCTACAGCCCCTCCATTCTCCGGTGGTACTTCAGCCCCAACACCAAATGCGGACATCACTCATATGCTTCAACAGATGGAAATTGTCAACAAAGAACACCATGAAGAAGCACGGTACTGGCATGTTCAACAATCTGAATGGCACAACGAGCATCGGGACTGGCATGATGAGCATACACGGATGTATCACAATCAACACGCTTGGCACCAAGACTTAGTTAAATGGCATCAAGTTTTCTACAACGAAATGTCCGGCTTTATGGATGACTCCCGTGAAAATCCTGGGATTATGGACAGTTTTAGAAGCATTGAAGTTCAGAACCGATTTAGGCAATACTCCTTCATGGGCCAAAATCCAGACACAATGCCTCCTCCTCCGCCTCCGCCAAGCTACCGAGATCCTGACAGACATGATGAGGAGTCCTGTGGTGGCAACAATCCAAATTAACCCACCTGCATTTCATCTCATATTGCTCTAGTTTTTCTTTTGTTGAACACTATGGTTTAGCTTATGTAACTCTTAAACTCGTTCGTATCTTTAAAACGCTTTTCCAATTCTGTTTATCTCTATTGTTATTGCCCTTATTCTTCATTCTTTGTGAATGATTCTTTACCTTGATGCTTCATTCTTTGTGATTGATAGTCCGTTATCCATTGTTTGCCATGTCCTGCTACACTATGCTACCTTGATAAATTTGTTTCTTCCTCTTTTTGATGTTGACAAAGGGGGAGAAAATGCAGATATGCACAAACTCAGGGGGAGTATCACACATCTTGACAAGAATTTGCCATCATCAAAAAGGGGGAGTTTGTGAGAGAATTCTTTACCTTGAATTAATTTTTAATGATAGCAAAATGTGTGATCATCATCCAAATGTTGGTTGTGCATTGCATTACATGATACATGTGTGTTTTATTATAATTTTCATCCCACTCTATTGTTGCATAACTGTACATATAGACCTACACTGATACTTCCCTCTAAATAACAATTAAAATGCATTTGGTGTCAGTATGCATCAATACATAAACCTCTGCATCGATACACACAGCATGTGATAAATCACAAAACATTTCTGTTCAGTATGCATCGATGCATACGAGTCATGCATCAATACATGAAAGGCAAAAGACTCTATGCATCGATCCACACGATCCCTGCATCGATACATGACTAATTGAAACAGTCTGTGTATCAACACATACGCATCAGGCATCGATACATACTAGTGTAATAATCACATGCATCGATACACACGACTTTTGCATCGATACATGAATAATCAATTTCACCAAAAATTCACATATCCTACAGTATGCATCGATGCACACTATTATGTATCAATACATAAAGCTGTTTTGTGGTATAACAGCAACTGTTTTTGCAGCATATAAAAGACAGGTTACAACAGCAGTGCAAAAATACGAATTCATTGAGGGAAAACAATTGAACACAGATCAAAAGCAGTGTTGGAGCAATTGTTTGAGAGCAATTAGAAACCTGAAAGAGACTTCATCTTCTTCATCTTCTCAATCACTTTTCTTCAAGAACATTTACACATAACCATTCTTGTTCTTTGGATTAAAGAAGCATCGAGATAACGTTCAGTGGTACGATCAAGGATCTAGTTGTGGTTTGCAGTGGAACGATCGAGGATCTAGCTGAGTCGAAGATTGAAGGGGGTTTCTAGGAAAAACCTACTGGTTTGTCCTTCAAGAACTGGAGTGTTCTTGAGGGTTTGGGAGTCACATTTGCAGAACATATTCAGCCGCAGCGTTGCGTTTGGAGATCGGGGGATTTCGCAAGCAGGTCGTGGAACCGGTGAATTGTTTGCAATTTTGTGCAGGAAAATCTTGATCGTGCTCAGATCAAGTGAAGGTTCATACAAGAAGAGGTTCTTAGAGTTTAGAATTCTGTCTTTGTATCATAACCTTGTATCAACGGATTCGGCAATAATTGATAATCAAAGTTCTCAATTTCATTTGAAATTGAGAGGGAGACGTACCCACACGCGAGGACGACGTGGGGAACTTCCTTACCAAATCTCTGCGTATCGTACTCTTACCTTACTCCTCTTTACGTTTTTCAAACTGTTTTCGCAATTTCAGTTAGTGTGTGGTGATTGCTTCTTTTTCAAGACAGCAGTGGCAAGAAAACTTTAATCAAACTCTATTGCTGTTTATCATCGATCACATACACACCAACTGTTTGATAAAACGGTTAGCTAGATTTTATTCATTGGAAATAGACTTTAATGATAAGTGCATTCAATTAGTTAAAATTCTGGTGTGAACTGTTTCTGTCATTCTCATTAAAATCCAGCAATTTAACTTGTGTGTCCGGCTTTCTAGTAGAGGTTCAGAATAGACGGAAGTTGATTCGGGACTGATTTTTCCGCCAATTTTGAAAACTCTGATTAAATTTCAAATCCGTTAAATTTAAAAGAGGTGATCTATTCACCCCCCCTCTCGATCACTAGCCACACCGTCTAACAAAATTGATACTCCATGTTGAACGACCTGAACTGAATGAAACCTCTGCTTATTCCTTTTCCATGGCTGGGTAGGTAGATCAGGGAGCTAAGGAATTCTAGAGTTAGCCTCCGGTAAGTGACAAATTGTCTTCGAATATGTGTGGTTTCCCACTCTATTTGACTCAGCAGATAAAGGACACTCTCTCTCAGTCCAAGGGCAGTCATTCCCCAATCATCAACATAGAGATTAGGTAGCATCTCTCTCTCTGCTAGTTCTTCAAACTTTTGTTTCTGAGCTTTCCCTCTGAATTTGATACCCATACGATCAATTTGTCCCATCAGGTTAGTGTTAGCTAGAGAGAAGAAAAACAAACAAGAGTTTTAGTCAGGATTTGGCCAAATGTCGAAAGAAGAAAAGAAGAAATATTTAATTAAAGTAAAGAATACGAAGAATGAAAACTAAATAAAATTTTAAAAGAATAATCAAAGAAGAAATAAAAATTAAAATTTGTGGGTTGTCTCCCACGAAGCGCTTTGTTTAATGTCGCAAGCTCGACAAAAAAAACTATTAAATATAATCTATAAATTCTGGAGGCATTACGTCTAAGTGCAGGACTTGCGGATCTTCATTGTTCTCAGCATAATGATAATGTTTTAGACGCTTCCCGTTTACGATAAATGGTTCAATAGATTTTCCTTTAATTTCCACAGCTCCACTGGGAAAGACATTGGTGATTTGGAAAGGGCCTGACCATCTAGAACGTAGTTTTCCTGGGAATAACTTAAGTCTAGAGTTGAACAGAAGGACTACATCGCCTTGTTTGAAGGTTTTTCTTGATATACGTTTATCATGCCATTTTTTCGTTCTTTCTTTGTAGATTCTGGCATTTTCGTAGGCGTCTTGTCGAAGTTCCTCTAATTCGTTTATGTCAAGGATTCACTTTTCACCAGCGGCCTTATAGTTTAAATTTAGATTTTTAATAGCCCAATAGGCCTTATGTTCTAATTCTACCGGGAGGTGGCAAGATGTTCCATAAATAAGCTTAAATGGGGTTGTTCCTATGGGAGTTTTGTAAGCGGTTCGATATGCCCATAAAGCTTCAGGTAATTTAGATGACCAGTCTTTCCTTGAGGTGGCGACTGTTTTTTCTAATATCTGTTTGATTTCTCTGTTAGACACTTCCACTTGTCCACTGGTTTGAGGATGGTAAGGTGTCGCTACTCCATGTCTTACACCATACTTAAATAGTAGTTTTTCGAGTATCTTAGATATGAAATGTGATCCACCATCACTGACGACTATTCTTGGGACACCAAATCTTGGGAAAATTATATTCTTAAAGAGTTTAGTTACCACTCGTGTATCGTTTGTTGGAGAAGCTATAGCTTCAATCCATTTTGATACGTAGTCAACCGCCACGAGTATGTACTTGTTACCAAAAGAAGGTGGAAAAGGTCCCATGAAATCTATTCCCCACACGTCGAAAATCTCTACTTCCAAAATGCCTTTTTGTGGCATTTCGTCACGTCTAGATATGTTTCCTGTGCGTTGACACCTATCGCATTTCTTGACAGCATTATGTACATCTTTCCATATGTTTGGCCAATAAAGGCCGGCTTGTAGGATCTTAGAGCAGGTCTTGAATGTACTTGCATGTCCACCATAAGGAGCGGAATGACAATGTTGGATTATACTTTCTACTTCTTCTTCAGGTATACAGCGACGGAAAATACCATCGGGGCCTCTTTTGAAAAGTAAAGGGTCGTCCCAATAATAATGTTTTATGTCATGGAAGAATCGTTTCTTTCGTTGGTAAGATAAATTAGGTGGAACTATTCTGGCAGCTAAATAATTGACGAAATCAGCGTACTATGGTGTAACACATATAGCTAAGGTGGTCTCTACCTGTTTATCACGTCTATTTTCTTCCAAAGTAGCTATAAGTTTATCGTACGAGAAATCATCGTTGATCGATGTTCTTTTCGGTTCCAGGTTTTCAAGTCTGGAGAGGTGATCTGCTACTACGTTTTCAGTTCCTTTCTTATCTTTGATTTCCAAATCGAATTCTTGTAGCAACAAAATCCACCTTAGGAGTCTAGGTTTAGCGTCCTTTTTTGTTAAGAGGTACTTAATGGCGCGTGATCAGTGTAAACGATTATTTTGGCTCCGACCAAGTAAGAACGAAATATATCTAGTGCAAACACTATTGCTAAAAGTTCTTTCTCGGTCGTGGCGTAATTCATCTGCGCTTCATCTAGAGTTCTACTCGCATAATATATGACGTGAAGTTTTTTATCCTTTCGTTGTCCTAAAACAGCGCCTACGGCGTAGTCACTTGCGTCACACATTATTTCGAATGGTTCATTCCAATCTGGAGTCTGCATTATGGGCGCGGAGATCAATGCATGTTTAAGTGTTTGGAACGCTTCTAAGCATTTACCGTCGAATACGAATTCAGCATCTTTCATTAATAGTCCGGTTAAAGGTTTAGTTATTTTAGAGAAATCTTTAATAAATCGTCGGTAAAAACCGGCATGTCCTAGGAAGCTTCGTACTTCTCTCACAGTTTTCGGAGGTTGAAGGTTTTCGATTACTTCTATTTTGGCTTTGTCTACTTCAATTCCTCTATTTGATATGATGTGTCCTAAAACAATTCCTTCTTGTACCATAAAGTGACATTTTTCCCAATTAAGTACTAGGTTTACTTTTACACACCGTTCTAGAACTCTTTCTAGGTTTTCAAGACATTCTTCGAAGCTTTGTCCGCATACGGAAAAATCATCCATAAAGACTTCCATGATGTTTTCGAGAAAATCGGTGAATATTGCCATCATGCACCTTTGGAAGGTTGCAGAAGCATTGCACAAGCCAAACGGCATCCGTCGATAAGCGAAGGTACCAAAAGGACATGTGAACGTTGTTTTTTCTTGGTCATCAGGATGAATTGGTATTTGAAAGAATCCTGAGTAACCGTCTAGATAGCAGAAATGAGAATGCTTGGCTAATCGTTCTAACATCTGGTCTATGAATGGTAAAGGAAAATGATCTTTTCGGGTTGCTTTGTTTAGCTTTCTATAATCAATACACATTCTCCATCCCGATTCAATTCGTTTGGTTATAGTTTCTCCTTTTTCATTTTCGATCACTATTATACCTCCTTTCTTTGGTACTACGTGTACAGGACTAACCCATTTGCTATCGGATATAGGATATATAATACGTGCCTCTAATAACTTCGTTACTTCCTTCTTCACTACCTCACTCAGGATCGGGTTTAGTCTCCTCTGATGTTCCCTAGAAGTTTTATAGTCTTCTTCTAGCATGATGCGGTGCATACAAATAGAAGGACGTATCCCTTTGAGATCGGCGATGTTGTATCCTAGTGCGGTTGGATACTTTCTTAAGATATGTAAGAGTTTTTCGGTTTCAAGTCTTCCTAGGTCTGCATTTACTATTACGGGTCGTTCAAGTTCTAAGTCTAGGAATTCATATCTCAGATTTTTGGGAAGTGTTTTCAGGTCGAGGTTTGGTTTCTTAAGGCATTGCGTAGGATCTAATGTCATTGCTAAACATTGACTCGGTCTGTCTTCTATACGATAGTCGGGTAAATCGTCATTTTCTAATTCTGTTTCTTTTATGCATTCATCGATGATATCCATGAAGTAGCATGTGTCTTCTATTGCAGGTGCTTTCAAAAATTTGGAAAGAATAAACTCAATTTTCTCTTCTCCTACTTCGAAAGTGAGTCGTCCTCATTTTACGTCTATGATAGCATCGGCGGTTGCTAAGAATGGTCTTCCCAGTATAATTGGTGTGACTTCATCTTCTCTTATGTCCATAATTATAAAATCGGTGGGAATGTAGAATTGACCTATGCGCACGGAAATGTTTTCGAGAATTCCTACGGGATATCTAACGGAACGATCTGCTAATTGCACAGACATTTTAGTTGGTCTTAATTCTCCCATTTCAAGTCTTTTGCATATGGACAAGGGCATAACACTGATACCGGCTCCTAAATCGCATAGAGCTTTGTCTATGACGAATTTTCCTATGTGACAGGGTATAGAGAAACTACCAGGATCTTTAAGTTTAAGAGGCATATTCTGGATTATAGCGCTGCACTCAGCAATGAGTGTAACGGTTTCGCTATCTTCAAGTTTCCTTTTATTAGAAAGAATTTCTTTTAAGAACTTAGCATATGAGGGCATCTGTGTAATAGCTTCTGTAAACGGAATGGTGACGTTTAATTGTTTCAGTAGGTCAACAAATTTTTTAAATTGGCCCGCGTCTTTGGTTTTAATAAGCCTTTGAGGATAAGGGATAGGTGGTTTATAAGGCGGTGGAGGTATATAAGGATCTTTCTTTTCTACGGTTTCCTTATTACTCTCATCCTTTTCCTTAGGTTTATTTTCTTCCTTAGTTGACTTTTTAGAGTTTTGGTTTTCAATCCTTGGATCAGGTGGTCCTTCTACCTCTGTTCCACTTCTTAATATAATTGCATGAGCGTGGCTTTTCGGGTTAGGTTGGGGCTGTCCAGGAAATGTACCAGTAGGGGCAGCAGTAGGCACTTGTTGTTGAGCTACCTGTGATATTTGTGTTTCCAGCATTTTGTTATGGGTAGCCAGGGCATCTACTTTACTTGCTAGATGTTTAATTTGTTTGCTAGTGTGTACATTCTGGTTTAAGAAATCTTTATTGGTTTGCTGTTGAGAAGCTATGAAGTTCTCCATCATGATTTCCAAGTTGGATTTCCTAGGAACGTTATTGTTAGGTGTAGATGGGGTCGGTTTTTGATATCCAGGAGGTATAGCTGGGGCTTGACTGGGAGCTTGTCCTGGTGCGTATAAAGCATTATTACTCTTATATGAGAAATTATGATGGTTCTTCCAGTTTGAGTTATAGGTATGCGAGTAGGGATTTCCTTGAGCATAGTTCACTTGCTCTGCTTGGATTCCTATTAGGAGTTGACAATCTGTAGGGGTGTGGCCTTGGATTCCACAGACTTCGCAATTTTGAGTTACGGCAACCACGGTGGCTGGAGGTGATACGTTTAGATTTTCAATTTTCTGGGCAAGAGCATCCACTTTTGCATTAACATGATCAAGGCTACTTATCTCGTACATGCCACTTTTCATTTGAGGTTTTTCTACCATTGTTCTGTCGCTTCCCCACTAATAGTGGTTTTGGGTCATGCTCTCAATAAGTTGATAAGCATCAGCGTAAGGTTTATTCATAAGCGCACCACCTGCGGCGGCGTCTATGGTTAGTCTTGTGTTGTACAAGAGACCATTATAGAAGGTATGAATTACTAACCAGTCTTCTAAACCATGGTGTGGGCAAAGTCTCATCATGTCTTTGTATCTTTCCCACGCTTCGAAAAGAGACTCGTTATCTTTCTGTTTAAATCCATTTATTTGGGCTCTCAACATAGCTGTTTTGCTTGGAGGAAAATGTCGGGCAAGAAAAACTTTCTTCAATTCATTCCATGTGGTGACTGAATTGGAAGGAAGAGACTGAAGCCATCTTCTCGCGCTCTCTCTTAACGAGAAAGGAAAAAGACGAAGTCGAATTGCCTCTAAAGTGACACCATTAGCTTTAACAGTATCAGCGTATTGGACAAATACGGATAAATGAAGGTTTGAATCCTCGGTAGGATTTCCAGAAAATTGGTTCTGTTGTACTGCCTGCAACAGTGAAGGTTTAAGTTCGAAGTTGTTTGCTTCGATTGCGGGTGGAGCAATACTCGAATGCGGCTCATCTTGCGATGGAGCGGCGTAATCTCGAAGAGCACGAGCTGGTTCTGCCATCTCGGGTATCGGCGAAGGAAGAAGATTTTTGAGATCAGGAATTTCGATTGGAGGGAGATTGTTTGCAGCACGATACTCTCGAATTCGCCGTAAGACTCAGAGATATAGTTCAACGTCGTTGATTCGTAAGTAGTACGGTTCGCCTTGTGACCGAGTGTGTGGCATACAAATCAACGAAAGACAAGGGAAAATAAAGAAAATGCCTTAGTCTCTACAGCGTAACAGAAGAGTTACGATATCGACTAAATAAAAGTCCCCGGCAACGGCACCAAAAACTTGATCGCGACTTTATGAGTCTATTGGGGTATTAACTGCAAGTGCACAGTTCTATCGCATAGTTTTAAAAGATATCGATCCCACAGGGACTTATGAATCGATATACCGTTTTTCTAAGGTTACTTCGTAAAGATAAGACGGATGATACTTTGATGATTAGGGGGAAAAGTAAAACTAAAATAAGATCTAGATTAAATATCAAATATAGCGGATATCGGTATGTAGTTCGTCGTAATTAGGGAATCAAATCTTCGTTGGTTTCGTAGTTTTAAAATAAATCTTTTTAGTAGACACTATTAATTTAAAAGCCTTTTCTCAAACTCTCGCTCTGTTGAATAGACTATGACTTTATATTAACGTGCGCTGTCACTAATTAGTTAAGTCCAAAATCACTTTTTGAAAACAATAGAATCTATAGAAACTCTTTTTAAGAAAACACTAACCATTTAAACACCCTTGTCTCAAACTCTCGCTCTGTTGACTTAGATTATATAATTAAACTTAAATGCTTAACTCTCGTCCTCACATTTAACCTTTAAAAATACTTTTTGAAAATGATTAGAATTTAATTAACTCTAAAAATTGCTTTCGCCCTGATTTAAAATTAATGTCCAATTTACACTGTCCAGTTAAAAGCTCAAACTTTCGTTCTATTGGTTTTAACTTCTTTATGTCTTTTACTCTCGTACAAAAACTTTGGTGTTAATTCTGTAAATTGAGACCATAAAAAGAGTGATTGTATTTTTAAATAGATTTAAACCAACTTAGTTTTGATTCCTTCATTCCGCTTACTTTACATACCGATATCTAAGTTATTTAGCCAGACATGCTAAACAAGCCTAAACAATAATTATGCTTACATACAGCCATATCAGACAGACAGTATAAATAAATAACAGTGCAGAGCATATATAAATTAAAACAATAAATTAAAGAACCTGTAAAATTAATAGAAATCTTGATTGTTCTCTAACTTTGATGTTTGAACACTCCACCACAAGCCAGTTGGATTTGTTCTTCACAATCTTCGATCAGACAGTAAAATAAAGGCGAAGGAATAAAATACTATGATCTAACGTAAGGTTAGACCCAGTAAAAATTACACAATAGTTTCCGGTGTAGAAACTATTGTGAGAAAATTAATTGAATGCTTGAAAGATTGACTGGAAAAGAAAAGAAATAAAAATTGCTAGGAAAGTAAAGTGCTGAAAGAATTAAAAAGGCAGTAAAATAAATGCAGTGCCGAAAACTGGAAAATTGAGAGAGACCGAGAGAGCTGCAGGGTTGGATCCTTGGCTCTATTTATATTACTCCAATTTGTAACCGTTTCCCACAAATTCCTTCAGTAAGTAACCTTCACGCTTCAACGAGTCAAACGGAAGAATAGGCTCAACGTGCCTCTGTTGCGCGTCAAAAGCCAAAAATATAGGAGTGGAGTGTGACGTTCGTCACACCATGTGTTACGCTCGTAACACAAGGTAGCAGGGCGTGACGCTCGTCACACCATGCGTGGCGCTCGTCACAGCTTCAGCGCTTAGGCAATTTTGGGCTGGGCTTTAGTGGAATTGTTTCTCATACTTTTTGCACCTCCTTTTCTTTGTTTTTCACGTATGCTTCAAATAATGTTGCCTGAAATAAATAGAAGGAAAATACCAAGTAATATCGAATAAAATGAAATAAATCGAATCAAATAATAATATAATTTAATTAAATCGAGTCCAAAAATGTGATATTATTTCATGTTATCATGGTTGCAGAAACCAAATGAGATACAAAGGGAATTGAATTTCTGGAGTTTGAACTTCCTAACAGAAAATGAAGTTCAAGCTCGATTTCAAGAGAAATCTCAGGAAATTCTATGGCAGTGAGGGTTTGAGTTGGTCTAGCAAAGCTTAGGCGAGGTGTTGATGATGAATCTGAAGCCTTAAGCTTGTTTAAATATGTAATGCACTTGATATTTGCACCACTTGAAAATTGGACAAATTTGGAAACCTTCTCGCATGGGTGCATGGGCAATGGTTTGGGGATTGAGAATGATGTAATCCACTTCCCATTCGTGTGTAAAGAGTACTGAATGCATCATGTGTAAGCATGTAAAAGAATTTGATCATTTGAAATCCAATCTTGCCAAAACACTTTCCATAATGAAGCCATGTTCAAGTCCCTCAATTTTAATCCAAATGAGATGATCTTGGATATTTTGGTAAGGAGAGATAAAGGGGAACAACTTTCATGTTTAACACTTTTTAATTTGAAGTTTGTATCATGATGAATTTTGAGGTGGAAGTTTGGGAAATCAAACATATTTGAAAATTTTCTAAGTCTCAAGTCAAATGTTCACTTCTTCCTCCTTGAGTAACTTTTTCTATGGACTTCAAATGAGAAATGTTCCTTCATAAAATTTGTAGCTATGTCTAACCTATTCAATTTGGTCATAAATATGATCTCATTTGGATTTGGCATGAAGGAGTTATGCATTTTAGAAGTTGAGGACAATCACTTGTTCAATGGTATTGGCCTAAAATGACCTATAATGTTTTCACTTGGCACATGCATTTTCAAGTTGAATTTGCACTTCATCCAAACATAAAAGTTGAATTAGACATCTTGAATTTGATCATTAAATTCGAATGGCTTTCATCTCATAAAAAATGAGCAAGTTATGGTCTTGGGAAGTTGACCTCCAAACTAGGGTTTAGACAAAATGACCTATAATCCTTTATCATAGAAAGTGACTTTTCAAGCAAAATTAGCTCTAGAACTCAACAAGAAAGTTATTTGGAATGTAACTTAGAGTAAATTTTTTCTAGGAATAATTTTCATATGACAAAAATTGTAGGAGATAGGGTCTAGGGAACCCCATTTTTGACCAGTTGACTTCCTCTGGTCAACCACGATGAACCAACTTGCTAGCTTGACATTCTCTTGACTTTTGGGACTCATGAGGATCATATATGCATGAGATGATTTAATGTGAAGTATACCTTGAAATATTTGATCAATTGTTGAAGAAACTTGTTGAAGAAGTCACATAAGATACCTAGATGAATTAAGGTTTCCATGGCAAACAAACTCCAAACTCTTGATGATTTCTTAATCAAAATAACATATGAAGATCATGGGGATTCATATATGAAGTATAGAGCCAATGTGAACTATTTCTTGATTGAGATCCTTGTGTTGAGGGTCTTAAACCTAGATATGATCTTGATAGAGCATATGTGAGCATACACACTACCTACAAAAGAGTTAAACTATACAATAACATATTTTGGTTAGTAAATAAAGAAAAAAAGTATGATACAATCTAAAGTGCTTGGTGATTGATAACATGAAATTATATCATATTTTAGGACTTAATTCAATTAAATTATATTATTATTTATTTCAATTTACTTCATTTTATTAGATATTACGCGGTATTTCCTTTCTATTTGTCTCAGGTGTCTTATTTGAAGCACAAGTAAAAAAGGAAGAAAAGGAGGTGCAAAAAAGGAATGAAAAGAAACAAATAGCAAAAGCCAAGCCCAACCCAAAGAAGACACAGGCGCCGTGCCTGTGACGACCGCCACAGATGCTGTAACGAGCGTCACGCATGGCATACACTTATGTGACGAGCGTCACACATGGTGTGACGGACGTCACACCATCTCCCTACATTTCTGCCTTCAGAAACGTTGCGTCCTATATACACGCTGAATCCTATTTCCACGCCTATGCCTCCGTTACGTGAAGACCCCTCGACGCGGACTGCTTTGAAAACCGTTACGGAAAGCATCAATATAAATAGCAACTTTGCAAACCCTACAGAGGTTCCACGCTTTTTCCAGATTTCGGCAGTTTCCAATTTTCTTTTCTTCAGCAGTTTAAGCATACCTTTTACATACTACTTTTGCAATTTTTATTGTTTTCTCTTGCAACTCCGTTTTCCTCTCTAGCACTTAATTAATTTTCACATAATAGTTTCTACACCGGAAACTATTGTGTACCTTTTCACCGGATCTAACCTTACGTTAGAATCTAGTTTTTTTATTCCTTCGTTTTAATTTGTTGTTTAATTGAAGAACTCAAGAACAAATCCTACCGGCTTGTGGTGGAGTGTTCAAGACTACTGTTTAAATTATTCAGGTTCTTTAATTATTGTTTAATGTTTTGTTTTATTATTTATTTATATTATTTGCTTGAGATGAGTCTGTTTATGCATGATAATTATTTAAGTTCGTTTAGCATGTCTGGCTAATTCGCTTAGATATCGGTATGTAAAGTAAGCGGAATAAGGAATCAAAACTAAGTCGGTTTAATTAAATTTAAAATTAAAATCACTCTTTTTACGGTCTCAGTTTACAGGTTTAATAACAAAGTTTTTATACGAGAGTAAAGGACATAAAGAGGTTAAAATCAATAGAGCGAAAGTTTGAGGTTTTAACTGGACAGTGTAAATTGGACATTAATTCTAGATCAGGGCGAGAGCAATTTTTAGAGTTAATTAAATTCTAATCTTTTCCAAAAAGTATTTTTAAAGATTGAATGTGAGGACGAGAGTTAAGCATTCGAATTTAATTATATAACCTAAATCAACAGAGCGAGAGTTTGAGATAAGGGTGTTTAAACGGTTAGTGTTTTCTTAAAAAGAGTTTCTACGGACTTTATTGCTTTCAAAAAAATGGTTTTTGACTTAATTATAAGTGACAGCTACGTTAACATAAAATCATGGTTTATTCAGCAGAGCGAGAGTTTGAGATAGAACTTTTAATCAATAAAGTCAACTGAAATGATTTATTTTAAAACCAAGAAACCAACAAAGAATTGATTCCCTAATTACGACGAACTACATACCGATATCCGTTTATTTGATATTTAATTTAGATTCTATTTTTAGTTTTAGCTTTTCCCCAAACAATCAAACATTAACCACCTTAGCTTTACGAAGTAACCTTAGAAAACGGTATATCGATTCATAAGTCCCTGTGGGATCGATATCTTTTAAAACTACGCGATAGAACTGTGCACTTGCAGTTTGTACCTCAAATTCGACTCATAAAGTCGCGATCAAGTTTTTGGCGCCGTTGCCGGGGACTTTTGTTTAATCGATATCGTAACTCTCCTGTTACGCTGTAGAGACTAAGGTTTCTTTTTCTTTTCTTTCTATCGTCGATTTGTATGCCACATACTCGCTCACAAGGCGAGCCGTTCTACTTACGAATCAACGATATCGAACTATATCTCCGAGTCTTACGACGAATTCGGGAATATCGTGCTGCAAACAATCTCCCTCCTGTCGAACTTCCTGATTTCAAAAACATTTTTCCTTCGATACCCGAGATGGCAGAACCAGCTCGTGCTCTTCGAGATTACGCCGCTCCATCACAAGATGAGCCGCATTCAAGTATTGCTCCTACCTCAATCGAAGCAAATAACTTCGAACTTAAACCTTCGTTGTTGCAGGCAGTGCAACAGAACCAATTCTCTGGAAATCCTACCGAGGATCCAAACCTTCATTTATCCGTATTTGTCCAATATGCTGATATTGTTAAAGCTAATGGTGTCACTTCAGAGGCAATTCGACTTCGTCTTTTTCCTTTCTCATTAAGAGATAGCGCTAGAAGATGGCTTCAGTCTCTCCCTTCCAACTCTGTCACCACATGGAACGAGTTGAAGAAAGTTTTTCTTGCCCGATATTTTCCGCCAAGCAAAACAGCTATGTTAAGAGCCCAGATAAATGGATTTAAACATAAAGATAACGAGTCTCTTTTCGAAGCATGGGAAAGATACAAAGACATGATGAGACTTTGTCCACACCATGGTTTAGAAGACTGGTTAGTAATTCACACATTCTATAATGGTCTCTTATACAACACAAGGTTAACAATAGACGCCGCTGCAGGTGGTGCACTAATGAACAAACCTTATGTTGATGCTTACCAGCTTATCGAAAGCATGGCCCAAAACCACTACCAGTGGGGAACCGAACGAACAATGGTGGAAAAACCTCAAACGAAAATCGGCATGTACGAGATAAGTAACCTTGATCATGTTAATGCAAAAGTGGATGCTCTGGTCCAGAAAATTGAAATTTTAAATGTATCACCTCCAACCGTCGTGGTTGCTATAACTCAGAATTGCGAAGTCTGCGGAATCCAAGGTCACACTCCTACGGATTGTCAACTCTTAACAGGAATCCAAGCAGAACAAGTAAACTATGCTCAAGGAAGCCCCTACTCGCATACCTATAACTCAAATTGGAAGAACCATCCAAACTTTTCATATAAGAGTAATAATGCTTTGTACGCACCTGGACAGTCTCCAAATCAAGCCCCAGCTATACCTCCGGGATATCAGAAACCGAACCCATCTACACATAACAATAACGCCCCTAGGAAATCCAACTTGGAAATCATGATGGAAAACTTTATAGCTTCTCAACAGCAAACCAATAAAGATTTCTTAAACCAGAATGTACACACTGGCGAACAAATTAAACAACTAGCAAGTAAAGTAGATGCCCTGGCTACTCATAACAAAATGCTGGAAACGCAAATATCACAAGTAGCTCAACAACAAGCGCCTACCGCTGCCCCAACTGGTACATTTCCTGGACAGCCCCAACCTAACCCGAGAAACCACGCTCATGCAATCGTACTAAGAAGTGGAACGGAAGTGGAAGGACCGTCTGATCCAAGGATAGGAAACCAAAACCCTAAAAAGTCAACTGAGGAAGAAAATAGACCTAAGGAAAAGGAAGAGAGTAATAAGGAAACCATAGAAAAGAAGGAACCTTATGTACCTCCACCACCTTACAAACCACCTGTCCCTTACCCTCAAAGGCTTATTAAAACCAAAGATGCGGGCCAATTTAAAAAATTTGTTGACCTCCTTAAACAATTAAACGTTACAATCCCGTTTACAAAAGCTATTACGCAGATGCCCTCATACGCCAAGTTCTTAAAAGAAATTCTTTCTAATAAAAGGAAACTTGAAGATAGCGAAACCGTTACACTCCCTGCCGAATGTAGCGCTATAATCCAGAACATGCCTCCTAAACTCAAGGATCCGGGTAGTTTCTCTATACCCTGTCACATAGGAAAATTTGTCATCGACAAAGCCTTATGCGATTTAGGAGCCGGAATTAGTGTTATGCCTTTATCCATATGCAAGAGACTGGAAATGGGAGAATTAAGACCAACCAAAATGTCTGTGCAACTAGCAGATCGCTCTGTTAGATACCCTGTAGGAATTCTTGAAAACGTTCCCGTACGCATAGGTCAATTCTACATCCCAACTGATTTTACAATTATGGACATTATAGAAGATGACATTACACCCATTATACTGGGAAGACCGTTCTTAGCAACTGCCGGTGCAATCATAGACGTAAAACGAGGACGACTCACCTTCGAAGTAGGCGAAGAGAAAATTGAGTTCATTCTTTCCCAATTTTTGAAAGCACCTGCAATAGAAGATACATGTTACTTCATGGATATCATCGATGAATGCATAAAAGAAACAGAGTTGGGAGAAGACAAATCATCCAACTATCCTGTAGAAGACAAACTCAACCAATGTTTGGCAATAACACCGGACCCTACGCAGTGTCTTAAGAAACCAACCCTAGATCTGAAAACACTTCCCAAAAATCTGAGATATGAATTCCTAGACTTAGAACTTGAACGACCTGTGATAGTTAATGCAGACCTAGGAAGACTCGAAACAGAAAAACTCCTACATATCTTAAGAAAGTATCTGTCCGCACTAGGTTACAACATCACTGATCTTAAAGGAATAAGTCCTTCTATTTGTATGCACCGCATCATGCTAGAAGAAGACTGCAAAACTTCTAGAGAACACCAGAGGAGACTAAATCCGATCCTGAGTGAGGTAGTGAAGAAGGAAATAACCAAGTTATTAGAGGCAGGTATTATATATCCTATATCTGATAGCAAATGGGTTAGTCCTGTACACGTAGTACCAAAGAAAGGAGGCATAACCGTTATTGAAAACGAAAAAGGGGAAACTATAACCAAACGAATCGAATCGGGATGGAGAATGTGCATTGACTATAGGAAACTAAACAAAGCGACCCGAAAAGATCATTTCCCTTTACCATTCATTGACCAGATGCTAGAGCGATTGGCAAAACATTCACATTTCTGTTATCTAGACGGTTATTCAGGCTTCTTTCAAATACCAATTCATCCTGATGACCAAGAAAAGACAACATTCACGTGCCCTTTTGGTACCTTCGCTTATAGACGAATGTCGTTTGGCTTGTGTAATGCTCCTGCAACCTTTCAAAGATGCATGATGGTAATTTTCGCCGATTTTCTCGAAAACATCATGGAAGTATTTATGGATGACTTTTCCGTATGCGGACAAAGTTTTGAAGAATGCCTTGAGAACCTAGAAAGAGTTCTTGAGCGATGTGTAAAAGTAAACTTAGTACTTAACTGGGAGAAATGTCACTTTATGGTACAAGAAGGAATTGTTTTAGGACACATTATATCAAATAGAGGAATTGAAGTAGACAAAACAAAAATAGAGGTAATCGAAAACCTTCAACCCCCAAGAACCGTGAGAGAAGTACGAAGCTTCTTAGGACACGCCGGTTTTTACCGACGATTCATCAAAGACTTCTCTAAAATAACTAAACCTTTAACCGGACTATTGATGAAAGATGCTGAATTCATATTCGACAATAACTGTTTAGAAGCATTTCAAACGCTTAAGCAAGCATTGATCTCCGCACCCATAATGTAGACACCCGACTGGAATGAACCATTCGAAATAATGTGCGACGCCAGCGATTACGCTATAGGTACTGTTTTAGGACAACGAAAGGATAAAAAGCTTCACGTTATATATTACGCAAGTAGAACTCTAGATGAAGCACAGATGAATTACGCCACAACCGAGAAAGAACTTCTAGTAGTCGTGTTTGCGCTAGATAAATTTCGTTCTTACTTGGTCGGGGCCAAAATAATAGTTTACACTGACCACGCTGCTATCAAATACCTCCTAACAAAAAAGGATGGTAAACCTAAACTCCTAAGATGGATCCTGTTACTACAAGAGTTCGATTTGGAAATCAAAGACAAGAAAGGAACTGAAAACGTAGTAGCAGACCACCTCTCTAGACTTGAGAACCTTGAACCGGAAAGAACATCAATTAATGATGATTTCTCGTACGATAAACTTATAGATACTTTGGAAGAGAATAACTCTGACAAGCAAGTAGAAACCACCTTAGCTATATCTGTTACACCATGGTACGCTGATCTCGTCAACTATTTAGCTGCCGGAATAGTTCCACCTACTTTATCCTACCAGCGGAAGAAACGATTCTTCTATGACATAAAACACTATTACTGGGATGATCCCTTACTTTTCAAAAGAGGCCCCGATGGTATTTTCCGTCGATGCATACCCGAAGAAGAGGTAGAAAATATAATCCAACACTGCCACTGCGCTCCTTATGGTGGACACGCGAGTACATCCAAGACCTGCTTTAAAATCCTACAATCCAACTTTTATTGGCCAAATATATGGAAGGACGTACATGTGGCTATTAAGGAATGTGACAGATGTCAACGCACAGGAAACATATCTAGACGTGACGAGATGCCACAAAAAGGTATTTTGGAAGTAGAGATTTTCGACGTGTGGGGAATAGACTTCATGGGACCTTTTCCATCCTCTTTCGGTAACAAATACATACTCGTGGCGGTAGACTACGTTTCAAAATGGATCGAAGTTATAGCTTCTCCAACAAATGACACCCGAGTAGTAATTAGACTCTTTAAGAATATAATATTTCCGAGATTTGGCATCCCAAGAATAGTAGTCAGTGATGGTGGATCACATTTCATATCCAAGGTACTCGAAAAACTACTGTTTAAGTATGGCGTAAGGCATAGAGTAGCGACACCTTACCACCCTCAGACCAGTGGGCAAGTGGAAGTGTCCAACAGAGATATTAAACAAATATTAGAAAAAACAGTCGCCACTTCAAGGAAAGATTGGTCATTAAAATTACCAGAAGCTTTATGGGCGTATCGAACTGCTTATAAAACCCCCATAGGGACGACCCCATTTAAGCTCATTTATGGAAAATCCTGCCACCTCCCGGTAGAATTAGAACATAAAGCCTATTGGGCTATTAGAAATCTGAATTTAAACTATAAGGCCGCCGGCGAAAAGAGAATCCTTGACATAAACGAATTAGAGGAACTCAGAAGAGACGCATATGAAAATGCCAGAATCTACAAAGAAAGAACAAAACAATGGCATGACAATCGTATATCAAGGAAAATCTTCAAGCAAGACGATGCAGTCCTTTTATTTAACTCTAGGCTAAAGTTATTTCCGGGAAAACTACGATCCAGATGGTCAGGTCCTTTTCATATCACTAACGTCTTTCCCAATGGAGCAGTAGAAATTAAAGGCAAATCCACAGAACCGTTCACCGTAAACGGGCAACGTCTAAAACACTATCACTGTGCGGAAACCAGTGAAGATTCGCAAATCCTACATTTAGACGAAATGCCTCCAGTATTTATAAATTATATTTGATAGTTTCTTTGTCGAGCTTGCGACATTTAAACAAAGCGCTTAGTGGGAGACAACCCACAAATTTTAATTTATTTATTTATTTTATTTCTATTAAAATTTTGTTTAGTATTCATTCTTGATTTATTTTAATTTTTCTAAACTTTTCTCTTCTTCTTTCGGCATTTGGCCAAATCCTGACAAAAACTCATGTTTTCTTTTCTCTAGCTAACACTAACCAGATGGGACAAATTGACCGTATGGGTATCAAATTCAGAGGAATGGCTCACAAACTAAAATTTGAAGAACTAGCCACGAGAGAGATGCTACCTAGCCTATATGCTGATGACTGGGATATGACCGCCCTTGGACTAAGAGAAAGTGTCCTGTTTTTGCTGAATCAGATAGGGTGGGAAACATCTCCTATCCTACGACATTTCGTCACCTACCGGAGACTAACACTAGAATTCCTTAGCTCATTAACCTATCTACCCAGCCATGGAAAAGGAATTAGCAGAGGTTTTATCCAGTTCAGAATGTTCAACATGGAGTACCAATTTAATATTAGAGACTTTACCAACCTTTTGGGTTTCCCTACCTCCCTTGATACATTCACAGTGAGCCAGGAAGAACTTTTTGAATATAGAGAACTCGAACACTTTTGGGGTAGCTTGACTGGAAATGACGATCCCGAGGAACATGAGTTTCTCTCTGGAAACATACATAACCCGACCTTCCGCTACTTCCATAGGATCCTGACCCACACCTTATTTGGACAGAAGCCATACAGTACTTCAGTTTCACGTGATGAACTCTTCATCATATTCTGTGCTTCCCAGAACCGTCCAGTAAATGGTGCCACCTTTATGCTAGCAAATTTAGACCACCTTATCCAAGATGAGCGAGCACCTATTAGAGTAGGCGGTTTGATAACCATGATTGGTAATGCACTCGGATTACGTCAGCCTATGCTTGACTCAAGCCCCTTCTGTGGCATTACTATTATGAGTATACCCTTCCTCTTCAATGCCATGTTTATAGCAAACCAAGGGTCTGACGAGTTCGAGCTTATAATTAATAACCAAGTTTTTTGTTTATTTACCTTGCCCGATCCTAGGACTAGTGTTCATAACCGCAGTAACTGGCTCTACAATCTGAACGCAACACCCTCTCCTGCTAGATCCACTGAATCCATCCAGGACTATGAAATTTGTGATGACCAAATCCCTTATGCTGAATCTGACCCTCAGACACCATCTGGCTATTATGATATTGACCCTCCTCCTCAGCCTGTTCAGACCGAAGAATCAGCAATATCCGACCTCCGACATCATATGCCCGGAACTGATTATAACACCGCCATTGAAGCTTTGATGTCAGAACAAGACGCCCTCAGAGAAGAGTTTACTGAAATGAGACACGAAGTTCTAGGATACATGAGCAGTATGACAAATCAGTTTCACGAGTTGCTATACCGTGTTAACTCTTTTGCTCCTCCGGCCAGAGATCGTGCAGATGGATAGAAATCATTTTCTTAGTTATTTAGTTTTAAGTTAGATTATTCATTAATGTTATTTGAATTCATGTTCGCATTTGTTTCCCTTTCGCATTTTTTTGTTTTTCTTTCCAATATTACATTATGATCATTTTATTGAAGCTATTTATTTAATTTTATTATGCAATAGCTATTATGTTCTCTACTGTTGCTACCTATGACTTATTGAATTATATATGCACTATTATACAAAGTAGAATAGCATGCAGGAGAAATTAAATTGCAGAATAAATCAATCAGTAGCAAAACAAACAAAAATAAAATAAAATATAATAACTTACCAAGTCACTCTGAAGGACGCTAGCTGAAACCATGCCAAACAGACAGTGTGACGAGCGTCACACATTCTGTCACGGACGTCACGCTAAGTACTTGTGACGCCCGTCATGCACCTGTAACGAGCGTAACGCCCTTCAGACTAGGTGAACGTTAAGGAGCCGTTGGAGACGAACGTTACACCCCTTCAACTTTTTACCTTCCCCATTTATTCACATTTACCCACAATTATTCACTTTTCAACCACCTATTTTTCCAACTTCCAAAGTTTTTCCTATAAATACCCACCAAACCTTCCTTCATTCACCACAAACCACTTTCTTCTATCAAATACATTTCTTTTCTTTCCAATTTACCTCTTTCAGTTCATTCATCAGTATGGCGGGTAACCAGAATTTCGGAAATATCATCTTCCGAACCGAAGATGAAAATTATCAAAGGGAGCAATACGAGCGTTTCCAACAGAGAGGCGTCGTCTCCACCAGGTATCCTGATTTTACTTGTTTACAACAATTAGGATTACTCCAAGGTATCGAATGGATGCTCCGTCAAGCCGACTTAACCTTTCTATGCACGCATAATCAACCCACTTACCCCTCTCTAACCTTAGAATTCTTAAGTTCATACGCATACACCACTCCCGCCGGTGAAGACGAATTCTTAACCGGTACCGCAACCTTCCGTATGTTCAACACCGAGTACTCCTTAACCCAAAACCAGTTGAGTACCATGCTACAATTCTCTACAGAAGGCCAAGTCTACCCCAGAATCCCTCCCGACCTAAACTGGAACACAGTCGCCGTTTTCACCCTTTTCAAGAAAATATCCGGTCTAGATGCCTACAACTGGGAAGAGCTCCTTCTTTCCCACATACATAACCCAACCATCCGATATTTTATCCGCATCTTACAGAACACAGTTTTTGGTAGACCAAACAACAGCAAGGTCAACGCAAAGGAACTTTTCTTCCTCGAATGCATCTTCGAAACGAATGTTAAGGTAAACGCCGCCTCTTTTTTCTATTTCATCATATCCGCACCTTATGTGCTAGAGGCCGTCAACCTTTTGTAATTGGCGGATTAATCACCACCATAGCACTAGGATTAAACTTAGGGGACCAACTCCAAACCTTAGAATCTCTACCTCCCCTATTTATGGACATCAGCTACTGTCGATCCAGCCGCCTGATTAAGAACAGAGTAGGCGGAGGATATTATCTTATGGTGAACAACCAGGCAATCCCAAGCGTTGTTCTACCCAACATCGCTCTGACCGATGTCACAAACCCCAACCGCCACCTCTATGATCTAAATGCTCCCGAAGCCACCGAGCCTTCACAAGCAAACCCGCCCGCAGACGAGTTTGAAGACATGGAACAAGGTGATCCTACTCCTGCACAACAATCTGTCCCGCTCAACCACTCCGATGCTGCAGCTGGCCCATCCTCACGTCGTCGACGACGAAGGTCTGCAACCAACGACGACATCATGGATGCAATTGATGGTATGCAAGCACAGAATCTCGAAATGATGCAAATGATGCGCCAAATGCAAGAACAACAGGAAGCGAGGAATACCATTACTGATCAGCGGTTCGCTGATTTGCTTAGCCGGTTTGACAACTTAGAGGTACATCAACGATCACCAGGTCCAAGAACCAGAGGCGGAAGGCAGCCTTAGTTGTCATTTCTTTTCCCTTTCCCTATTGTAGTTCATTTCCTTAAAACATTGGGGACAATGTTTATTTTAAGTATGGGGGGAGAAAACCTGTTCTTTCTATTTCCTTTTTTTACAAGTATGTATCTTTCTTTTCATTGTTATTTCCCTTATAAAATATATATATATATATATATATATATATATATATATATATATATATATATATATATATATTATTATTATTATTATTATAATTTAGATTTATTTTAAGTTAAGTCCCGAGTGTGAAGAAAAATTCCTATTATCTACTCCCTCAATTTTCATGAGCCACAACAAAAATTCAACACCCAATAAGTATAAAGGTTGCTCATTTTATCGAACTTGAGACGAATTAAGACGAAAACTATTACCGCCAAACACTCTAAACAAACCGCAACATGTTAGATCAGAATAAGTATCTATTATACCAATCCCGTGAACTTTTAGTTCTATAGTAACCCCGAGTAGTTTATACAAGAAGTCAGCACCATCCTAATAGCAAACTACGTGGAGAGCCGATGAATATAAGTGAATGATTCCCAAAGTAACATAAATATATATATATATATATATATATATATATCAGGAAATGCACTAAGTAAGTTAGGTGATCCTTACCAGATCATTTAATCTAAAGGTTGCAGATCATACAAAAGCATAATATGAAAGATCCATTATGAGTTGGTTCAGCAGGTATCTGGTGCTGAACTTGGTAGGGCAGACTACGGTCCGATCCCCCGCAATTTGCAATGGACTGAATAACGAAGTTATCCGACTTATGTACCAGAACTTCAAGCTAAAAAGGGAATCAGAATCACTAACCGGTTACTCCACTATGTGCGCGAAAGGATAAAGGGCTTAATGTGATCTCGCTAGAATGAAAACGGGTGAAATAAGAGTAAAGGAACTAGGATAGCTATAATGGCATTACTTGAAATGGTTTGCATAAGGCGAGGTTATCTGAGGTTGTGACGGTGGTTGTTGATGTCAAGATTAAACTCAAGTTACTTCTAAACAAGGTTTACATGCAACCTAGTACGAATTGATGTGTGTTTTGAAATTTCATCTGGCTAAATTTTTTAAAACAAGTTCTATACTGAATTTTGCTTGAGGACAAGCAAAGATCTAAGTATGGGGGAGTTTGATAACATGAAATTATATCATATTTTAGGACTTAATTCAATTAAATTATATTATTATTTATTTCAATTTACTTCATTTTATTAGATATTACGCGGTATTTTCTTTCTATTTGTCTCAGGTGTCTTATTTGAAGCACAAGTAAAAAAGGAAGAAAAGGAGGTGCAAAAAAGGAATGAAAAGAAACAAATAGCAAAAGCCAAGCCCAGCCCAAAGAAGACACAGGCGTCGTGCCTGTGACGACCGCCACAGATGCTGTAACGAGCGTCACGCATGGCATACACTTATGTGACGAGCGTCACACATGGTGTGACGGACGTCACACCATCTCCCTACATTTCTGCCTTCAGAAACGTTGCGTCCTATATACACGTTGAATCCTATTTCCACGCCTATGCCTCCGTTACGTGAAGACCCCTCGACGCGGACTGCTTTGAAAACCGTTACGGAAAGCATCAATATAAATAGCAACTTTGCAAACCCTACAGAGGTTCCACGCTTTTTCCAGATTTCGGCAGTTTCCAATTTTCTTTTCTTCAGCAGTTTAAGCATACCTTTTACATACTACTTTTGCAATTTTTATTGTTTTCTCTTGCAACTCCGTTTTCCTCTCTAGCACTTAATTAATTTTCACATAATAGTTTCTACACCGGAAACTATTGTGTACCTTTTCACCGGATCTAACCTTACGTTAGAATCTAGTTTTTTTATTCCTTCGTTTTAATTTGTTGTTTAATTGAAGAACTCAAGAACAAATCCTACCGACTTGTGGTGGAGTGTTCAAGACTACTGTTTAAATTATTCAGGTTCTTTAATTATTGTTTAATGTTTTGTTTTATTATTTATTTATATTATTTGCTTGAGATGAGTCTGTTTATGCATGATAATTATTTAAGTTCGTTTAGCATGTCTGGCTAATTCGCTTAGATATCGGTATGTAAAGTAAGCGGAATAAGGAATCAAAACTAAGTCGGTTTAATTAAATTTAAAATTAAAATCACTCTTTTTACGGTCTCAGTTTACAGGTTTAATAACAAAGTTTTTATACGAGAGTAAAGGACATAAAGAGGTTAAAATCAATAGAGCGAAAGTTTGAGGTTTTAACTGGACAGTGTAAATTGGACATTAATTCTAGATCAGGGCGAGAGCAATTTTTAGAGTTAATTAAATTCTAATCTTTTCCAAAAAGTATTTTTAAAGATTGAATGTGAGGACGAGAGTTAAGCATTCGAATTTAATTATATAACCTAAATCAACAGAGCGAGAGTTTGAGATAAGGGTGTTTAAACGGTTAGTGTTTTCTTAAAAAGAGTTTCTACGGACTTTATTGCTTTCAAAAAAATGGTTTTTGACTTAATTATAAGTGACAACTACGTTAACATAAAATCATGGTTTATTCAACAGAGCGAGAGTTTGAGATAGAACTTTTAATCAATAAAGTCAACTGAAATGATTTATTTTAAAACCAAGAAACCAACAAAGAATTGATTCCCTAATTACGACGAACTACATACTGATATCCGTTTATTTGATATTTAATTTAGATTCTATTTTTAGTTTTAGCTTTTCCCCAAACAATCAAACATTAACCACCTTAGCTTTACGAAGTAACCTTAGAAAACGGTATATCGATTCATAAGTCCCTGTGGGATCGATATCTTTTAAAACTACGCGATAGAACTGTGCACTTGCAGTTTGTACCTCAAATTCGACTCATAAAGTCGCGATCAGTGATCTCTCCCAATGCAAACCCAATGAATGATGGGTGAGGAGGATGCTAGGTTATGATCCCAATGCTAATGCATATGGTGAGATAGCATGAGGGATCTTAGGGTCAAAATTGGGGTCTTACACATGATATTAAGGATTGAAGATCGAATATGTACCTGGTTCATGCGTCGATGGGATGGAGGTGGAGCTTTTGAATCTGAAAGAAGAAATCGTCGTTCACGGTCGCGTTGAGATTCCGGGACGACGCTCCTCTAATGAAAACAGGTGTGAAATCTTCCTTGTTTCAGTCTTTGCTTCACTTCTTCCTTCTTCTATTACATGTGGTAGTTGCAAGCTGATTGAAATAATATTCTGTTAGGTGATTATGATATGCAATAATGAATGATATTCTGCTGATCATGAAGACGATGATGATGCAAAATGGGAATACTCTAATGCAGAATGAAGGAAGTTTGCAGAAAAAAATCGAGAGCCTAGGTTGAAGAAGGTGAGCAATATTTATAGCCTCCTATATCTCCTCATTCTGTTATAAATTCAACTTAAATCTAATTCAAATGCACATGAAGTGCACCTCAAACTCATAACTTAGTTAGAAGCGGAATGTAAATCAGTCAGTGTTGTTAAGATTCCCTGTGTGTTCATTCAGGTTAGTTACCATGGAGATGTTGTGTTAAATTTCTATCAAGGTGATGTTAAGATATTGAGTTATTGGTTAACTGTTAGGTAGTTGAAAATTTTGGTTACAATTGTTTGCTAAATTCAAATGAAATTCACAAAAGATTGAAATGAAGATTGCAAATGAAATTGAGAATTTTGTTCTGTTAGCATTAACGGTTAATAACTCTTACTAATTCTATTACAAGTTAAGCCTTGCCGTTGCAAAAAAATTCAAGTCATTTAGAAGCCATATGTTAATTTTTAAGTTGGTTTCAAAAGTGAATTTAATGTTAATTTGTTTTGTACACTTCTGCAAAGTTTATTTGATGTTAAAAAAAGTGTATTTTTGTTGGATTCTGCAGGGTTATTTAGCAGTGTGGAAAGCTTATGTGGGATTCCCTTTTTTCTGTCAAATTCCATGCAGGGTGGTCTGTCAAGAGGGTTGTTTGTAGGATGCTTGTGTAGGAAGCTTCACTTGTGCAACTGACTTAGTTACTCTACAGCAGGGCAATGCGAAATTGGGCAAGGTGGCAATGCAACCAGGTCTGTCATGGAATTGGCCATGAATATGATTCTAGCTTGAAGTTTGTTTGGTTCAGAATCAAGCCTTGGAAGTGTGTTTGCTTGTGATGGACCTTATCTTGGTTGGAAACTAGATGATATATATATGATTGAAAAATCTTGATATGATTGTAATGGAAATTGTAGGTAATCTTAACTTTATGTATTGGGGTTATGTCATGTGGGAATGTAGTTAGGTATTGGAATTTGATTGTAAAGTGGATGTTATAAATAAGTGCTTTATTGAATGGATGTGCAAAACTGACTTATTTGAAACTTGGATGTACATTGGATGAAATGGTAAGTTCTAATATAAATGGATTGAAAATTGCACATGTAATGGAATGGAAAACACATGTAATATACTTGTTTTGGAAATGTGTATGGAAAGGTATGTTTAATCTTGAATGGTAATCATGATGAAACTATGACAATGGATTTGAATAGAATGGTTCGAATGTAAAGATTTGAATGGAGAAGGCTAATCACAATCATGCAAATTGTATGGACCAAAGGACTTGAAAATTACCTAGAGAGGATGGTTGACTTTGGTCAACTTAGTTGACAAAAAAGTTAAAAAGTTAACCCAAGTTAATTGTGGGTCATGAACTAGGGTTTTCTTTGCTTGGTGTAGATGAAACAATGCTTTTATGTGACTTGGTCAAATTATAAGCCATATGAATGAATCTTGGTTTAATGGAATATAATGCACATATGAACCACTAATGAATAACTAAGAATGTCTTGAGAATCACAATGACCAAAGACATATCAGACCAATGACAAATGCATAATAACCAAGGTACTACCATACGGAGGGAACAAAGACCTTGAATCAAGTCCAAAGATCTTGAAAACACCATAAGGATGGAGGTGTAGGTTTAGATGACAAGATGTATGATAAAACGGGTCAAGAACCTCTTCCCCAATGGGCTAGGGTTTTAGTCAACCTCATGATAAAAAATCAACCTCAAATAGAACATAAATTCAAGCATCTTGAATTAGGGTTTCATGAGGTACACCCCCCAGATCAAGGTCTTCAAACCAATCATGAAGCTCCACAATCAAACTTCCAACACATGGACATAATTAGGGTTTAGATGAGGCATACTTATAGATCTATGCCTTTGAAACAAGCAAAGTGTTTCACATACAAATCTTCAATATATGAGTCATCCATTAGGATTTTGATAGAGAGGACAATGCCCAAAGAACACCCACGAGGTCTCATAACCATATCATCAAGAAACTAGGGTTTCAATGACCTGAGGAGATGAAGTCTTCTTGAATCCACATCTCCAAGATCAAACAAATTAGGGTTTCATATCCCCTATGCTTTGATGAATAGTCAGTCTATACTTTTGAAGTTTGATCCATACACAAACCCTAACTTTACAAGCCAAGAGTTATGAATCTGTAATGATTAACTACCAAGTATTAATGAATGAATGATGCACATGAATGAAACATGAGTGTGTGAAGATGATTCTCAAGTCAAGGGTTGAGTGAAAAGATGAAAAAAGGATGGAAAATTTTGGGGTATAACACCTTGAGGTTGCACCATTCAACTAGGGTTGCTTACTGTAGATACTAATCCTAGATATAGATTAATAAGGGATACAACCGCCATTGAGGTGTAGGCCTGCCATCATTGCAATTGTCATGGCATAAGGTTGTTCTATACCGTCAAGGGGTAACAAAAAATTCAAAGGAAAATGAGGCCTTTGGTCTCCTAAGTTCAGTGTGACCTTTAGGGTGGTTGGAACACTAGACATTTGCGGCGGCGACGCCGCCACTTCTGGTGATATAGTCGAGGTCGACATTGGGCTTATCACAATAAGATTTTCACCAAAATTAGTCAAAGTTCCTACATGACCAACCGTCAATCCGACTGGTTGTTCTTATGAGTTTGAAGTATTGTTCTAGGGAATGGGAAGGTTTGTAGATGATGGACGTGACATTTCAGGAAGAGTCTTTCCACTCCTCATACACATACACACTCGACAACTGAATCCATTTCATGAAGAACAAAAAGTCAACAAAAAGAACACAACACCTTTTTGCCAAAAAAAAATCTACACAAAAGGGTCCCACCAGCGTGCCAATTTGTTTACAAGTGTTTTTAGTAAACAATCACGAGTTTAGTTCACTTAAGAGATTAACTCGAAAAATCTCAAAGATAATTTGTGTAAAGAAGAGGTACAATGAAAAACGTGTGTGTGTGTGATTTGGGTTTAAAACGTTTGAATCATAATCAACTGGATACAAACAATAAACTTTGGATAAAGATAATAAACAACAAACAACATAAATAAAGTAAATGACATTTAACGTAAATACTTTGAATACAAAAGGTTTGTAAAAGGTTTAAAGAATGGACATAGACTCACATTTTTCATAAACTATTTCGCTCTACAACTTAGGTACTTTAGTTCTATAGAGAATCAATGAGAATTTTACGACCTTCATTTCAAGGCTTGAGTCTGCTTTATATACCAGTCCTAAATAACTGCCAACAAGGTCGTTTGTCACACGTTCGACGCGTGTCATACTACATGGGTTTTTATCCTCTAAAATGCTTCCATGCGCCTTCAGTGTTTAAACTGCTGACTACCCCACTATCAATCTGGTAACTGCCTTGAAAACCTCCTAACTGCCTCCCGTCGAGAGCTCATAACTCACTTCCAAAGAGTTGTCCAGACATCCTCTTAAATGACTCTTATACTAAAATATAATAAGTCCTCAACATCTAATAAACATATCGATTTCGACACCAATATCTATCAGTCGGGATGTTGATTTGGTGTAACCCTTGTGTACATGTTTGGAAGAGAGAGTGATCCTAACCTTGTGGACATGTTCTCGAGATTCTTCCAAACCATGCTTATTATACTAGTCGAGACCTCTCGGCCAATCTAGGCAGCGTGTCAAAGACCAAGTGTTTTTATACTTAGTTATTTTTTGCATGGTTGCTATCATCTTTTGCCGAATCCTTTAGCTATAATTTTAGGCTAACAACTGCCCAGGTCCTTCTAGTACCCCGAACCATCAGTTGTAAAAGAAAATCTAGAATGCTCCAGTACACAATAGGATAAGGAACTTCATGTGGAGGTTGGGAAAAATATCCTTCCTACCAAAATAAACCTACAAAAGAAATGAGTCAAGTTAGACAGTTTATGTACAATGTGTAACTCCTTTCCTGAATCAGTTCAACACCTTTTTATGCATTGTGAGCTTGCTATACTTGTATTCTTTTCCCCTCTTATGGGCATTCATATCCTAAATGATTTGGGTTTGAATAACTGGATGTTGTATATGTTAAATTAGAAAGACCTTTTTGGAGTCTAATTGTTTTGTACTAATCTCTGGAAAATTTGGAACGCAAGAAATTATTGTTTGTCCAAGAACAAACCTTTTGAGCCTTATGTTGTGGCAGACGGAGCTCTTGACTCGGTCATGGAATTTAACAAAAATAACCTGGAGCTGAGGTCCAAGAAGTAGATGGTGCATATGAATGGTATGAACCCTCACGACCATGGTTTGAATGTAATTCAGGTAGATGCTAGCTGCTTTTAGAAGAGATTTATGCATATGAGATGCATTATCAAGAACCAAGATAATGAAGTTCTGACTGCCTCTTGTAACAAGAACTTCATCACTGTGGAACCGAGTATTGCGGAACTTCTTGCCATACAACGAGGATTACAAATATCAAATGATCTTAAGTTAGAGAAACTGTTGGTTCAGTCAGACGCGATGTTTGTTGTAGACTGTGTTAATGCTGTTGAATTCTCAACAACTTTAGAAAATATAATGGTTAATTATAGATTTTTATTGGATAACTTTAAGGAAGCCTCTGTTACGTTCTTGAGTAGGAATTCTAATGGAGATGTTCACAACATAATTGACATAGAAAACATATTGGTTCTAAAATTTGAATGAGTTTTATCACGGCTATTATCTATTCTGCATGTTTGCTACTGTTCATTTTATTTCTCAATGAAATTTCATATTTCTTAAAAAAAAAACAAAAAACAAAATGATTTCAAAGTTAGAATTAATAAAACCTACTCCTACCCATGTATAAGGGATGATAATGAAAAAAAGGTAGACAAATGATAAGAGACAATACGACTCAAATTAGTGATGTAGCATACACATGGATGTACATCTAAGTTTATGCATGACACTTATCTTGCCAAATGGCTAATAAAATGATTAACCAAATATACATTAAATTGAATTATTTTAGTGGAATAATGTGAAATAGGCTTTGAAAGATGGATATTTATTTTTGTATGGCATGGAACGAGTGGAGTTGATTGAGACATGTGACAATCCTACTACCTTTGCTTAAGTTGTGAATTAGCAAATACTAGTGTTCAATTGTTTGGGTTGGGTCCCTCCGTGAAACAAAAACCCTAGCACTTTCTCTATCAATTCTCCAACCAAAACCAAATAAGCCGAAAGGCCATTTTCCCACCGATAGATATAACATGTTATCATCATAAAGCCAAAATTAGGGTTTCCAATTCCAAAAAATGTACAAAGAACGAGGCTTTTCTGCCTCCAAATCGGAGGATCGGAAACGAATCAACGATGTTCTCGACAAACAGCTCGAGCGTTCCTCTCCTTCTACTTCTCGTCCCATCAATGGCAAAACCAACAAAGACAGAGAAAACAACAACACCATCAAGGATCCTCGTTCTGCTTCCGTTTCCAAAACTTCCAATATCTCTGGTACCCATTTCTTATCTTTATTCACTAATTCAATATCTTAATTTTCGCATAATAAATACCATTTCCATTTCCCCTCTTTCGGCGTGACCTAATTTTTTTTTGTTGAAGTTTTTGTTTTTGTTGCATTTTGTGTTTTTTTGGGTACGCTAACACGCTTGAATGGGATCCAAATACTTGTAGTTTAATTCGGCTTACAAATTTAGGTATTTAATTCATGTTTGAGACTTGTAGATTATTTGGGTGTTGCTGTAATGTACTATAAAGAATGGAACTTGAAAAGAGTTTTAGAACTTTGTATGTGCAAATGGAAGGTTAGCATGGAAAGCTTAGATGGAAATCATTGGATATGATACTTAGGAATTTATCTCGTTTATATCCTCTGGTGTTTCATATGTGGTTGTTTCTGTTTGTCATTTTTCCCCTTTCAATCAAATAATATGTCTAAATAATGGTGGCTAGTGAGTATGTTAGTTTGCACAAGATGATATTGGCATTCATGGGCTAACTTAGTTTATGTTTATGCATTGGCTGCAGAGGAATCTGAAACTGACAGTGAAGAGTCGGATGTTAGTGGTTCTGATGGAGATGACACATCTTGGATCTCATGGTTCTGCAATCTCAGAGGGAATGAGTTCTTTTGTGAGGTTGATGATGATTACATCCAAGATGACTTCAACCTTTGTGGGTTAAGCAGTCAAGTGCCTTACTATGATTACGCCCTTGATTTGATTTTGGATGTTGAATCTTCCCATGGTGAGCCTACATTCATATTTTTTGTTAATTTTGTTGTAATGGAATGCTGGTGTTTGGATTGCTCCTTTTTTTTTGTTATACTTCACTTTGCTTCTACGTTGGTGTGGGAATTAGTATTCTTGAAACTGAATTGATAGTGTATGGTTGCATCTCTGGTTGCCTTTCCGGTCTATTTTTTTATATATATTGTACAACTGCTTCTATGGTTTAATTGGAATTCTTAGGTGATATGTTCACAGAGGAACAAAATGAGTTAATTGAATCGGCAGCAGAGATGCTTTATGGTATGATTCATGCAAGATACGTACTGACAAGCAAAGGAATGGCTGCAATGGTATGATTTCGCTGTCACTTATCACTGTTCTCATGCTTTTTGATTCAGGAAATTGACACTGTTAACAAGTAATAACATTGCAACTTTTTGCAGCTTGACAAGTACAAAAACTATGACTTTGGCAGATGCCCAAGAGTTTACTGCTCTGGACAACCCTGCCTTCCAGTTGGTCAGTCAGACATTCCGAGGTCAAGTACCGTGAAAATATATTGTCCTAGGTGTGAAGATCTTTATTATCCTCGGTCCAAGTATCAAGGCAGTATCCTTATGACCTTTTATCTATTATTGGATTTTTTTCTCACTGATTTAAGCTGGTGAATATTTGCATCACTCTGTCACTCAAGCTGTTTTTATTCTCTTGGGCCTCTCATTTTTACTTCCTCTTGGGGTTCATTTAATAGTTTGCTATATAAGTAGTGTGTTTGTACTTTGTAGGGATGTAACTTTTTAGGTTTAGTTTTTCTTAGCTATTACTTCTAGCTTACACTTACCAGCTAGCTTGGATTTAATATCCGGAAAGAAATATTGATTTGCATGTGAGTTATAAACTGCTCTCTGGACATGGTTAACCATATCTGGGAACTACAAACTCAACCGGTTTTGGTAAAAAAAATCTTGTGCTTGAGCGGGTTGTTATTGCAGACAACACTAGAAAATAAAATTCATACAATTAATATTTCGCATAACCACTATGGAGATGAGGTTGATGATCTAGGTCTATCAATAATGGCTATTTATAACCTCAAAATGTTTGGTGACTTCATAAAAACAATGAGGTAAACACAAATTTTGTTTCCTTGATGTGTGAGGCTTGGTCATTATAGTCCTTGATTGTATAAAAATACAAATACATTCTTAAGTGTCTCCTTGGTGTGTAATTTTAGGAACTAAATTGACTAGTGAAAATACACCCGAGGACCAAAATGACTAACTAAAGGCACACTTTAGGATGTGTTTGCCATTTCAATACTTTCAAGGACTAAAATGACAGTGCCTCACGCTTTCATGGGCTAAAGTGATATTTTACCTAAAAACAATGTTATTTTTCCTTATGTGAGAAAACTATACCTGCTATTGTATTTCCAGTTCTTGTAGAGCCTCAAGTAGAAACACAGTTTCTGAAAACCTTGGGATGCCTGTGTATCTTATAAAAAGTAGTTGAACAGTGACCAACTTTTGGAAGTGTAAATTTTTTGAAAGACCTCTTTCTCTCTTCTCTCTTTCATTCTCATAAAGTTTAGCCATTTCTTGTATTTTTGGTTAATTTCAGAAATTGTTTTTTCATTTGTTTGTTTAGTTACTTAGTATCATTTGTCTGTTATTCATGTTTTGGAATGTGATGTTTTTAAAGTTTCCTTGACTCTATCTAGACATTGATGGAGCCTATTTTGGAACAACATTTCCACACCTTTTCTTGATGACGTATGGACAACTGAAGCCACAGAAGCCAGCTCAGGGCTATGTTCCTAGAGTTTTTGGGTTCAAACTTCACAAGCCATGAATCTGAAGTTTAAGCTTTCAAGAAAGTAAGAGGCTGCTTGGATCTCATTTAACTCTTCCTTGTCTAACTCCTCGCAGCATTCAGCAGATCAAAAGCTTTTGAAACCAGTACAATATAGACATCTGTTTTACTTGTTTTAGAAGCGTGTTGTAAAGAAATATGAAGACATGTGAAGCAAGTGCCTAGTTTCACTTTCAGCTTCAAATTCAATGAGCAAGTGCTTAGGTACTTGACGTCACTTTTTAATGTCTTATTACAAATTGTATTTGGCAAATTTCCTTAATGTTTTCTATGTCCCTGATTACATATCTCTTGGCGTTTTTATATTGTTTTATTCCATTGCCTCATTTCTGTTATGTTTAAGTTGAATTTGTGGAAATCTTCTCAATGGATTTATACATTTTGCTGGTTTTATAGGCTCACTTGTTCTGGTTTTATACTTGTCTATCCAATGTTAATGTTTGACTATTTGGAATACAAATACATACATATTGATGCATCATATATATTATCTAGCCCGTAAAAATCCAAAAATATATTTCAGATTTTGGAGATTCATGAAACATAAATATTGATACATACATATTGATGCATCATTTCTGGAATGTCTTCGAAAATACATTTTTGGAATGCACATATTAGTGTGAAAAATTCAAAATGATTTATAATAAAAAACAAAGACAGTAATAAATATTATCATAATATTTTGGAGTTTGAACATGATCTTATATTAAAGGATAACAAACATAAAAAAGTTATTTAATATATTTTAAATCTATATAAAATTATGAACTTTTAAAGTTTAGATTTTCAAAAAAATATCTGTCATTATTTTGTATTTTAGTCTTTATTTGAAGATTTAAAATAAATATTTTAAATATAAAAACCTATTATTAATGATTAGTGTTTTAAATTTAATAAGAATTAAACTAAAAATTTGTGATTATGTAGAAATTAATACTCAATTAAAATAAATTTTATCACCAACAACGGCGAGGATATGGATAATTAAAGAGAGAATGTGTATATGAATAAAATAACACAATCGTCATGCACGATTATCTACCCACTCGGACATGAGTATGTGAGTTTTGAAAATCTATTTTTGGAGATATTTTAGAAATGAATTTTTGGAATAATTTAAGTTATAAAAATAGGGTGTGATTAAAAAATATGATTAAAAAATGAATGAATTGTGTTGCATGAGGTTCGTGTCAAGATGTATTTTCGAAATTTCAGGGGCATTTTCGAATTTCTAGGTGGTGTCTAAGTAATATATAGGTGCATTAAGAAATTTTTAAAATGGGATGATATATGAGATTTATTTCAAGAAAACATTTAGATGATTTCTTAATGTACCATATATGATTCTTACGCCCACACGAAAATACTAAAATGTCTCCAGTTTTCGGAGATACATCTTCAGACGCACCATAACACACAAACACACAACACAAGCCATTTTGAGTGGCGCCTTATAAGTTGGATTTATCTTATTCTCGAGATGCATCTTCAGAATATTTCAAGTAATATATTCATAATTAATCAGTTCAGTAGAAATTCCGAAGCCATATCTCCGGAAGTTTGGGCGGAATTTTGAAATATTTTGTCACCTTTGCATGCCAGATATTTTCAGATATGCATCTCCAGAATAATCTGATAGAAGACAAATCTGCATGATCACACAACCATTGTTATTGTTTTCCAACACAAATCCTCACCAAAAACCCACCCATTCTCAATCCATTTTTCACTCAAAGTCTCCAATCTTGTGGTTCATCACATCAAAGTGAGCAAAAGAAGATAAATTTTAGGTAAAGATTCTTTATTTCACACTGCATTGCTCACATTAATAATTTATTTTATCTAAAAAACGAGCGTTGTGTCCGAAAATGTATCTCCGAAACGAGTATGAACTTTTCCAGAGATGCATCTCCGAAACTAGTTTGTGTTTATTTTTCAACTCTGTTTTGAGCAGTGACGCTTATATACCGTTATATTGTAATTGTTTTCATTATATATGGTGCATCCCGATATTTTTCCAAAATAATTTGCTTCTCTGAATGTCCAAGATGTTGTTTTAAAGACGGTAGATGTCGACAACCAGTTTAAAAACGAACAAGAGTTTGAATCTCGTGATCAAATGCTTCAATGGATTCATATGGAGATCTCTAAACTTGGATTTGGTGTGGTTATTGGAAGGTCTGATAATGGTTCGGATAGAAGATGGGCTTTTGTGACAATGACATGCGAAAGAAGTGAAAAATATAGAACTCATCTCCGAAATTTTAAAAGAGAGGACACCAATTCAAGAAAAATGTGAGTGTCCATGTAAGGTGCGTGATTACATGTTGGCTGACAAAAACTAGATATTTAATGTCATATGCGGTTTGCATAACCATGATTTGTGTGAAAAATTAGCCGGTCGTCCTAGTGTGTGTCGGCTCATGCCGAAAGAGAATGAATGTGTTGCTGACATGACATTGAATTTGGTTCAACCGAAAAATATACTTATAACATTGAAACGAAAAAGATCCGGAAAATATATGAAATATCAAGCAATTGTATAATATTCGACATCACAGTTTTGGAACACAAATTTAAAGACAACACTCTTTATTCTCAGTTGGCCGATAACATTTCTCGGACGATTTTGAATTATATTTTTCACGAGGCTAAACGAGCTAATAATGTAGGCTCCGATAGCGCAGAGTATGGATGCACAATTGTAAAAATGTATGGTCTCCCATGTGCTTGTGTTATTGCAAAAAAGGTGAAATTTGGTAGCCCAATAAGAATGGATGAGGTTTGCACTCATTGGAAGAGACTTAGGTTTGATGGTAATGATGTCATGAATGACAATAAATCAAATATCTCTATTTTGACCGAATGGAAAGTGATACAAGAGATATTTTTGAAAGCCGATGACAACATGAAACTCTACATCAAAGAACAATTGAGGAAGATTGCTTATCCGGAAACCACCGACATAAAACTACCCTCTCATCCGATAAAAAACAAAAGGTGCTCTGAAGAAAATGAAGCCTACACCGAATAACAATTCGACTACACAATCTCCTTCATATTTTGAACACGTTGGCAAAGTTTTTCCCAACTCACCAACTCCAAAATCTCAAAAAAGTGTTGTCAAAGGAGCTCGCATCAACAAACCACCTCCTACACCGCCTTCACAAAAAAATCCATTCATTGACGAGATGCCGTTTTTTATGCACAAATACATCGAGTGAATCGTCAATGTTGTGAGGACGGTGATTGCGGTTATCGAGCAGTTTAGGCTTTACTCGGAAAATGAGAAGATAATCATACACTTGTTGGTCATCAACTTATCCAAGAGTTGAGGATGCATAAAGAATCATACACACGGTTGTATGAAAAGAAAGAAAAATTTGATGAGGTTTATGAGTCTCTTGTTCCTTGCCTTAGCGGTCCGACACCAGAGGCAAAATGGACGCGCTTCTCTGACATGAGTTACCTAATAACATGTGCGTATGATATAGTGTGTGTTGATCTGACACAATACGATTTTTCGGAAACCTTTTTCGCACTACGCACAACCCCACCTCAAAATCCAAATGATCGTATTATGTGTATTGTGTGACCTTCAAAATCAAGTCATTTTGTTCAAGTTTACTTGAAACCAGGATGCCCTATAACATTTACATCACCGGAGTGGATGAATCATTCAATAACAAAAGTCGAGACCTGGTTGGATCCTCTTATGGAAAAGATGCAAGAGTTCGAGAAATTGAGCAACATTGAAAGAGAATCAAATGCACAAAAGTCCAAGGGGGTACCACCCATAGATTTAACCGAAGACATATGTTTCGATTCATTTTAATTTCTTGTTTATCCGGACAAATAAGTTTGTGTAACTGTGTCTCAATATAAATGAAGTGTAATATATTCAACATTTTTTCATATTTTGTATTAATGCATTTTTTATCTTCCCTATAACAACATTTGTTCTTTTGTAAAAAAAAGTTCTCTTTTAAAGGTTCTATTTTGGAACTGCTTCATGAGAGGTTCTAGAGATGTATATCTAGAACAAGATGATAGGGTGCGGAATCAGAGATATATCTCAGGAATCAGTATGCTAGTTATTTAGTGATCCATATTGATCTATGACTTCTATAAATTAAGATGCTCTTATATTATATTTCACACAAAATTAAAATGTCAAAAATGTCACAAATAAATATTAATTGGTATGTCGCAAATGTCTCCTTCTCCAGCTCTACACTGGGCAAACGTTTAAGCTCACTGACCTATATCAAAGATATTAAATATGAAATACACCATCTCCTACCTTATAGAGACAATCAAAGGATTTTGAAGCTCGAGTATCATTCATCGTCAATTGACAATAGAGGGAAGATTGTGTTAAGCAAATTTGAACTCAAGACGCAAGCAGATGTAAGGGCTATGTGGAATACATATTTCTGTTTCGAAATAAATTTTTTGCTCGAGTTGGAAGCGAGAATTTCAAGATCAGTCGAAGATATTGCGAATATGTTGAAGCGACTACCTATATATTGAAGTAATGTTTCATTTTATGTTGAAATGATCTATGTAATCCTAATTTTAATTTATGAATCTTAATTTCATTTTAGAAAATTATATGTTTTTTATTCTTCTACTGATGTGTCTATGTTATGGAAATGTAACTACGAAAATATTATGGAGATACATCTCCGGAATTAAAAAACTAAATAATAAGGCGCCACTCAGAATGCCCTGTGTTTACTGTCTGATGGGGTGCGTCCGGAGATGCATCTCCAAAAAATGGGGGCACTTTTAGATTTTCGCGTGGTGCCTAAGAAATATATATGATGCATTAAGAAATCCTCAAACATTTATTGGTTCACGATAGAAAGTGTTGTTGTAAGTTTCAAAATCAGTTTATCAATGTTTTTAGAACCGATAAGATTGATCAAATTGTGATTAGTTCAACCAGTTTGTTTTTCTTCAAAGAGGTCTTTAATGTTTAATAATTTATTAATAATTCAGTTCAATCAATCTTTTGAATTATGATAGAGATTTCACTGATTTGATCTACTATCTGATTTTATAACATCAATGATATAATAATATACATATTGCAAAAGATATATGTATGTTAATAATGTAACGTGAATTGTATTCAATTTTATCAATGGATAACAAACATTCACTAATCACAAAAAAAATTGCCAACTTCTTTTTTATGGTTTTGTTAGGCAAGTTTGGAGGGGACTTTGAAAAATAGGAAGGATTGAGTGAAAAGAATAGAAAAGTTTTAGTTGGGAGTTTTTGAGGCATTTTTTTTATTCTTGCTCTTTTTATAAGCAAAATGGATTGAAAAGGGCACCAGGGGCGCCCAACCCTTACAAGAAAAATCCATGGGAAAAAAACGAAGACACACAGTCGCTCAAAAACGAATGCCAACTAAGACAATCTATAAGGAAAATGACCCTCACTCCTGAATTTTCAACATTCCTCCCTGAAATAAGATTCTATTCTTACTTGTCCATAAAGGCCAACAAATAGCCAGCCATAACATGAAAGATAAGTTACAAGAATCGTTAGATACATAGGTAAAATAAAAAAGATGAGAGAGTAAAGAATATTGCTCTCAACATGAAAGATATGTTACAAGAATTGTTAGATACATAGGTAAAGTAAAAAAGATGAGAGACTAAAGAATGCCGTTTTCCCTCATATCTAACCCCATCCAAGCGCCCATTTGAAGCCACGTATGTATTCTTGTTGAGCAATTAAGGAACATGTGCTCTAAATTTTCATCAACTTTCCAACAATGGGGACACACTAGCTTGTGATTTCCATACAAAATACCTCTTTTAGCCAACTCTGATTTCGTGGGCAATCTCTCCAAAAGCAACCTCCAACCAAAAATTTGATACTTGCTAGGGATTTTTATCTTCCAAATTAAATTCAAATCCTTCAAAGTCTCTGTTTCGATGGAATTATTGGAAGCAACTATAGTAGAAATTCTAGAGTAGCAACTCTTAACAGGAAAACCACAATTGTCTTGCCTCAAAACTATTTCATCATCTTTGTCAAGCCTGGGCCGAAATGAAAACAAAATTTGCAAGAGATCATTGAGCTACAAATTTTTTGTTTCAGTAAGAGCTTCTCTTTGAAATTGAATATTCCATCTCCAATTAGAATGACTCCAAGCACCTCGATCAACAATTATACAGTCAGGATCTGCGGCGATTGCGAATAGATTTGAAAACAAAGAAAGCAGTGGTCTATGCCCAGTCCAACAATGCTTATGAAACAAAGTGCACATACTGTTGTCAGGTTTTACACTCAGTGACCTATTAAACCAGTTGCAGCCGGGAAGAATTACATGACCCATTTTCAAGATGTCCCTCAACCAAATATACATTTTACTATAGAGCCTTTGGATTACGCCATCACGAATTCTATGATGAATGTTCTCGTACTTGAAAGACAACAAATTGTACCAAACAAAATATGTATCAGACAAGTATCTCCAAAGCCATTTAGTTAGTAAAGCAATATTGAATCTCTCAAAATGTTTGACACCAAAGCCACCTTTCGATTTTGGTTTACAAATTATGTCCCAAGCAACCCAATTGAATTTTTTCTTCATCTTACTACCACCCCAAAGAAAAGTCCTTTGAATTTCTATAACTTCATTCACAATGATCTTAGGCCTTGGAATGTTGCTTAGGACCGAGTTCAATAAAGCCACTCTACCTCTTATAGAAATATTTTTTCCTTTCCAACTCGAAAGTCGCCTTCTCAATTTATCTACTATTGGATTCCAAGTGGTTATCCTTCTAGGTCTACCTTCCACTTGAACCCCTAAGAAGCTGAAAGGAAAACAGGCTACGTTGTACGCAAGAAATACACAAGAAGCTTGTAAAACCTCATGCTTCACTTTGATACCGTAGATGAAGCTCTTGTTGAGATTGACTTTCAAACTGGAAGCTAATTCAAAACTCTGCAAGACGGCCCTGATTCTCCAAAGATTGTCCCAGTGGCTGTCACAAATGATGATTGTATCATCTGCGAGCTGAAGTAAATCAAAACACACATCATCATTCAACCTAAAGCCTCTGAATTCCCCTAAGTTTCTAGCATTTTTCATTAATCCCGCTAAACCTTCTACCACCATTAAAAATATAAAGGGGGATAGAGGGTCCCCTTTCCTTAAACCTCTCTCAACTTTAAAGTCTTCAGTCAGGCTACCATTCATAAGGACCGACATAGAACTAGTAATAATTAAAGCCTTCATCCAATTCATCCACATAGGTCCAAACCCCATTATTCTCATGACGTATCTAAGGAAATCCCAAGAAAAATTATCATAAGCCTTAGCAAAATCCACCCTTACCAATAAACACTCCTTCTTAAATTTCTTCGCGAAATCCACTAATTCATTCACTACTAAAATTCCACCAACCATTTGTCTTCCCGCCAAAAAAGAAAATTTCTCTTTAGAGATTAAACCTCCCAACACCTTTTTAACTCTAGAAGCAATCAGCTTTACGATAATTCTATAAAGGATACCAATTAAGCTAATCGGACAAAACTCATCTAAGGCTTGAGGGTTATCTACTTTAGGGATCAAAGCTAAAAAAGTTGCAGTAATAACTTTCCATAATTTCGCATAAATATGAAATTCATTAGAAAACCTAATGATGTCAATCTTTACCACCTCCCAACAAGTTTTGAATAATCCCATATTGAATCCGTCTGGACCAGGACTCTTCTCACTATTCACAATCTAAATAACCTCTTTGATTTCTTCCACTTGAAAAGGAAGCTCTAAAAAGTATCTATCAGAGGAACTCAAACTCTTAAAATAAACCCCTTCAAGCAAAGGTATGTAAAAATTTGATTCTTTGAATAACTGTTCAAAATGGTTTTTTACTTATGTCTTGACTTCCTTTACCTCCGTAATTTTGCCCCTAGCTGAATCTAAACCAACTAGACATTTTCTTCTATATCTTTGCTTCATAGATTTATGAAAAAAATTCGAATTTGAATCTCCCTCTGTTAACCAACACATTATAGATTTCTATCTTAATATACTCTCTTTGAGATTCATTAACTCCCACACTTTCTTTGAAGCCTCCATCCTATTGTTGACCACTCCAATTGTAATATCGATCCAAGGTTCATCAACAACCAAACAATCCATATCATTCAGATTCTTAATTGCTTCCTCTACCTCTAAATACATAATTCCAAATACTTCCTTGTTCCAACTTTTAAGATTACCCTTAAGAACTTTTAACTTTTCTTTCAACACAAAACTGGCACTGCCTTGAATAAAAGTTGAATTCCAAGTCTTCTAAATAAATAACAGAAAATTATTGTGCTTCATCCAACAATTAAACATCTTGAAGGGATTAAAGCCACAACTCTCCGACCCGCCTTAGATCCAGATTGGAGAATGGTCAGATAGGTCTATGTCACCCACTGTTTACAAATGATTTTTCAGCTCATAATTAACCCTTATGTGCAAAGAAATTTATCCAGTCTCGACATAGAGCTACCATCCTCCTTGAACCAAGTGAACTTCTTTCCGAAGACGGGTAACATCAATTATCTCAAAAGCGTCTATGAAATTTCCAAATTCGAGCAAATTTGCTCCATTAGGAACCGAATGCTTCCCTTTCCTCTCAGTTTTATTCTTGACTAAATTGAAATTGTCAGCCAAACACCAACCACCTAGAGGAAACTTAACTTAAAACTTGTATTGTAAGAAAGAAAAATATATTAATGATAAGTACTATGTAGCACCTCAAATTTGCACCCCCTATTTGTACATTCATTTCATTTTTTAGGTCATTTGACATCACATTAACATTGCATTAACATTGCATCGTACCTTGCATCTTATCAGTCAAGACTGGTATCAGGAGAATTCATCTGTGCAAGAGACCAAGCATTTCCATGGGATAAAGGCCCTATGGTTGTTCTAGAGAGCTTACATGAATCAAGGTTCATTTTGAAGCCATTGTACCAAGTGCTAGAGGCTCAAAGTCCACAGTGCAGTTTCAGGTCATCTAGGGCCCATAAAAGTCAACTGCAAGTCAACTGAGGGCTAGGAGGTGGAGAAATGGTTTGAGACACTTCATTCATGTCCCAAAGAGGTTTATTCAACATGTCAAACTCATACCTTGAAGATTTTGAAGCCAGATCAAAAGTTTCCAAAAATGGAAAGTGACCTGTAATTTCAAGTTTCCAAAAATGGCAAGTTTTTGGACTACTTTCAACTTGACTTTCCAACATCAAAGAAGCTTCAAATGAAATTTTGTCCAACATGAGAGTTGAAGATATTTCTCTCCCATTTCCAAAAAGTCCAAGATCACGAGCATCTGATGAATGGTTGAGGAGATATGATCCAATCATTTCCAAGGGTGCATGGAACTTCAAAAGGACATAACTTTTGACTCATAACTCCAAATTGAGTGCTCCTTTTTGCATAATTCTTCTCATGACATGAACTTTCCAAATCCATCAAGGCATTGCATGAAATTTCATCACATGACCATTTGTTCAATCATGCTCATTTTGGAGGGAAAATCATGAATTTGAAATTGGTGCATCACATGAGCCTTTTGATCATTCCAACATGTTCATAAACTAGTTTTAAATGAAATTGCATGGCTATATGCACTGTTCACGTGGGATTGCATGCATGGGGTGGAAAAACCAATTTTTGCATAACACCTCTTTTCTCACTAAAATCTCATTAACCATGCTTAATTGTAATTAACAAATGGATTAACATATCATATAAATAGTAAATCCTAACAGAATTCTCGGATTGGACCATTTTCTAGATCTCAAACTTTTTTCCCTCCATTTTTTTCTCTCTACCAAAATTCAAATTTTCTTCACATAAGCTAGTGATTTTCTTCCATATTCTTGTTCTCTGATATTGATTTAGTGTAGATCAAGCATTGGATCATTGAATTCGAGCAGAAATCAAGCATACTCCAAGCAAGAACATGAAGATGGAAATTGTTGTTTGAGCTAGATCTAAGCCTCTCCAAGCTCCAATTTCTTCACAAAGCTTCATAACAGTGATAGAGGAGTGGATTTGAATCGTGCCAGGCCTTGAAATTGCTGATTCCAGAAACTGCTCTTCAAGAGGTCAGATTTTCGAGTAGCATAATTCTCTGTTTTATGTGTATAATCTTGTAGATCGTTGCTTGCTGATCAATCTGATCTAAATTTCGTAAAAAATGGATGATTATTGAGTGAGATACGTGTGTTTGAAGTTTTGAATGCAAAGATGTTTTGATTCGATTTGTGCTTGTTGTGATGAATTAACATGAATTGATGCTGGATTTGTATTGTATGTAGCATAAGCTTTCGATTGGTGTATTTGTTTGTGGATTCTGCAAAATTTTGTATGAATATTACTGTTCATCCACCGTCTCAACGAAGGAGACAGTGGTTTCCGCCCTGCCAGTCACCGTGCGCTACAGTGTTAGGGTTTTCTGGTTTGGCTCTGGTTTGTTCATCCAAAGAGCACTGTAGAAGCGCCCGTCACCAAGGCCTCGCGTGTTCGATCCTTCAGTTTTGCTTCTGTTTTGTTTTAATTCCTTCCTCGTTGGCGCTTGCGTGTAACCTGGTGTCACTTCCATTGGCTCAGCATGCATTGACCGCTTCCACGCCTGCGTTGACCATTGATGTGGCAAGCCACATCAGATTAATGGAACTGTGCGTTTTGGCTGCGCACGGTTCGATCCTGCCTGGTGCCATTTCCCATTTTATTTAATTCTTTTCATTATTTTTCATGTTTTGCAATGTTTATTTCATTTTATGCATGATATTCAAAAAAATCATAAAAAATAGCTTGATGATCCAATTAATTCCAGATTTTTTCCTATGTGATCATATGAATGTCTTCTATTTTTTGATGTAGATTTCTGGAATTGTGCCTGGTTGGAATTTTAATTGTGTTAGACTAATTGAACATGTATGCTTTTGTGACATGCCTCATTCAAATTGATGTGAAATGCTCAATAATGATCCAATTGCCATGAAATTTTGTGTGCTGATTCTCAACATGTTGTGTGATTTTTGAGGCTTGGTTGTGCATTTTTAGCATTTTCCATTTCTGTTTTAGGCATGTGCTAATATGGTGTGACAATGTGTGTCACACAATTTGATGTTGATCTTCTCCATTTTCATTGCCTTACCAATTGAGCTCCTCTGTTTATAATTTTTGGCATGATGGTTGTGTTTGACATGTTGTATGCTCATAAAAAATTCCAGAATTGTTTGAGTCATTTCTGTTTTAATATGGAATTTTGATTCTTGTTGACCAATTGTATGCACCTTTTGCTTGCCTTGCCTTCTCTTGGTTGAATGATGACTTTGCTTAATGCTTTTGACTTGGTCCTTTTTAGGACATGTTCTTACTTGTTTAAAGTTGCTTCATGTTGAGTATTGGCTTCTGTTTTGAATTTTTTTCTTCACCTTGGACCCTAGGCTTTGCCCTAGGGGTTTTGTACTCATCTTTTGAGTTTTGCATTTCAGGTTCAAGCTTATAGTCCTAAGGGATGATGTTGATCTCATGATTTGAGATGCCTTTACTTTGTCCACTAACCCTTGCTGTTTGTAGGTCATTTGAGATGATGAAACAATTTGAATGCTTGCACCTAAAGCTTGCTTGTTGTGTATATTGGGAACCACTGTTGTTAACTGTTGATTGTTTGTCTGAACATAGTACTGATTGTTTAGCTTTTCTCACAGATACTTTAGCCGCTTTAACTCATTGCTTGAGTTGCTTTGCTTGTGGTTGGTATACCACCTAGGTAACTTCTTATTCTCCATGTAGTCTGGAAGACCTGTCATTTTCTTTTGGCAGGCACCTGTCTGAAGCCCTCCTTAAGAGGCAATGTTTGTGGTTATTTATGTTTGTGCCATGTACTTCAAAGACCTCCTAAGTGAAGAGGCATTGGCAGATAGAAGGGATGTGCAATCCATCCCCTGCTATTCAGTTGAGTCTTTCATCTTGCTCGCACTACGTGCTGATGCATTTTGAATAAACACCCAAGATCATTGTATATCGAGTCCGTCATGTGGAGTAGAGTTCCCCATTCTGGACTCCCACGTTTTCATTGATTGAAGCTCACCCAGGCCCGGGTTAAGAGCTATGAGGTCTTATCCTCATTACCCTTTCATCTGCTCACCCTGACGGTCAATGTCAGTGGTTAAGAGCCCTCAGATACCCTTCCAGCCGGCTTGTTTGTCGAGGTTGATATGACCCCTTGACTAAAGCCTCAACCTTGATGTTTGAGCCCCTTGTTGGTGTGTTTACTTCATGCTGTATGTGTTTGTGTGGTGTGATTGTATCCCCATAGGATTGCTAGACTCCGCATAGTCTCGTTTGCATGTCAATTAAGGTAGCACGGTTCCTTCGTCTAGGACTTCCTTTCTTGCGTGAGCTTTCCTAAAACACAAACAAACATTATCCCCTCTTAAGGACACGTTAACTCCTTCTACTACAGGTGAGTAAGTCTCCAAAGGTCGAGCATCCGGTAGATTGCATAGTAACGTCGTTCACTTAAAAAACACAAAACAAGTAGAAATAGTTTAGCCGAACTACGGCAACTCTGATTCTCATGTCCAGATGAGATACGTAGGCACGAGATGCGATGTCTTGTCGAGTTTGACTAACAACTAACTGTGATCCTTTTCTCTCGCCCTCATTGCGATTGAGACCTCCCCTTTCTCTTGCCCTAGTTGCAATCGAGACCCTCCTTCTTCTTGTGTGTGTGCTTGGAGTCTGACGTAAGTCCAGCGATTGGCAGTCGGTTTCCTGTGTGTGTTTGTTTGTGCGGAGTCTGACGTAAGCCCAGCGATTGGCAGTCGGTTTCCTGTTTGCGTGTCTGCGTGTTCGAAGTCTGATGTAAGACCAGCGATTGGCATTCGGTTTCCCGTTTGTGCTTGTTTTGTCTGGAGTTGGATGTAAGTCCAACGATTGGCATTCCGTTTCCAGTTGTGTGCTTGCTTTGACGTCTCAGCGTCTCCATTTAGCGTTTTGTTTGGCGTGCGTTAGCCGAGCTACGAATGCTCTGATTCTTTGTCTGGTTAGAAAAGATACGTATGCATAGGATGCGATATCCTAGCGAGCACGTTTCCCGTACCCCCGAACTACGTCGACTCTGATGTTTGTGTCTGACAAACTACGTAGGCCCAGGATGCGATATCCTGCCGAGTCCGCTTCTTCCGTCTTTCCTGTGTTTTATTCCAGCCTTGTGCAGTTTTCGAGCAGTTATTTAGCAACCTTTCTTCTATTCTTTCTGAGCGTGGATCCCGTCGAGTACGATGGATGCGTAGGGGTGCTAATACCTTCCCTTTCGCATAACCGACTCCCGATCCCTGCAATCTCTGGTCGTGAGACCATTCCTTTCCCTCCTTTGGGATAAATAACGCACGGTGGCGGCTCTGTGTCTTTTCCCGCCGATTTTTCGCGTAATGCGACAGCTGCCGACTCTGCTGAGGACGACAGAGAAGTTGACCTCTTGCTGGTCCATCTTCCCTAAGCGAGTCAATCCTAGCGCTCTTTAGATTAGTTGTGGTTGCTTTTGCTGTTTTATTTATTGCATTCATTATTATGCTGTGATTGTATATATGTGCATATGTGTTTGCATGCATCATATTATCATTGTGCTGGATTCTGTACAGGTTGGTTCCTCTGATTTGGGGTGGGTGTTCTGAGTGGGGCCCAATACCCAGGCCTGAGTATACACCTAGGATTAGCGTGGTCTCATGTCTCTTCACATGTTGTACGACATGATGCGGAGATGTGACATACCACAGCCGGACGAGGTTCAGTTGAGAGAATCCTTCCGTTTGGAGTATTCCACTCAGGTTAGGTGATCTCATCTGAGCTATTGACTTCGGTGACCGTTCTTTCCCGGATCTTTGGTTGAGATGATCTTATGAGAGCTGCAACGGCACACCCGAAAGGGCAAACCCGTTGAGTATCTTGTCCGATTGTCGAGACCATTATCCGCCTTAGGATGACCTAGTTAGAATTCACCTGTGAGGGGAGGGTTTGATTCTTGCAAGTACAAGTTCCGTCAGTGATTCTGTGATGGTGACTATGGTTCAGATGGGTTTATGGGTCTTTATTTTTGAGACGCCGGAGGTTTGACCGTGGTATTGATCAGAGGGTTCAGTTTATTTCGGATCCCTGGGCTGAACTTGAGGGTACTTGCTCAGATGGTGACTTGGTTCTGAAGTATGGGTTCCAGATGACCTTGGGTTCCAGATGATTTTGATCTGTGGTTTCTGGTGCCGAATTCATGCCGAAGTTTTGATCTTGTGCCATGAGATACTCAGCCAACCTGCCATGGCTCCATCATTTGCATCATAGCAAGTTGATTTTTCAAAAAAAAATAATGCTTAAAAAAAAAGTTAACCCGCATATGTATATCCTTTCCAGGATCATTCATGATAAACAGCATACACATCATACGCATCATGCACATATCGTTCTTGCATTACAGGTGTTCTTGACAAGGTTTCTCATTCTGGTTCCTGTTTTAGGCAGGATTGCTGATCGTCGTCCGCACCGCTACGCGACAAGACTGAATCAACAGAGAAGTATGGATCAAGTTCAGGCTGAATTGGCAGAGATGAGGGCTAACATGGCCTAATTTATGAGCATGATGCAAGGGGTTGTACAAGGGCAAGAGGAGCTGCAAGCCTTAGCCCAGAGACAGGAAGTTGTGATCCCACCTGTCAACCGTGCTTCGCCGGAAGTAGCCCCTGTTAATGACAATGCTGCTGCCACTATTCCCGTCAACAATTATGCTATGGGTGATGAGTTGAGGGGTATCAAGATCAACGGACAACTTTTTGCTGCAGAGACTGTTAATGTTAGAGCAACCCGTGCTCCAGTGTGCCATCCTGCTCCGTTGGTTGATAGACATGAGGACATGTTTACTCTCCTCAGTGAGGATGATGACGTTGTAAGGAATGAAGAGAGGGATAAGAAAGTTGATGCCCTTGCTGAGAAGATCAGAGCCATGGAGTGTCAGAACTCTTTGGGATTTGATGTAACCAACATGGGATTGGTTGAGGGGCTGAGGATCCCTTACAAATTCAAGGCGCCATCCTTTGACAAATATAATGACACTTCTTGTCCTCGCACCCATGTGCAGGCCTACTACAGAAAAATCTCCGCATATACAGATGATGAGAAGATGTGGATGTACTTTTTCCAGGACAGCTTGTCTGGAGCTTCCTTGGAATGGTACATGGAGTTGAAGAGAGAGTCTGTTAGAAGCTGGAAAGATCTGGGGGAAGCCTTCTTGAGGCAGTATAAGCACAATATGGATATGGCTCCGAGCAGAACCCAACTGCAGAGTTTATTCCAGAAGTCTGGTGAAAGCTTCAAAGAGTACGCCCAAAGGTGGCGTGAGTTAGCTGCCCGAGTGCAACCTCCTATGTTGGAGCGAGAGCTGACCGATATGTTCATTGGAACATTGCAAGGAGTGTTTATGGACCGTATGGGGAGTTGCCCGTTCGGTAGCTTTTCTGATGTGGTTATCTATGGAGAGAGGACTGAAAGTCTTATCAAAGCAGGGAAGATTCAGGATTCTGGTTCTTCCTCTTCGAGTTCTAAGAAGCCATTTTCTGGGGCACCCCGAAGGAGGGAGGGTGAGACTAATGCTGTGCACCATCGGCGGAGTGCAAACAGAGGGCAGTATCGTCAGGTTGCCGCTGTGACCATCCTGTCGCATCCGCGAAAAACAACCGGCGGGCTAAAACAAAACAAACAGAGTCGCCACTGTGCGTTATTTATCCCAAAAGAGGGAAAGGAAATGCTCGAAGTAAACCTGGGAAAGACATGGTCTCGCGACCAAAGAGAATGGGATCGGGAGTCGGTTATGCGAAGGGAAGGTATTAGCACCCCTACGCATCCGTCGTACTCGACGGGATCCACGCTCAAAAGATAGAACAAGGTTGCTAAAACAAAACATCACACACACACACACTGAAGACAACACAGGTGGGAGAAGAGGGGAGAGGGCTCGCTAGGATATCGCATCCTATGCCTACGTATCTCATCTGGAATGAGAATCAGAGCTACCGTAGTTCGGCTCACACACGCCAAACAAATCAAAACACAAAAAGGCAAACATGGAACCCGAACGCCAATCGCTGGACTTAAATCAGCTTCTGTACCAAACAAACCCACACTGGAAACCAGATGCCACTTGATGGACTTATACCGGACTCCAAGCACACAACAAGAGGATACGGAATGCCAATCGCTGGGCTTACATCCATCTCCTAACACACACAAGAAGAAACAAGCAACAAGTTACTAAGGAGTCGGGAACTCGAGCCTAGCAACTGTCAAGCAAACACACACAAAAAGAAAAAGGGTGAAAAACAAAAAGGGTGCCCGGAGAGATCTCGTACGACCTCCTGCCTACGTACCTCATCTGGTATGAGGATCAGGGCAACGTAGTTCTCCTTAACAGGGGAGAAACTTTCTCCTAACCAGAGACTGGGAAATGATCAACTAGAAGGGAGACTGACTCGAGCCTAATAGTTATCATGTATTCCACAATGGTCCTAGGTTGAGTTTTCTATCTACTTGCACAGGCTGCAAGCTAATCCTAAACAGGCAAAGCAAAGCATGCAAGCATAATCAAAACAAAGCAAACATTCACAATTAGCACACACTATATACAGACAAAGTGGGCTCACACAAAGGGTTAGGCTGCAAAAGCAAACCAACTGTATCAGGTGATGTTAGCTCTTAACCCTAACATTGAGAGTTAGGGTGAAGCAGATGAAATAGGAAGTGAGGGGTGTGCCTCACAGCTCTTATCCCTGGCCAGGGAGAGCTTTAGACAAAGGAAGTGTGGGTTCAGAAAGTGGGAACCCTTCTACACTTATGACACTGACTCAACTGTACAACTGTACAAGGATCTTGGGTTACTATCCACAATGCATCAACACCAGTTGTGTGAGCAAAGGGATGACTCGACTGAATAGCAGGAGATGGATTGCACATCTCTTGTATCTGCCAATTGCCTTAACAAAGGTCTTTTCCTGCTTGGGGACAAAGATAAACAAGCACAAACATTGCCTCTTAAGGAGGACTTCAGACAGGTGCCTGGCCAAGTAACAGGCCAGGTCTTCCAGACTACATGGAGTTAGTGAGTTCTATACCTCAATTGGTTAAGCAACCAAGCAACAGCAAAAGCAAGTTCACAATGAACTATAGCAACTAATGTACCTGAAAACAATCTAACATAATCAATACACAGCTCAAACAGTCAAACAGACAAACTAAAAGTCAACAGTCAACTGTACACAAGCAATGCATCAAGCAAAGCATAAGCCAATGCTCAACACAAATGACTTAGAAGCCACCTACAAAACAAACTTAATGTTAATCAACATCAATCAAACAAGCAACTCAAGCCAAGTGAATTAATTCCTCCATGCCATATGCCTTTTGTCCTGAAAACACAACTCAAACATGAGAAGCAAACCCCTAGGACAAGGCCTAGGGTCAAAGAAGGAGAAATAATTCAAAACAGAACATGAAAATTGGCACAAATCAAGTTCAAGCAAATTAGAACAATGTCCAAGTGGTCTCACATTCATATCATACACCAATTTCATTTCACAAAGCATCTAAGGCAAAGTGTACAATTTCAAAGCTCATTGGACCAAACAGAATGAATCAATCCAAATCCAATCAAAAATAATTCAATAAATCCCAGGAAAAATCATGGCTAAAAAGCACTCATTAAAGGATCATCACACCAAATTTCAGGCCATTTGGATAAGTGGAAGCAAGTCAATTAAAATCCCTAAGCCAAGGTATGCATATACAAGCTCATACAAGGCACCAAATCATACATCAACTTCAAGCAAGCATAAAACAGAATTGGAATAAGATAAATGCACCAAACCAAAGCCATGGAAAACTTTAAAGTGTCTAGAATTGCTCCACAAAATTTCAAGTCCATCCAATGCACAACAAGAAATTCACAAATCATCTAAGATCATGACTCACAAAAGGTCCACAATTGGTCAAACAGAAAGGAAATTCTCAAACAAATTGGAAATGCATCCAAAAAATCCACAAATATTCATGATCAAACTTAACATCCAGAGGAGTCAACATGCAAAAGTTCAGATCAATTCAAGTTCATATGGCATGGTAATGAAAATCCACAAGTTGGACAAGAAATGGTGTGACACACATTGTCACACCTAGATTGATCAGCTCATATCTCACAAACCAGGAATGCAAAAATCACAAACTCAAAGCCAAAATGTCCCTAAGGATCTTTAGTTTGCACATGCAAAATTTCAAGAATTTTGGATCAAGCATCATCATTTCATAACCAAAATAGCAAGCAAGGTGCAAGTAAACACATGTATGAACAAACCCTAGGCCATGTTAAAAACCACACGTGCACAATTTTTGTAAAAATCACCATAAAATAGTAGACATGATAAGGATCATTGTGCAAAAAATTCCAGTCAATTTGGATCATTATTCCATGAGATATGATTTTTGGAATGTGGATAAAAAATAAAAAATGATGTGAACAAGCATGTGAACAAGGCATGGCATAATAAAACAAATACACAAGGTTCATTTGGAATATGCTTCGCGCGGAATCGAAGGGAGTGTAGGTTCAAAAACTGGCGCGCGCTTCCTAAATGGACCTGGACACGTGGTCCAATTGCATGGCCACGAACACCAAAAGCCATGCAAACAACGAAAAAATGGATCAAAATGATTTCTGGAAACGAAAACTAGGGTTCTTCAACGTGTTCTTCATCCAAGTCCAGCTCAAGAACAAATGTTCACCAAAATTAACAAAATCTATATCACTAGAACCGCCTTTCAGTGTACATCAACAATCTATCATCATCTTAACCTAATTCAACCTAGATCAAAAGATTCGAAGCAAAACATATTTGTGCATGAAACTTCCAATCCATGTAACTTCCTCATTTCTGGATGAAAATTAACCATTCAAAGTGCAGTATACTCCACATGAAAAGATCTATCAAACACATCCATCAATTTCAAGAATTATGCAAGTCGAAAACTGACCTTGTTGGAATTGCAGTTATGAATTCGTGGATTTCAAGCTTTGTAATGGTGAAACAGAAACTCTACAGTGCTTGTATGAGTGAATGTAGCAAGGCTTTGATGTTAATTGTGCACGATCTTGTTGAAAACTCAAATTGCCATTGATGAACACACTTCAACAGTTCCAAATTGAGCTCGAATTCCTTGCAATCTTGTTTCTAATGACCTCAATTATGCACAGGGATGAAGGATTGATGAAGATCAATGCAATGTTTATGCAGATTTTTGGAGAAAAAGTGAGAGAGAAATTGAAGAGTTTTTTTGGATTTCTAGATCTAGATCTCAATTCTGTTATGATTAGCAATGAAACAGTTATGATTTAGCTTTTATATGTGATGTTAAACATGTTGCTAATCATGATTAGTGTTGAGGCAAAGGATTAATGGAAATCAAGTTTTATGCTAAATTGCAAATTGGCCAATTCACCCTTCACATGTGAAAATCAGTGTAACAGTACCAAATTCACTTGGAGCAATTCAGAAATGTTGTTTAGAGGCCAAGGCAAGTGGAATTAAGTGTATGCCATGCTTATTTTTCAAATTCACCTTTTTCCCTCCAATTTTCAAATTAAGTTCAAGTGAAAAATGCACTTTTTGTGTGATTAGTTTTAATGAAATGTGATGCATGAATTGAATAGAGGATATCAAAAGAAATTTGCTCCAAAAAGTCCCACTTCATTTGGCCCTTTGGTTTGAAAGTTATCCAACTTTGAAATTCAACTTTTCTTGACAATGATTGATCCATAACTTGCCAACCACACATGAGAAATTCATGTTCTTGGACTTTTTGGAAAGGTGAGAGCAAGATCTACAACTTTCATGTTGGACAAAATTTCATTTGAAGCATTTTTAGACATGTAATTTTGAGGAGAAAACCTTTCCATTTTTGGCAATTTTGAATTACAAGTCACTTTCTATTTTTGGAAAGTTTTCATCTGACTTTATTTTCTTCATTGTTGTTTATGTTTTAAATGTCAAATGAAACTTGTTTGGACATGAATGAAGTGTATCTAACCCTCTCCCACCTCCAAATCCATCATTTGTCCTTTGGTTGACTTTTGCTGACTGATAGATGAATTGGTTGTGCATAGATGATCTTGAGCCCCAAACTCCTGATGAAATGGCTCCAAAGTGAAACCCTAGCTTCCACAAGCTCAATATAATCATATGATGATCCCCCACCTCAGTGAAGACCTCATCTCCTTGACAAGCCCTGATTGGCACAATGCAGATGATTAGGGTTGACCAGAGGTCAAAACCCTAATCCCAAGGAATCTGATCAAGCACAATGAATCTCTTGGTGATGACAAGACCATGATGATGATGATGTACCATTTCTACCAAGATGATGATCAACCTCCTTGAAGAACTGAGAAACCCTAATTTGAAGCACAAACCCTCAGATGGTTAGTGATCCATTCAATGAGACCCTCAGCTTGCATCTCTTAACCTCTTTATCTTCTGATCAAGACTTAGGAGGATGACTTGCTTAATGTTGCCATATGATATGCAAATATGCAATGACTAATGACCTAAAAATGAAATGCAATATGCTAAGCTAGTCCCAAGAGAGGAGGGCAAATTTTGAGGTGTTACAGCTGCCCCTATTCAATCCACTGTGAACTTGTCGATATGAACAGCCTCGGCTTTCAGATGATCAGGATGAAGAGTGATTGAATACCAAGAACAGACGAACAATTTGCACTTTGATGGGAAAATAATTAACAACGCCCGTCAGAATTGGCGAAGAAGCAATCTCTGAAGAAGAATCCGTCTGGTACGGAGAAAGTCGGCCTGATCACCTAAACAGAATGTCGACCTGGATACCAAAATAAGTGGTAACACAGGAATAACCATGGCCTGATAACCACTTATCCGATGGGGATTTATTATTTTTTAACTTTTTCTTGAACCCCGAACAAACATTTTCTCGCGTATGATCCCAGATCACCGTGGTTGAACCCCGACAACTCCATAGTAGCCTTGTTTGCCAAATAATGAACCCCATTCTCCATTCGAACCCCAGTCACCTGACGATAACTTGTGATCGCCATTGCGAACCCCATTCTCCAGAAAACATCTCGTGTCTCCTTTTCTCCATTTGAACCCCGTTCTCCAGTTTCTTGTGATAATTCCGCTGGCAACGCCGGAAGTAACACCAAAACGCCACTCCGATTGGCGACATATCAGAGGACACTCGACCAGACATTGACTGATGACTGGGAAGAAACTCGACGTTTACCTGACATCGAACAATGATGTTTACTTGACACCAAAGAAAACACTCGACCAGACATATACTGATGACTGGGAGGGAACTCGACGTTTACTGGACATCGAACAATGATGTTTACTTGACACCAAAGAATACTCGACCAGACATATACTGATGACCGGGAGGGAACTCGACGTTTACTGGACATCGAACAATGATGTTTACTTGACACCAAAGAATACTCGACCAGACATATACTGATGACTGGGAGGGAACTCGACGTTTACTGGACATCGAACAATGATGTTTACTTGACACCAAAGAAAACACTCGACCAGACATATACTGATGACTGGGAGGGAACTCGACGTTTACTGGACATCGAACAATGATGTTTACTTGACACCAAAGAATACTCGACCAGACATATACTGATGACTGGGAGGGAACTCGACGTTTACTGGACATCGAACAATGATGTTTACTTGACACCAAAGAATAGATATTACGGGGATCGACACGACACTTACTGGTATCGCAAGGATGACATCCACATATGTCAAAACCAGGCAGACGCTTGCCAGGGACTAACTGGGAAATACTGTTGATCCAAAATCACGATGCTGAACTCCTCAGAGTGTCATCTTCACTGACCGGCAAAACCCATTCTCGAATGGTAACCACGACTCGAGTCGCGCTGATCGCGATCTTCATTTCCATCTCTGTCCGACGGAAAAGTTTCCTCCAGTATCGCACTACTGGGGAACACTGCTGACTTGACGTCATGATGCTAAACTCCTCAGAGTAACATCTTCACGTTCGGACAAAACCCATTCTTGGATGGTAACCACGGCTTAGGGTTAACTTATGCTTGCAATGCTGATGTTGATCTTCCAACCAGCGAAACCACCTCTCAAACGGTAACCACGGCTTGAGTAACACCTTCACCCACTGGCGAAACATAAATCTCAAACGCCGACCTCGGCTTGAGACTAGCTGATGCTTGCAATGATGATGCATGATGATTTTTAGCGCAATGCTCCATAATTATGGAAATGCTACGCAATTTATTATGCAATATGCTATGCTTATTCTACATGATGAATGCATAAAAAAGGTATCCCCCTCAAGGGACTCTTCTGAGGAGCACGAGGCACTCTGCTGAGGAACTCGCAAACGCTCCAATCTCCACCCTGCTGGGGAATAGTAATGCTGCTGGGAAATAGGCAACCCTTGCTGGGGATAAATTCTACTGAACCTCGTCCGCTTGAGGACCTTGCTGGGGAAAGAACCACCAACGCACTCTGTGGGGATACAACGGTTTCTGACTTGCTGAGGAATACCAATCCCGACTCCGCCTGGGGAAACCATCACCCACAAATACCTCCGCTGGGAAACAACAACCTTCAGGCCTGGCGGCTGGGGAAGCATCGACCCCAAACCTGCTGGGGAGATGAGGAAAGTCTGATACTGAACACCCGTCAACTCGTCGAATCTTGGTATTCACCGTCCAAATCCACTGTCAGCTTTCCAATTTTGAGAACTTCCAGACTCGTCTGGACTTTTCTGATTCATCATCTTGTATTCCCGATCGCTCCGTACTCGACGGAGAACGAACTCCTGGGATTTATACGGACTTTTCAATCTTCCGACTTTGAAGAGTCTTCTTGATTAATTCTCAAGGGTCATCGTACGTCTTTCTCCGTCTTTTCACCGCTCTTCTATTCATTCGTCCCTGATTGGACTCCATGGGGATTGTGTTGTCAAAAGCTTCCACATCACAACCTGCAAGTGAGGGAAAATACCTAACAGTTCCTGCAAAAGAGATCGTTAGATAAAAACGTGCCCCAGGCGTGTCAAGATTTCAACATTTGGGTCACTCAACCTTCCGAATAAGATTTCAAGTTTTCAATCTTATAAACATGCATTGGAAGGGACCTGTATGTCTTAAAATGCAAAATTCTTTATCACAAACAACTGGATGTTTTTGCAATCAAAGCGGCAATGAAAAACAAAAACAAAATTATTTGACATGAATATGCATTTTATTGACTGAAAAAGTGTAGCTCAAAACCGAGCAATACAAAGGAAGCAATTCCTGAAAAGAGGTAATTGCGCACAAAAGGAAAAATCTATCCTAATAGCAATGTGAAACCGTGATCTCATCGAGTTCCAACTCGGTTACACCCCATATGTCCTCAGACTCTCCGTGCTTTCTGCCTTCTGAACAAGACGCTTCTGATTGATCCCTACCGGGTATTATCCATGATGCCTTAACCAAAGCACAAACGATCATGCTAGACGCAATTGTTCGTTTCAATCCCTCTTTTGCCTGGACCGCCCTTTCGGGTTCTCAGTCCACCGGGATACCCCTTTTTGCCCAAGTCGCCTTTTCAGGTTTTCGACTTGCCGGGTGTACATTTTTTCATTTTATCCCTAATTTTTGCCCGAACCTTTTCATCCTGTTTTTTGGTTCGCCGGGATGCCCATTTTTGCCTGGACTATTTTATTCTTTTCGTCCAACGGGTCTCTTTATACGAAGTATTTTTTAACTGCATCCGCATTCACAGGGGATGGAAAATCCTCGCCACTCTTGGTCGTCAACAACAAGGCTCTGTCGGAGAAAACCTTCTTGACCACGAATGGACCTTCATAATTGGGTGTCCATTTGCCCCTACGATCGTTTTGAGGAGGAAGGATCCTTTTCAGCACCACATCTCCCACGTGATATACGCGAGGTCGTACCTTTCGGTCAAAAGCACGCTCCATCCGCTGCTGGTACAACTGCCCATGACAGATGGCTGCCAGCCTCTTCTCTTCAATCAGGCTCAACTCTTCGTACCGGGTTTTTACCCATTCCGCCTCTTGCAATTTCACGTCCATCAGGACTCTCAAAGAGGGAATTTGAACCTCAATCGGTAGCACGGCTTCCATTCCATATACCAATGAGAAAGACGTTGCCCCAGTAGATGTACGCACCGACGTTCGATACCCATGGTACAAACTTTGTACTCAGCCACCGTCGGTGCATTCAAATGTCATCTGGGCAACAAAAAGAATACAGGATCTTTTTGGCGTAACCAAAACAGCACCAACTCATCCATATTCCCCATCAGACATCAGAATCCGTTCGGATTCAGGGTCAGGCCCCTCCTCCGGGATCGGTTCCTCACAATCTTTCGATTTGAGCACCTCGAGATGTCCTCATCAGGGAACTCAAACTTCCTCGGTTGATAATCCTCAATGGGTCGCTAGGCGAGGTAATCAGACAATACACTCCCCTTCATCGCCTTCTGAGCGGAGTACTGAATATCACATCAGTCAAAAATCGTCTACGACCTTGCAACCCGTCCGGTCAATGCTGGCTTCTCAGATATGTACTTGATTAGATCCATCTTGAAATCCACAAAGTGGTATGAACCAGCATATATTGTCTCAGTCGGCGAGCAGCCTATGCCAAAGTACAGCAAGTTCTCTCGAGCAGTGAATGTATTGTTTCACAGTCGGTAAACTTTTTGCTAAGGTAAATTGCATGCTCTTTTCGACAAGACTCGTCATGCTGACCCAATACACACCTCATAGACCCCTCGAGGGCTGTCAAGTACCAGATTAACAGTTGTTCCTTCCATAGGAGGCATCAGAATCAGAGGTTCCTGCAACTTATTCTTTTATTTTTCAATGCCCCTTGGCAATCATTATTTCACCTGACCGTTTGATCTCTTTTTTTTCAACAGCTTGAGTATAGGTTCACACGTGGCTGTTAGATGAGATGTGAACCATGACATGTAGTTCAACCTACCTTAATAGACCACGAACCTCTTTTTCTGTTCTCGGTTCAGGCACTTCTTGTTTTTCTTTCTATTTCATTTTCATTATTATTATTATTTTTTTTAGCAGGATCAACCTCGATTCCTCTCTTACAATGAACCCCAACATCTTACCGGACCGCACTCTGATAGTGCACTTATTCGGATTCAACTTCAGTTTGAATTGTCTCGACCGGTCAAACGACTTGCCCCGGTCTGCCAGATGCCCCTCTTCTATTTGGGACTTTGCTATCATGTCATCAACATAACATTCAATTTCATGATGAATCATATCATGAAACAAAGTCACGATGGCTCTCTGATAAGTAGCACCGGCGTTCTGCTTCTCTAGAGGACAGTCTTCTTTCCATGATAGCTTGTGCGCAACGACATCGGTATCCGACCCTGGCATATCCTGACACGACCAGGCGAAGGTATCCACATGCTCTTTCAACAGGGCTACCATTCTGCTCTCGACTCGCCTCTGAAGCGGCCCCAATTTTCATTTCCTTTCTGACCTCGGCAGTATACATGTTAACAGGCTCAACTTGCTCTTCGTGCAGCTGAATCACCTTCTCCTCTTGTTTCAACAACCTGGCTAATTCCCGCAGATCACAATCTTCTTCGCCTTCTTCTTCGGCATGATAGATCGGATTGTCGAAGTCATATGAGGTGTAACCAAATTGTTATCACTGAGATCCGGAGAATTACTTTTCGAAGTCGGAACGAGACAAAACGCAAGGAAAGAAAAATGGAAACAAACATTGCCATTTTTATTTATTTTAAACTGCAAAAATAAATGAAAAACAGGGAACACCATTTTTAATTGAAAAACATCCATTTATTTAAGATGCAAAATGTTGCAAAATGAAACATATGGAGGCCCTTACAATGAACCATTACGTGTCGGGCAAAACGTATGGCTTTCATGCAAATAAAACTGAAAACAGGAAAATATTACTCTTCGAGCAGAGTGACCGCGATGATTTTTTCAGGCCTTCCAGTTCTGGATCTCCATCCCTGGTACGCACGGTTTTATCCAACCATCAAACTCGCAGTCACTGTCAGTCTCTTCACCTACCGCAAAGGCGTGATCCGAATTTTCAGCAATTGCACCCACCAACGCCTGACCATGTGCCGGCATGGGATTGGCATTAACATTCGGAGATGGTGCAAAATTGATGGCCTTTGAGTCTACCAGATCCTGGACAACATGCTTAAAAGCTCTACAGCCCTCAATGTGATGTCCTGGTGTACCAGAATGGAATTCACACTGGGCATTCTCATCATAGTTAGGAGGCCTCTGATCTGATCTTAACGGAACCATCGTCCTTGGCTGAACCAACCCAAGATCCATCAACTTCTTGAACAGAACAACATATGTCACGGGCGGCTTATCGAACTGACGATCAATCCCTTTTCCCCTCACTTGGTACCCGGCTCTCTGTACTCTCTGTTGAGGTGGCTGATGTTGCTGTCGTACTGACTGATTACCAGCAGGGGTGGTTACCGCAGCAGTGTGCTGGTAGTAACGATCCCTACCGTGTCCTCTCTGGGCATACACAGCACTCGATTCACCCTCATTTTTACGCCGATCGTTCCCAAATGGCTTCTTTACTCCAGATGACAGAGCATTTCCCTGTATCTTCCCCATTCTCAGCCACTTTTCAATCCTCTCTACCTTCTCGACGATCGCTTTCTGCCCCAAGGCGAGCCCTCATACAACATTGAACAACTCCCTCATCATCTCTTTCAGTTCGAGAATGTCGGCGTTGGGAAGATTCATCATTCCTGTGCCAATCAAACAGGTTAAAAACTGACACCTGCAAAACAGCAAACAGGTTAATATACATGAATGCAACGTCTATCCACACGAGGAAGCTTCTGTCTTTTGATCCTGGTTTCATCAAGACAGATAATAATTCGGCGGCAATATTCTGACATCAGGATGTCTCTCAACCAGAATCTTAATCGAGAATGTACCCTGAGTATGGATAGACATGAGTTAGATGCCGATGAATGCAAAATATGGATGATGCTGATGCGTGAATGCAATGCACTGTGCCATCCTCCAAGTCATCTGATCATTTACTGCACTGAGTTACGGCCTCTGAACTGATCACAACCATCTGAGGTACTGAGCAACCACAAATCCGACTTAAGGGTTCCGAAATAAACGGAAATGAAAGATACATCACCATCATCATCACACAATCTCTGAGCAGACAACCACAAAACCCTCTGAATCGGCCCGGGGAATCCTGAAATAAACGGTTCCCCACTGATAAATAACACGGACAACACTTTGGTGTCTCAGAAATAAATGTCCATAAATCCGACTTATAAATATGACTCTGATCAACTGAACCAATAGTCACCATCTGAGTCACCATCTGAACATGCATCTGTAAGAATCACCCTCCCCTCACAGGTAAATTCTAATCAGGTCATCCTAAGGCGGATAATAGTCTCGACAATCGGGCAGAGATACTCAATGGGTTTGCCCTTTTGGGTGTGCCATTGTAGCTCTCCTGAGATCGTCTAAACCAAAGATCCGGGAAAGATCGGTCACCGAAGTCAATAGCTCAAAAGAGGTAACTAGACCAAAATGGAGTACTCCACAATGGAAGAGCACTCTCCAATGAACCTCGTCCGGCTTGTGGTATGTCACGTTGCAACAATATGCTGATAAAGCAAATGAGGAACGTGAGACCACACTAAACCTAGGTGTATACTCGGGCCTGGGTTTTAGCCCCACTCAGAACACCCACCCCAAAACAGAAGAGCCACCTGTACAGAGGACAACAGAATGATAGTATGATGCATGCAAATATTTATGCAAATATATACACAACAGAATAATAAATGCAATAAATAGCAGCACAAGCAACCTAAACTATCCTAGAGCGCTAGGAGAGACTCGCTTAGGGAAGATGGACCAGCAAGAGGTCAACTTCTATTCCTCAGCAGAGTCGCCAGCTGTCGCATCCGCGAAAAACAACCGGCGGGCTAAAACAAAACAAACAGAGCCGCCACCGTGCGTTGTTTATCCCAAAAGAGGGAAAGGAAACGCTCGAAGTAAACCTGGGAAAGACATGGTCTCGTGACCAAAGAGAATGGGATCGGGAGTCGGTTATGCGAAGGGAAGGTATTAGCACCCCTACGCATCCGTCGTACTCGACGGGATCCACGCTCAAAAGATAGAACAAGGTTGCTAAAACAAAACATCACACACACACTGAAGACAACACAGGTGGGAGAAGAGGGGAGAGGGCTCGCTAGGATATCGCATCCTATGCCTACGTATCTCATCTGGAATGAGAATCAGAGCTACCGTAGTTCGGCTCACGCACGCCAAACAAATCAAAACACAAAAAGGCAAACATGGAACCCGAACGCCAATCGCTGGACTTACATCAGCTTCCGAACCAAACAAACCCACACTGGAAACCAGATGCCACTTGATGGACTTATACCGGACTCCAAGCAAACAACAAGAGGATACGAAATGCCAATCGCTGGGCTTACATCCATCTCCTAACACACACAAGAAGAAACAAGCAACAAGTTACTAAGGAGTCGGGAACTCGAGCCTAGCAACTGTCAAGCAAACACACACAAAAAGAAAAAGGGTGAAAAACAAAAAGGGTGCCCGGAGAGATCTCGTACGACCTCCTGCCTACGCACCTCATCTGGTATGAGGATCAGGGCAACGTAGTTCCCCTTAACAGGGGAGAAACTTTCTCCTAACCAGAGACTGGGAAATGATCAACTAGAAGGGAGACTGACTCGAGCCTAATAGTTATCATGTATTCCACAATGGTCTTAGGTTGAGTTTTCTATCTACTTGCACAGGCTGCAAGCTAATCCTAAACAGGCAAAGCAAAGCATGCAAGCATAATCAAAACAAAGCAAACATTCACAATTAGCACACACTATATACAGACATAGTGGGCTCACACAAAGGGTTAGGCTGCAAAAGCAAACCAACTGTATCAGGTGATGTTAGCTCTTAACCCTAACATTGAGAGTTAGGGTGAAGCAGATGAAATAGGAAGTGAGGGGTGTGCCTCACAGCTCTTATCCCTGGCCAGGGAGAGCTTTAGACAAAGGAAGTGTGGGTTCAGAAAGTGGGAACCCTTCTACACTTATGACACTGACTCAACTGTACAACTGTACAAGGATCTTGGGTTACTATCACTACGCCAAATAAGGGAAAAGAGGGCGCTTATTTTGGCCTATAACAGCGCTTTTAAGCGCCCTCTAAAGTGGCGCTGGCATAGGTAAAGACAGCGCTTTGTTTTCCTGGAGAAAGCGCTGTCTAAAGTGGCCCTTTAAGGGCCACATTATAGTGCGCTTTTAGAAAAAAGCGCCCTCTGGAGTGGTCCATAAAGGGACACCTTAGAGGGCGCTTTCTGGAAAAAGCGCCCTTTAAAGTTGTCAATGTAAAGTGTTTAGAGGGCGCTTTCTGGAAAAAGCGCCCTCTAAAGTTGTCAATGTAAAGTGTTTAGAGGGCGCTTTCTGGACAAAGCGCCCTCTAAAGTTGTCAATGTAAAATGTTTAGAGGGCGCTTCCTACAGAAAGCACCCTCTAAAGTGTTAGTTATTTTAAAAAAATTTGTTTGAAAAACAGTGGATATTTAATTGGTAACCTGTTCGCATGCTGCAAAAGTGTAAAATTCATATTGATTTCATCCTTTAATCCAATGTTATACACCATTAATCCATTGATATATACAACATGAATCCATTTATATACAACATTAATCCTCCATATATACAACATAATATATGATTCTTTGATCAACAATATACAACAACATATTCATGATTTAGTAAAAGTACAACAACAATATACAACATATATACAACAACAACATACAACAACAACATTCCATACATATATGTACAACAATATACAACCTAGCTATATGATTCTTTGATCAACAATGAATTGACACAATTCATCCTTCATTTCATCCAAATGAGCTCTTGAGTAAGATTTGTATTCCTCAAAGTACTACAATTAAGAGAATAAAACATATTCATGATTTAGTAACAAATTAGATGAAATATCCGATAATATTAAAATAAACCCTAAGTTATTATTCCATACCATTTTTGGGATGTCTATACGATTCAACGCAATGATATCTCTCATAAATCTCAATACAAAAAATCCGCAATCGACCGAATTATTTTGCTGAGGACACTACACAGAAAAACAAACAATATATATATAGTTAATTTCTTACAAACACTATTATAAGCAAAAAAACAAACACTATTATAAGCAAAAATAAGATACTTAATATATACCTGAACTCTGATCCAGGTAATGTCCTTCCTATTGCGATAATTCTTTTTCGATCTAAATTTTATTATTGCCCTAACAAAATAAAAACGTATATTGAGATCAATCTGACAGACATAATTAAATATACAAATACACACGAATATTTAGGGGAATTTCACTTACGCGTCAACCGTCTTCTTCATACTCGGATATTTACTCCAATCACCCGATAACGAATCGAGATAATACACTATTAGTCTCGAAAGATCCATAGCAACCAACACCCAGTGACCACTGTAAAATAAAACAAAAATTTAGATGAATGAAAATTTTCTACGTAAAAGATATACATAGATTAGAATGAAATTATTAGAAAGAAAATCTAACCCGTTGCCAGAATTAAACGGTAAAAAATACAAACTGGGTGTAGTATTATCGCCGGCAACCATGAATCTATCGACTAGATCATTCTTTACGGATGTTGGATTTTTCGTTATTAACGTTGCGTTGATACGGGAAGCAGCAATAAAATTGAAACGGTTACACAATTCAGTTCCCCGCAGCAATGTTACATACATATACCTTAAATAGAAACATAATAAACATTAGACTACTCATTGAAATGTGTAAATAAATTGTTCAACTAAGTAAATTATAGATTGATCGGAGTACCATATGTATGTATGAATGACAGCGATGCCCAATTCGTCGTGTTCAAAAAGTTGTTGCATGTCCTCCTTTGCAATTATTTCGAAATGAGCAGCTCCGAAAATACCTTCATCAAAATCTATACTACGAATGGCCCCGTGCATAATATCAGACTCATTCACCATTTTCTCAAGATGCATCATAATTTGAGATTTTGTCCCGGACGTCGTTGGAGGAATATCGTTACCAGCTTTTTTCAACTTTTGACCGGGAACCTAAAAATTCATATAAATTAAATCATGACTTTTTGTGATGCAACAGAATCGTTGCGTATATAATTCAATAGGTATATATATTTGTACCTCTTTTAGAGATGCAACCGACTCGATGCGTCTTGAAATCCCTTTACCAGCTTTATGCGTGGGTCTTGTAGGAGTCTAACATTACCATGTAATAAGGATTGATTAAATATCATAATTGTAGCTGAATTGAAATATGAATACTAAAGATTCATAATCATTTAGAACATATATACCTCGGCATCTGGGAAAATTAGATTTGACGGCCATCCAACAAAGGATCCGACTGCTTCTCGCATCAACATTGTCTCTGAAACAATGTCAGGTAATGGTAGAAGCGCGTCGGTATCTAATACAAGGTCAACCGAAACTTTCATATATCCCACCGGGAGGGGATTATGGTGAAGTAATTCACCCGAAGTGTTGTGCACTTTTCCCTTGCCAACCATGCGATAAGTTGGTGACGATAGATACAACTGACAAGGTGAAATGCCCTAAACCAATAATAAATGTTATTGTTAACGTGTATATGTGTCAAGTAAAAAAGTGCTATTTTAATTTCATAATAACATATATAATTACCTTGGGAAATTTCGGTTGACAATTGATACTAGCTCGGTCACTAGTATCTTTTGCCTCGGAGGCGCACCTTTCCTCTCTATACCTTGCATTCTCGTTTTGCAGTTGGAGTACTTGTGCCCTTAACTCCGCCAAGGTCTCCATCACCTCTTTGTTGGTAGGATTTTTTGTTTTTGGTTTTTTATAAAATGACGACGGAGTCACACCAAAACCCTTACCCCTCACACGACCGGAATACTCAGGAACATTTAGTACTCGACTAAGTACGCTCCTGCAATCCTGGACCTCGGTTGAAGGTAAGGTTTGGGATAAAGTCTCCTGAAATATTATTAGAGGAGATTAAAAATGAATTATATGTCTAACAAAATTTTCGATATAATTAAAGAAATAATGTTACATATACTTACACATTCGTCATAAACAGTTTGGACCGCTTCAACGACAACCCCATCCTTCCCAACCCGAGCAGCCTTCCATAATACGTGCTCCGGAAGAGATGTTGCGTCACTTTTCTCCTCGGCTAGCTACACATTGAATTAGATTATAAGATCATCAATTATAACATATTGTGACAATGTATAAGCTCATAGCATTTGAATATACTCACAATTCTTTGTTGTAACCGTGCATATCCCGTACGCCCTTTTTTGTACGGATACGCGGGTTTTGATGCCCTTTTCCGATTTATGTCGCTTACTTCCTGGATAAAAAAGTTTAAGGCATATTAGAACCAAGTAACTTAACAATTGTATAATACCATAATTAATAGACATTACATGGAATTTTTCGTTTCTTCGTTTGGCGACAAAGTTATCCCATTCATCGGCTGAAATAATCTCGGCATACTTCATTGGCCGTTCTGCTTCAACAAATTTTCCTTCCTCATCCTTGAGAAATTTGTTGGACAAAAAGGATCGAAATCCTCGGAGTCTTTTTCCGGCCAATTGAATACAATATTTTTGCCGGCTTTCATCGATGTGAAAGGATCTCTAAAAAACATACACATGGAGTGTGTTATTATAAAGTAATATTATAACAATATATGGTCAACAAATAGTCAACAAAAAAAACATATAACAATATATGGTAAGTACCTGTATCTCCGACCATATTTTTTCTTTGCCAACCTTCAAGTCCGGACTTCTCCAATTATCACATGTAATCGGAATATGTTGTCGAACAAGGAAACCAATGTAACTTGCCAACATTGAACCGTTAGGCTCAATTAGTTGGTCTTCAGCACTCCAATGTACTTCAAATTTTACACCCTTGTCTCTTGCACGAATGATTGACTTCATAACAGTCAATCCTCGTTTGATTTCTTTTTCAACATCGTTACGTGATCCATTCGCGTCATGGGTATCGTCTTGGTTAGCCATTTTATCTGTAATATAGAAATGATTCAATAAGACCCAAGTAAGACAATGATTCAATACGTGAACACATTCATATACCTTCCATTTCTCTCATGTTACAACAATCTAAACTTTTTTTTTTTTTATCATTATTGAATACAAACTCACACACACCTACTGCATGCAAAAGACCAATGCAAACTTATGGTGTTTGGAACATGAACAAACTTGCATCCATAATCATCAAACTTCCAAGCACAAGCTCAAACACACTTCAAATGATATCAGTTTTCAATCAGAAATAAAAAACTCAGTTTTCCCTAAACAACATTAATCAACATAATGCACAAAATGTAAAACTAAGTTTAGAAAATGCCCTAATCAAACACATGAAGAAAGTGAACGGTAACGATGGAGAAGAGAAATACCTTCAAGGTGACGGTAACGATGGAGAAGAAAGTGAACAGTGACGGTGGACGTGAACGTGAACGCAGCAGCAGAAAAAGGCGACGGCGACGATGACGGTGAGGGAGGGAGAACGAACGGAGGACGAGAGTAATCGCAGTAGAGAGTAAACCCAGTTACGTAAACGAAATAGCTTATAGAGAGGGAAAATAAAGAGACATGCAGTATATGTTATAATTTTAATGTTTACTAAAGGGGATCTTAGAGGGCGCTTTTGTAAAAAAAGCGCCCTCTAAAGGGGGCCTAAGAGGGCGCTTCTGAAAGCGCTCTCTAAGGCTTTCCAAAAGCGCCTTCTAAACTGGAAATGTACATGGACTTAGAGAGCGCTTTTTTAAAAGCGCCCTCTAAGGGTAACCTTAGAGGGCACTTTCACTAAAGCGCCCTCTATTGTTGTCCCTCCATTTCCTCATTATTTTTTTTGGCTTCACTTTAGAGGGCGCTTTGTTACAAAAGCGCCCTCTAAAGGGGGCCTAAGAGGGCGCTTCTAAAAGCGCTCTCTAAGGCTTTCCAAAAGCGCCTTATAAACTGGAAATGTACATGGACATAGAGAGCGCTTTTTTAAAAGCGCCCTCTAAGGTTACCCTTAGAGGGCGCTTTCAATAAAGCGTCCTCTATTGGTGTCCCTCCATTTCCTCATTATTTTTTCGCTTCACTTTAGAGTGCGCTTTTTTACAAAAGCGCCCTCTAAAGTGCGCTGTCTATTCCAATAGTATGCTCCTTATTTTTTCTTTTCATTTTAGATTGCGCTTTTGTAATAAAGCGCCCTCTAAGGGGCGCTGTCTATTCCAGTTTTTGGCGTAGTGTATCCACAATGCATCAACACCAGTTGTGTGAGCAAAGGGATGACTCGACTGAATAGCAGGAGATGGATTGCACATCTCTTGTATCTGCCAATTGCCTTAACAAAGGTCTTTTCCTGCTTGGGGATAAAGATAAACAAGCACAAACATTGCCTCTTAAGGAGGACTTCAGACAGGTGCCTGGCCAAGTAACAGGCCATGTCTTCCAGACTACATGGAGTTAGTGAGTTCTATACCTCAATTGGTTAAGCAACCAAGCAACAGCAAAAGCAAGTTCACAATGAACTATAGCAACTAATGTACCTGAAAACAATCTAACATAATCAGTACACAGCTCAAACAGTCAAACAGACAAACTAAAAGTCAACAGTCAACTGTACACAAGCAATGCATCAAGCAAAGCATAAGCTAATGCTCAACACAAATGACTTAGAAGCCACCTACAAAACAAACTTAATGTTAATCAACATCAATCAAACAAGCAACTCAAGCCAAGTGAATTAATTCCTCCATGCCATATGCCTTTTGTCCTGAAAACACAACTCAAACATGAGAAGCAAACCCCTAGGACAAGGCCTAGGGTCAAAGAAGGAGAAATAATTCAAAACAGAACATGAAAATTGGCACAAATTAAGTTCAAGCAAATTAGAACAATGTCCAAGTGGTCTCACATTCATATCATACACCAATTTCATTTCACAAAGCATCTAAGGCAAAGTGTACAATTTTAAAGCTCATTGGACCAAACAGAATGAATCAATCCAAATCCAATCAAAAATAATTCAATAAATCCCAGGAAAAATCATGGCTAAACAGCACTCATTAAAGGATCATCACACCAAATTTCAGGCCATTTGGATAAGTGTAAGCAAGTCAATTAAAATCCCTAAGCCAAGGTATGCATATACAAGCTCATACAAGGCACCAAATCATACATCAACTTCAAGCAAGCATAAAACAGAATTGGCATAAGATAAATGCACCAAACCAAAGCCATGGCAAACTTTAAAGTGTCTAGAATTGCTCCACAAAATTTCAAGTCCATCCAATGCACAACAAGAATTTTACAAATCATCTAAGATCATGACTCACAAAAGCTCCACAATTGGTCAAACAGAAAGGAAATTCTCAAACAAATTGGAAATGCATCCAAAAATCCACAAAAATTCATGATCAAACTTAACATCCAGAGGAGTCAACATGCAAAAATTCAGATCAATTCAAGTTCATATGGCATGGTAATGAAAATCCACAAGTTGGACAAGAAATGGTGTGACACACATTGTCACACCTAGATTGATCAGCTCATATCTCACAAACCAGGAATGCAAAAATCACAAACTCAAAGCCAAAATGTCCCTAAGGATCTCTAGTTTGCACATGCAAAATTTCAAGAATTTTGGATCAAGCATCATCATTTCATAACCAAAATAGCAAGCAAGGTGCAAGTAAACACATGTATGAACAAACCCTAGGCCATGTTAAAAACCACACGTGCACAATTTTTGTAAAAATCACCATAAAATAGTAGACATGATAAGGATCATTGTTCAAAAAATTCCAGTCAATTTGGATCATTATTCCATGAGATATGATTTTTGGAATGTGGATAAAAAATAAAAAATGATGTGAACAAGCATGTGAACAAGGCATGGCATCATAAAACAAATACACAAGGTTCATTTGGAATATGCTTCGCGCGGAATCGAAGGGAGTGTAGGTTCAAAAACTGGCGCGCGCTTCCTAAATGGACCTGGACACGTGGTCCAATTGCATGGCCACGAACACCAAAAGCCATGCAAACAGCGAAAAAATGGATCAAAATGATTTCTGGAAACGAAAACTAGGGTTCTTCAACGTGTTCTTCATCCAAGTCCAGCTCAAGAACAAATGTTCACCAAAATTAACAAAATCTATATCACTAGAACCGTCTTTCAGTGTACATCAACAATCTATCATCATCTTAACCTAATTCAACCTAGATCAAAAGATTCGAAGCAAAACATATTTGTGCATGAAACTTCCAATCCATGTAACTTCCTCATTTCTGGATGAAAATTAACGATTCAAAGTGCAGTATACTCCACATGAAAAGATCTATCAAACACATCCATCAATTTCAAGAATTATGCAAGTCGAAAACTGACCTTGTTGGAATTGCAGTTATGAATTCGTGGATTTCAAGCTTTGTAATGGTGAAACAGAAACTCTACAGTGCTTGTATGAGTGAATGGAGCAAGGCTTTGATGTTAATTGTGCACGATCTTGTTGAAAACTCAAATTGCCATTGATGAACACACTTCAACAGTTCCAAATTGAGCTCGAATTCCTTGCAATCTTGTTTCTAATGACCTCAATTATGCACAGGGATGAAGGATTGATGAAGATCAATGCAATGTTTATGCAGATTTTTGGAGAAAAAGTGAGAGAGAAATTGAAGAGTTTTTTTGGATTTCTAGATCTAGATCTCAATTCTTTTATGATTAGCAATGAAACAGTTATGATTTAGCTTTTATATGTGATGTTAAACATGTTGCTAATCATGATTAGTGTTGAGGCAAAGGATTAATGGAAATCAAGTTTTATGCTAAATTGCAAATTGACCAATTCACCCTTCACATGTGAAAATCAATGTAACAGTACCAAATTCACTTGGAGCAATTCAGAAATGTTGTTTAGAGGCCAAGGCAAGTGGAATTAAGTGTATGCCATGCTTATTTTTCAAATTAACCTTTTTCCCTCCAATTTTCAAATTAAGTTCAAGTGAAAAATGCACTTTTTGTGTGATTAGTTTTAATGAAATGTGATGCATGAATTGAATAGAGGAGATCAAAAGAAATTTGCTCCAAAAAGTCCCACTTCATTTGGCCCTTTGGTGTGAAAGTTATCCAACTTTGAAATTCAACTTTTCTTGACAATGATTGATCCATAACTTGCCAACCACACATGAGAAATTCATGTTCTTGGACTTTTTGGAAAGGTGAGAGCAAGATCTACAACTTTCATGTTGGACAAAATTTCATTTGAAGCATATTTGGACATGTAATTTTGAGGAGAAAACCTTTCCATTTTTGGCAATTTTGAATTACAAGTCACTTTCTATTTTTGGAAAGTTTTCATCTGACTTTATTTTCTTCATTGTTGATGTTTGAAATGTCAAATGAAACTTGTTTGGACATGAATGAAGTGTATCTAACCCTCTCCCACCTCCAAATCCATCATTTGACCTTTAGTTGACTTTTGCTGACTGATAGATGAATTGGCTGTGCATAGATGATCTTGAGCCCCAAACTCCTGATGAAATGGCTCCAAAGTGAAACCCTAGCTTCCACAAGCTCAATATAATCATATGATGATCCCCCACCTCAGTGAAGACCTCATCTCCTTGACAAGCCCTGATTGGCACAATGCAGATGATTAGGGTTGACCAGAGGTCAAAACCCTAATCCCAAGGAATCTGATCAAGCACAATGAATCTCTTGGTGATGACAAGACCATGATGATGATGATGTACCATTTCTACCAAGATGATGATCAACCTCCTTGAAGAACTGAGAAACCCTAATTTGAAGCACAAACCCTCAGATGGTTAGTGATCCATTCAATGAGACCCTCAGCTTGCATCTCTTAACCTCTTTATCTTCTGATCAAGACTTAGGAGGATGACTTGCTTAATGTTGCCATATGATATGCAAATATGCAATGACTAATGACCTAAAAATGAAATGCAATATGCTAAGCTAGTCCCAAGAGAGGAGGGCAAATTTTGAGGTGTTACACATCCCAACTCAACCTCAGCAACAACAACAAAGGGCTCCACAACAACACCAACAACAACAACAACGCCCGTTTCAACCAAGGAAGAGAATGCCCGAGCGTCATTTTGATCCGCTACCAATGACATATGCTGAATTGCTGCCTGAACTGCTCAGATTGAAATTTGTTGAGCTTCGCACCATGGCGCCGTTGACGAGGATACCTGCTGGGTACGATGCCAATGTCCGTTGCGACTTTCATTCCGGTGCTCCGGGGCATCATATTGAGAATTATCGGGCTTTCCATCATAAGGTCCAGGATTTGATTGATGCCAAAACAATCAACTTTGCTCCTGTGCCGAATGTTGTGAATAACCCTATGCCCCAGCATGGTGGCCCCAGGGTGAATAATGTGGAAGGTGAGGAGGCCCTAGATTTGGTAGTCAGTGTTGATGAGGTTCAGACGTCGCTGATTGTGGTAAAAGAGCGTCTGCTGAAAGGGGGAGTGTTCCCGGGCTGTGACGAAGGTTGTTCAGATTGTGCTAATCAAGAGAATGGTTGTGACAAGCTGAGGAGAGGTATCCAGGGACTGATTGATGATGGTTGCCTACAGTTTACTCGGGCTGTGAGAGATCGTGGGGTGGTGTCAACTGTCACCATTTACTTCAAACCGTCCGAGGGTCCTGGACGTGCTCCAACTGTTAATGCACCCATAACTGTTGGTACCCCTGTAACCATCTTTGCTCCAGTAACGGTTGGTACTCCTACTACTATTGTGGCTTCTGATAGAAGATCTGTTGAGAACAGTAGGGCCGTTCCTTGGAAGTATGATAACGCTTTCCGCAACAACAGAAGGTCAGAAAGTCAAATCAGACTAGTGAATCAGGCTCCAGTGACAATTGGTGTGCCATATAAGACTCCTGTAACTGTTGGTCCGGCTGTGGACAATGTAGGAGGACCTGGGGGTTTTACAAGAAGTGGTCGTCTGTTTGCGCCACAGACTTTGAGAGACAATGATGCCGAGGCTCTTGCCAAAGCAAAGGGTAAGCAAGCTGTGGTTGAAGAAGGACCTGTGCAAAAGGAAGCGCCTGAGGGTTCATTTGAGAAAGATGTGGAGGAGTTCATGAAGATCATAAAGAAAAGTGATTATAAGATTGTGGATCAACTGAACCAAACTCCGTCCAAAATTTCTATCCTTTCTCTGTTGTTGTGTTCCGAGGCACACCGTAATGCCTTGCTGAAAATGTTGAATCTGGCTTACGTGCCTCAAGAGATTTCAGTCAACCAGCTCAAGGGTGTTATTGCTAATGTGAGCGCGCGACATGGTTTGGGGTTCACAGACCTGGATCTGACACCTGAGGGTCGCAATCATAACAAAGCCCTGCACATCACCATGGAATGCAAAGGCGCAGTGATGTCGCATGTGTTGGTCGATACTGGCTCGTCTTTGAATGTGTTGCCCAAGAAGATTTTGAGCAAGATTGATATTGAAGGGGTTGTCCTCACTCCGAGTTGGCGTCTGGTCGTGGTTTCTCTTCCCATTCATCGTCTTTCGATGACTGGTCGTGGTTTCTTTCTCCCATTCATCCGTTGATGTCTGGTTGAGTCTTTCCCATTCGTCTGTTGGCGTCTGGTCGTGGTTTCTCTTCCCATTCATCGTCTTTCGATGACTGGTCGTGGTTTCTTTCTCCCATTCATCCGTTGATGTCCGGTTGAGTCTTTCCCATTCGTCCGTTGGCGTCTGGTCGTGGTTCCTTTTCCCATTCATCGTCTTTCGATGACTGGTCGTGGTTTCTTTCTCCCATTCATCCGTTGATGTCTGGTTGAGTCTTTCCCATTCGTCCATTGGCGTCTGGTCGTGGTTCCTCTTCCCATTCATCGTCTTTCGATGTCTGGTCGTGGCTTCTTTCTCCCATTCATCCGTTGATGTCTGGTTGAGCCTTTCCTATTCGTCCGTTGGCGTCTAGTCGTGGTTTCTCTTCCCATTCATCGTTTTTCGATGTCTGGTCGTGGTTTCTTTCTCCCATTCATCCGTTGATGTCTGGTTGAGCCTTTCCTATTCGTCCGTTGGCGTCTAGTCGTGGTTTCTCTTCCCATTCATTGTCTTTTGATGTCTGGTCGTGGTTTCTTTCTCCCATTCATCTGTTGATGTCTGGTTGAGCCTTTCCTATTCGTCTGTTGGCGTCTAGTCGTGGTTTCTCTTCCCATTCATCGTCTTTCGATGTCTGGTCGTGGTTTCTTTCTCCCATTCATCCGTTGATGTCTGGTTGAGCCTTTCCTATTCGTCCGTTGGCGTCTAGTCGTGGTTTCTCTTCCCATTCATCGTCTTTTGAAGACTGGTCGTGGTTTCTATTCCCATTCATCTGGTGATGTTTGGTCGTGGATCCTGTCTCCGACAAATATCAAAATCCCCAGTAGAGTCGTCGATAGACGTCTTGTCTGGTCCAGTGGTCCATATCAAATTCCAAGTGGAAGTTGCCATTGGTGAACATTCTTTTCTTTGATCATCCCCCGCAGAGTGCAAATTTCTACGGTTCTGTTGGTATTCAATCCCTGTGAAAACTTGAAGGTCTGACAGCCGTTGCTCTCATCCGTTCAGGTTTCCAGCTGATTGAATAGGGGCAGCTGTAACACCTCAAATTTGCACCCCCCATTTGTACATTCATTTCATTTTTTAGGTCATTTGACATCACATTAACATTGCATAGTACCTTGCATCTTATCAGTCAAGACTGGTATCAGGAGAATTCATTTGTGCAAGAGACCAGACATTTCCATGGGATACAGGCCCTATGGTTGTTCTAGAGAACTTACATGAATCAAGGTTCATTTTGAAGCCATTGTACCAAGTGCTAGAGGCTCAAAGTCCACAGTGCAGTTTCAGGTCATCTGGGGCCCATAAAAGTCAATTGCAAGTCAACTGAGGGCTAGGAGGTGGAGAAATGGTTTGAGACACTTCATTCATGTCCCAAAGAGGTTTATTCAACATGTCAAACTCATACCTTGAAGATTTTGAAGCCAGATCAAAAGTTTCCAAAAATGGAAAGTGACCTATAATTTCAAGTTTCCAAAAATGGCAAGTTTTTGGACTACTTTCAACTTGACTTTCCAACATCAAAGAAGCTTCAAATGAAATTTTGTCCAACATGAGAGTTGATGATCTTTCTCTCCCATTTCCAAAAAGTCCAAGATCATGAGCATCTGATGAATGGTTGAGGAGATATGATCCAATCATTACCAAGGGTGCATGGAACTTCTAAAGGACATAACTTTTGACTCATAACTCCAAATTGAGTGCTCCTTTTTGCATAATTCTTCTCATGACATGAACTTTCCAAATCCATCAAGGCATTGCATGAAATTTCATCACATGACCATTTGTTCAATCATGCTCATTTTGGAGGGAAAATCATGAATTTGAAATTGGTGCATTACATGAGCCTTTTGATCATTCCAACATGTTCATAAACTGGTTTTAAATGAAATTGCATGGCTATATGCACTGTTCACGTGGGATTGCATTCCTGGGGTGGAAAAACCAATTTTTGCATAACACCTCTTTTCTCACTAAAATCTCATTAACCATGCTTAATTGTAATTAGCAAATGGATTAACATATCATATAAATAGTAAATCCTAACAGAATTCTCGGATTGGACCATTTTCTAGATCTCAAACTTTTTTCCCTCCATTTTTTTCTCTCTACCAAAATTCAAATTTTCTTCACATAAGCTAGTGATTTTCTTCCATATTCTTGTTCTCTGATATTGATTTAGTGTAGATCAAGCATTGGATCATTGAATTCGAGCAGAAATCAAGCATACTCCAAGCAAGAACATGAAGATGGAAATTGTTGTTTGAGCTAGATCTAAGCCTCTCCAAGCTCCAATTTCTTCACAAAGCTTCATAACAGTGATAGAGGAGTGGATTTGAATCGTGCCAGGCCTTGAAATTGCTGATTCCAGAAACTGCTCTTCAAGAGGTCAGATTTTCGAGTAGCATAATTCTCTGTTTTATGTGTATAATCTTGTAGATCATTGCTTGCTGATCAATCTGATCTAAATTTCCTAAAAAATGGATGATTATTGAGTGAGATACGTGTGTTTGAAGTTTTGAATGCAAAGATGTTTTGATTCGATTTGCGCTTGTTGTGATGAATTAACATGAATTGATGCTGGATTTGTATTGTATGTAGCATAAGCTTTCGATTGGTGTATTTGTTTGTGGATTCTGCAAAATTTTGTATGAATGTTACTGTTCATCCACCGTCTCAACGAAGGAGAGGTGGTTTCCGCCCTGCCAGTCACCGTGCGCAACAGTGTTAGGGTTTTCTGGTTTGGCTCTGGTTCGTTCATCTAAAGAGCACTGTAGAAGCGCCCGTCACCAAGGCCTCGCGTGTTCGATCCTTCAGTTTTGCTTCTGTTTTATTTTAATTCCTTCCTCGCTGGCGCTTGCGTGTAACCTGGTGTCACTTCCATTGGCTCAGCGTGCATTGACCGCTTCCACGCCTGCGTTGACCATTGATGTGGCAAGCCACATCAGATTAATGGAACTGTGCGTTTTGGCTGCGCACGGTTCGATCCTGCCTGGTGCCATTTCCCATTTTATTCAATTCTTTTCATTATTTTTCATGTTTTGCAATGTTTATTTCATTTTATGCATGATATTCAAAAAAATCATAAAAAATAGCTTGATGATCCAATTAATTCCAGATTTTTTCCTATGTGATCATATGAGTGTCTTCTATTTTTTGATGTAGATTTCTGGAATTGTGCCTGGTTGGAATTTTAATTGTGTTAGACTAATTGAACATGTATGCTTTTGTGACATGCCTCATTCAAATTGATGTGAAATGCTCAATAATGATCCAATTGCCATGAAATTTTGTGTGCTGATTCTCAACATGTTGTGTGATTTTTGAGGCTTGGTTGTGCATTTTTAGCATTTTCCATTTCTGTTTTAGGCATGTGCTAATATGGTGTGACAATGTGTGTCACACAATTTGATGTTGATCTTCTCCATTTTCATTGCCTTGCCAATTGAGCTCCTCTGTTTATAATTTTTGGCATGATAGTTGTGTTTGACATGTTGTATGCTCATAAAAAATTCCAGAATTGTTTGAGTCATTTCTGTTTTAATATGGAATTTTGATTCTTGTTGACCAATTGTATGCACCTTTTGCTTGCCTTGCCTTCTCTTGGTTGAATGATGACTTTGCTTAATGCTTTTGACTTGGTCCTTTTTAGGACATGTTCTTACTTGTTTAAAGTTGCTTCATGTTGAGTATTAGCTTCTGTTTTGAATTTTTTTCTTCACCTTGGACCCTAGGCTTTGCCCTAGGGGTTTTGTACTCATCTTTTGAGTTTTGCATTTCAGGTTCAAGCTTATAGTCCTAAGGGATGATGTTGATCTCATGATTTGAGATGCCTTTACTTTGTCCACTAACCCTTGCTGTTTGTAGGTCATTTGAGATGATGAAACAATTTGAATGCTTGCACCTAAAGCTTGCTTGTTCTGTATATTGGGAACCACTGTTGTTAACTGTTGATTGTTTGTCTGAACATAGTACTGATTGTTTAGCTTTTCTCACAGGTACTTTAGCCGCTTTAACTCATTGCTTGAGTTGCTTTGCTTGTGGTTGGTATACCACCTAGGTAACTTCTTATTCTCCATGTAGTCTGGAAGACCTGTCATTTTCTTTTGGCAGGCACCTGTCTGAAGCCCTCCTTAAGAGGCAATGTTTGTGGTTGTTTATGTTTGTGCCATGTACTTCAAAGACCTCCTAAGTGAAGAGGCATTGGCAGATAGAAGGGATGTGCAATCCATCCCCTGCTATTCAGTTGAGTCTTTCATCTTGCTCGCACTACGTGCTGATGCATTTTGAATAAACACCCAAGATCATTGTATATCGAGTCCGTCATGTGGAGTAGAGTTCCCCATTCTGGACTCCCACGTTTTCATTGATTGAAGCTCACCCAGGCCCGGGTTAAGAGCTATGAGGTCTTATCCTCATTACCCTTTCATCTGCTCACCCTGACGGTCAATGTCAGTGGTTAAGAGCCCTCAGATACCCTTCCAGCCGGCTTGTTTGTCGAGGTTGATATGACCCCTTGACTAAAGCCTCAACCTTGATGTTTGAGCCCCTTGTTTGTGTGTTTACTTCATGCTGTATGTGTTTGTGTGGTGTGATTGTATCCCCATAGGATTGCTAGACTCCGCATAGTCTCGTTTGCATGTCAATTAAGGTAGCACGGTTCCTTCGTCTAGGACTTCCTTTCTTGCGTGAGCTTTCCTAAAACACAAACAAACATTATCCCCTCTTAAGGACACGTTAACTCCTTCTACTACAGGTGAGTAAGTCTCCAAAGGTCGAGCATCCGGTAGATTGCATAGTAACGTCGTTCACTTAAAAAACACAAAACAAGTAGAAATAGTTTAGCCGAACTACGGCAACTCTGATTCTCATGTCCAGATGAGATACGTAGGCACGAGATGCGATGTCTTGTCGAGTTTGACTAACAACTAACTGTGATCCTTTTCTCTCGCCCTCATTGCGATTGAGACCTCCCCTTTCTCTTGCCCTAGTTGCAATCGAGACCCTCCTTCTTCTTGTGTGTGTGCTTGGAGTCTGACGTAAGTCCAGCGATTGGCAGTCGGTTTCCTATGTGTGTTTGTTTGTACGGAGTCTGACGTAAGCCCAGCGATTGGCAGTCGGTTTCCTGTTTGCGTGTCTGCGTGTTCGGAGTCTGATGTAAGACCAGCAATTGGCATTCGGTTTCCAGTTTGTGCTTGTTTTGTCTGGAGTTGGATGTAAGTCCAGCGATTGGCATTCCGTTTCCAGTTGTGTGCTTGCTTTGACGTCTCAGCGTCTCCATTTAGCGTTTTGTTTGGCGTGCGTTAGCCGAGCTACGAGTGCTCTGATTCTTTCTCTGGTTAGAAAAGATACGTATGCATAGGATGCGATATCCTAGCGAGCACGTTTCCCGTACCCCCGAACTACGTCGACTCTGATGTTTGTGTCTGACAAACTACGTAGGCCCAGGATGCGATATCCTGCCGAGTCCGCTTCTTCCGTCTTTCCTGTGTTTTATTCCAACCTTGTGCAGTTTTCGAGCAGTTACTTAGCAACCTTTCTTCTATTCTTTCTGAGCGTGGATCCCGTCGAGTACGATGGATGCGTAGGGGTGCTAATACCTTCCCTTCGCATAACCGACTCCCGATCCCTGCAATCTCTGGTCGTGAGACCATTCCTTTCCAGGTTTACTTCGAGCGTTTCCTTTCCCTCCTTTGGGATAAATAACGCACGGTGGCTGCTCTGTGTCTTTTCCCGCCGGTTTTTCGCGTAATGCGACATACTATCTTATCATTTTTTCGAAGTCTTTCCTTCTCCTATAAACTCTCAAACAAAATTTAAAGGAGATACATATACTGATACATGGTTTTTTCCTTGGTTGAAAATTCTAATCAACCATATTGTTCAAACATGTTAAATATTTATTAAGTTTTGTTGATATGACATATGTATCATTTTAGTTTAGTGATACATGGTTTTTTTTCCCATGGTTGAAAACTCTATTCAACCATATTGTTCAAACATGTTAAATATCTATTAATTTTTGTTGATATGGCATATGTATCATTTTAGTGATGAAAAAAAACACCCAGTCAACAAATCTAACTATGCTTATAAAAGAACAAATTTAACCGGTGTTTTAAAAATCGGGTCAGTCATCAAATCAGTGAAGGTACTGGGTCATTGGTTCATTGGTCGAAACACTGAGTCATTGGTCGAATCGCATGACTAAATCACATAGCTCGGTTGAATAAATCAGTCTCTATAACAATACTATATAGTTATTAAATCAACCAAACTAGGTGACTCGATCTCTTAAAAAACCACAACACCCACAAAATCTCAAAATTTTAAAATACCATAATTTTACAAGTTCATTCTTTAAATTCTAACTCTAAAAATAATAATTACACATAACAAAATACAAATTCAAATAAATTTTGAACAAAGTCTAATTGGAACATAAATTGAATAAAAAAATATCAGGCATTATCTAATAAATTTAATTTCCAATAAGAGAATGTTGTTCAAAATAAATTTTGAACAAAGTCTACTTATATTTTAATTTTAATTAAAAAATTATCATAAACTACGTCGTTTTGTCTGAAAAAAAAAGTAAGTATTTAACCCGCCTATTTTTTAAAAGCATTGGTTTGCCGGTTTTATTCGGTTCTAACGGGTTTTCATGGATTCAATAGCTTGTCCGATGCAGCAATCAGACCAGATCGGTGACCCCCCAGTTTTCGATTCAATCGATTCAACCGACCAATTCGATTCAGTTTTTAAAACACTGAAGTTAACTATGATTTCAAATTGAAGGCCTATTTGACCATACTTGAGGTTGATATCAAGTAGCCGATTAAACCTTGAATTTTTGTCACTAATTAGCCAATAGTAGTTCTTTTGATTTAATTTATGCTTCGAGCTAACGTCTTTGTCTTTGTGTGAATGGTTCATGCTATAGAATTAATTTCCAAATTAGACGCATAACATAATAAGATGATAGTGATTCTATTCTACTCTATCACTTACAACTATATGCTCTCATATTTGATTTGGAAAGAGTGAATAACTTGTCTTATTCTATCGTAAAATAAAATTGAGATGGAAAAATGGATTCAAGGGACGAATCGATAAAAATTCAAGTCTCAAAGTAGGGATTCTAATGATTTAGAATAGAATCCGATACAAATGAGACATTAAGTGAACGTAGTGTTGAATGAGAGAATTTGAGGAAATAAGATAATTTATTGAATGTTGATTAATTGATTTTCAAATGAGGCACAATGCCTTTAAATACAACTATCAAGGCTAAAAGAGTAAAATACATAAAGTAAACTATTATTTAAAATAAACTAATAATCTAATACTTAATTCCCGTAACAATACCCTCCCTTTCAAACATTCTTGTCCTTAAGGATGAATAATCACATGTGCCATGTTTAAGAGACAAAGCTTTCCATTTAATTAGAATTTTAACATCTCGAACATTTCCCCAATTGATGATCATCTTCCTATGAAGAATAACCACAACGGATTTTTTTTTTACATTCGAAGATAAGCACATAGATGAAACCATTTTCATGATAATTTCGAACACATTTTAAACCACACAACATTCTCCCCGAAGAATTTTAAAAGAGATTCACTTCCGACCACTTTATCATCGCCGTGTTCTATGTGCAAACTAACAACAATAAGAAAGGTATAAGACTTTGATATCTGGAGGTAGCTTACTGTCAGAACTACACAATACCAATAACTATCCATTGGTACATAAATATTTGGTGCTTGTTTCTTCTTGCCATCATTAATCCTCTCTAGCTCTTGTGTCCTAGCAATTTCAGTTAAATATGGAGCTAATATGAAGTAAAAGTGATAAAAAAGTGCTTAGAATGACCAAGTGTGGAGAAAATATGGACTTAGTAAAAATTGGTGAAAAAAGGCACCAAAAGGAAGAAAAGGCTACCGGATTTCTCGCGCCCCATCGAGACTCATCATGGGCATGATAAAAGTCATTGCATGCAGGATACTTCTCATTATGGATGTGATGAGCCTTTAACTTAGAGTTTTTCTGACGCGTTTTAGTATCTATAAAAGGGAAGCTTTTGTACTTTTACAAGGATTCTGCATTTTTTATTCAAAAAATGTCAGTAAAGAGTCCCAGGAAGACAATTTTGAGAACATTGGAAGCCATTGAAAGTCAAACTCTTCATGGATTTCACATGAAATCATCTTCTTATTTTTTGGTAGTTAATTGTATTACGAAGATTAGCTAATTTACTGTACATTAGGTTTTTCCTGATGAACTTATTATGAACCTATTGGATTATATGTTTAGTTTGATGTTTTGTGAATAATTGAAGTTATATTTTCTATTTAAATTCAATTTGTGATACATGGGAGCTTCTGGCTCTCTTTTATGGAACATCCTCTATGTGTAGACCAACTGGTGTGAATGAAGATGAGGTAAAGTTGAGGTTATTCAGTTTCTCATTGATTGGGAGAGATAAAGACTGGTTGTTGTGTCTTCCCAATGTCACGATTGGTACATGGAAGGAGTTAGAAGAAAAATTTCTATAGAGGGTCTTCACCACCACCAGTTCTCTGAAAGAAGAGCCAAAATCACAAACTTTGAGCAACAAGAGACCGAATCCTTGTAAAATTCACGGGGGAGGTTCAAATTGTTATTTCGAAGGTGTCTGAATCATAAGATAAGCAACATTAAATAAATGCAAAATTTCATCAAATAAATAAGAAGTCAGACACTAATGCTATTAGATGCTTCAGTTGGAGGTACCATTCGAACCATGACTGAAGAACAAGTAAAAGAGTTAGTTGAGAAGGTTCGTTTGAACGAATACCACTCAAAGAGTGAAAGGGGATTCAAGGTTGAAAAGACAGGTACATCAAAGGGTGTGTTAAGTCTATACACTCATATTGCATTGCTAGCTCAGATCGAACTCAAAAATAAAAGATTGGCAGAAAGTAACCTTAATCAAGCCAATGTGAACCAGGTACAATTCTTAAAATGTGATTTATACGGAGAAGGGAGGGCAAATGGGATATCTTCTCCAAGAGGCTCAAGTGAAAAAGTTCAATTTTAAAATTTCCAGAAGAATAATCCCTACTCCAACACCTGCAATTCAGGTTGAAAAGATCATCCCGACTTTAAATGGAGCAATAATCAAACCTTGAATTCTAATAAAGGTACTCAACAAGCACAACAGACTCAATTCCATAGGAAACCTTCACCACTTTAAGAAACTCTTAACAAATTCATCCAGGTAACTCAAAGTAATTTTGAACAGGTAAATAAGCAACATGAGACCATGAGCAAGAACCATGAAACATCAATAAACAATTTAGAGATGCAGATAGGGAAACTGTCTCGACAGGTAGTCTCAATAACATGTTCTAGTGGAGGGGTTATTTGTAACAATGTTGAAGATCCAAAGAATCAAACTTATAAATCCATATAGTTAGGATATGGGGTAGAACCAATCCTAAGGGAGGATGGCATTTGTGAAGAAGTATGGGATGTGTAAGAAGAGGTAGAAGTTGAAAAGGAAAAAGAGGTGAGTGAAAAAATGAGTGGCTACTGTAGCACCTCAAATTTGCACCCCCCATTCATGCATTCATTTCATTTTTTAGGTCATTAACATTACACCATCATTACATCAACATTGCATAGTGTATTGCATCTTATCAGTCAAGACTGGCATCAAGAGGATTCCTCAGTGCAAAGGAGCAAGGTTTTTTCTTGAGATAAAAGCCCCATGGTTATTCTAGAGAGCTTACATGAATCAAGGTTCATTTTGAAGCCATTGGACCAAGTGCTAGAGGCTCAAAGTCCACAGTGCAGTTTCAGGTCATCTGGGGCCCATAAAAGTCAACTGCAAGTCAACTAAGGGCTAGGAGGTGGAGAAATGGTTTGAGACACCCCATTCATGTCCCAAAGAGGTTTATTCAACATGTCAAACTCATGCCTTGAAGATTTTGAAGCCAGAGCAAAATTTTCCCAAAATGGAAAGTGACCTGTAATTTCAAGTTTCCAAAAATGGCAAGTTTTTGGATCACTTTCAACTTGACTTTCCAACATCAAAGAAGCTTCAAATGAAATTTTGTCCAACATTAAAGTTGAATATCTTTCTCTCCTATTTCCAAAAAGTCCAAGATCATGAGCATCTGATGAATGGTTGGGGAGATATGATCAAATCATTGCCAAGTGTGTATGGAACTTCAAAATGCCATAACTTTTGATCTAAAACTCCAAATGGAGTGCCTCTTTTTGCATAATGCTTGTCATGACTCATATTTTCCAAATCCATCAAGGCATTACATGAAATTTCATCACATGACCATTTGCTCATTCATGCTCATTTTGGAGGGAAAATCATGAATTTGAATTTGGTGCATCATATGAGCTTTTTAACCATTCCAACATGTTCATAAGATGATTTTAAGTGAAATTGCATGGCCATGTGGTACTATTCACGTGCATGTTGCATGCATGGGGTGAAAAATCAATTTTTGCACTACACCTTATTTCTCACTAAAATTTCATTAACCATGCTTAATTCTAATTAGCAAATGGATTAACACAGCATATAAAAGGTTAATTGTAACAAAATTTTCAGATTTGATCATTCTAGATCTAGATTGAAACTTTCCCTCCAAAATTTCTCTCCACCATAATTCAAAATTTCTCCACATAACACTAGATTTTTCTTGCATATTTGTGTTCTCGGATCATCATTTGGAATAGATCAAGCTTTGATTTGTAGAATTTGGTGAAGAATTAAGCACATGAAGCTCAAGAACATGAAGATGGAAATTGACTTTTGAGCTAGATCCAAGCATCTCCAGGCTTCAATTCATACATCAAACTCCATAATATCATCTCAGGACTGGATTTGGATACTTGCCAAGCCTTGAATCCACTACTGCCATTGTTGGAGCTTCAAGAGGTACTTTAGTCGCTATAACTCATTGCTTGAATTGCTTTGCTCGTGGTTGGCATACCACCTAGGTAAGCACTCTTGTTCTCCATGTAGTCTGGAAGACCTGTCATTTTCTTTTGGCAGGCACCTGTCTGAAGCCCTCCTTAAGAGGCAATGTTTGTGGTTGTTTATGTTTGTGCCATGTACTTCAAAGACCTCCTAAGTGAAGAGGCATTGGCAGATAGAAGGGATGTGCAATCCATTCCCTGCTATTCAGTTGAGTCATTCATCTTGCTCGCACTATGTGCTGATGCATTTTGAATAAACACCCAAGATCATTGTATATAGAGTCAGTCAAGTGGAGTAGAGTCCCACATTCTGGACTCCCACGTTTTCATTGATTGAAGCTCACCCAGGCCCGGGTTAAGAGCTATGAGGTCTTATCCTCATTACCCTTTCATCTGCTCACCCTGACGGTCAATGTCAGTGGTTAAGAGCCTCAGATACCCTTCCAGCCGGCTTGTTTGTCGAGGTTGATATGACCCCTGGACTAAAGCCCAGCCTTGATGTTTGAGCCCCTTGTTGGTATGTTTACCTCATGCTCTATGTGTTTGTATGGTGTGATTGTATCCCCATAGGATTGCTAGACTTTGCATAGTCTCGTTTGCATGTCAATTAAGGTAGCACGGTTCCTTCGTCTAGGACTTCCTTTCTTGCGTGAGCTTTCCTAAAACACAAACCAACTTTATCCCCTCTTAAGGACACGTTAACTCCTTCTACTACAGGTGAGTAAGTCTCCAAAGGTCGAGCATTCGGTAGACTGCGTAGTAACGTCATCCATCTAAAAACCACAAAACAAATAGAAATGGTTTAGCCGAACTACGGCAACTCTGATTCTCAGGTCCAGATGAGATACGTAGGCACGAGATGCGATGCCTTGTCGAGTTTGACTAACAACTAACTGTGATCCTTTTCTCTCGCCCCCGTTGCGATTGAGACCTCCCCTTTCTCTTGCCCTAGTTGCAATCGAGACCCTCCTTCTTCTTGTTTGTTTGTTCGGAGTCTGACGTAAGTCCAGCGATTGGCAGTCGGTTTCCTGTGTGTGTTTATTTGTTCGGAGTCTGATGTAAGTCCAGCGATTGGCATTTGGTTTCCGGTTTGCGTTTGCTTGTCTGGAGTTGGATGTAAGCCCAGTAATTGGCATTCCGTTTCCAGTTGTGTGTTTCGTTTGACGTCTCAGCGTCTCCTTTTAGCGTTTTGTTTGGCGTGCGTTAGCCGAGCTACGAGTGCTCTGATTCTTACTCTGGTTAGAGAAGATACGTATGCATAGGATGCGATATCCTAGCGAGCACGTTCCCTTTCCCCGAACTACGTCGACTCTGATGTTTGTGTCTGACAAACTACGTAGGCCCAGGATGCGATATCCTTCCGAGTCCTCTTCTTCCGTCTTCTTTCATATGTGTTCTATTCCAGCCTTGTGCAGTTTTCGAGCAGTTATTTAGCAACCTTTCTTCTATTCTTTCTGAGCGTGGATCCCGTCAAGTACGACGGATGCGTAGGGGTGCTAATACCTTCCCTTCGCATAACCGACTCCCGATCCTTGCAATCTCTGGTCGTGAGACCATTTCCTTTCCAGGTTTACTTCGAGCGTTTCCTTTCCCGCCTTTGGGGTAAATAACGCACGGTGGCGGCTATGTGTCTTTTCCCGCCGGTTTTTCGCGTAATGTGACAGCTGGCGACTCTGCTGGGGATAATAAGAAGTTGACCTCTTGCTGGTCCATCTTCCCTAAGCGAATCAATCCTAGCGCTCTTTAGGGCAGTTTTGGTTGCTTTTACTGCTTTATTTATGGAATTTATGATTATTATGCTGCGATTGTATATATTTGCATATATGTTTGCATGCATCATATTATCATTGTGCTGGATTCTGTACAGGTTGGTTCCTCTGATTTGGGGTGGGTGTTCTGAGTGGGGCTAAAACCCAGGCCCGAGTATACACCTAGGATTAACATGGTCTCACGTCTCCTCACTTGCTGTATCAGCATGTTGTTGCGACGTGACATACCACAGTCGGACGAGGTTCATTTGAGAGAGTCCTTCCGTTTGGAGTATTCCACTCAGGTTGGGTTATCTCATCTGAGCTATTGACTTCGGTGACCGTTCTTTCCCGGATCTTTGGTTTAGACGATCTTATGAGAGCTACAACGGCACACCCGAAAGGGCAAACCTGTTGAGTATCTTGTCCGATTGTCGAGACCATTATCCGCCTTAGGATGACCTAGTTAGAATTCACCTGTGAGGGGAGCGTTTGATTCTTGCAAGTACAGGTTCCGTCAGTGATTCTGTGATGGCGACTATGGTTCAGATGGGTTTATGGGTCTTTATTTTTGAGACGCCGGAGGTTTGACCGTGGTATTGATCGGAGGGTTCCGTTTATTTCGGATCCCTGGGCTGAATTTGAGGGTACTTGCTCAGATGGTAACTTGGTTCTGAAGTATGGGTTCCAAATGACCTTGGGTTCCAGATGATTTTGATTTGTGGTTTCCAGTGCCGAATTCATGTCGAAGTTTTGATCCTGTGCCATGAGATACTCAGCCAACCTGCCATGGCTCCATCATTTGCATCATAGCATGTTTATTTTTCAAAAAAAATAATGCTTAAAAAAAAAAGTTAACCCGCATATGTATATCCTTTCCAGGATCATTCATGATAAACAGCATACACATTATACGCATCATGCACATATCATTCTTGCATTACAGGTGTTCTTGACAAGGTTTCTCATTCTGGTTCCTGTTTTAGGCAGGATTGTTGATCGTCGTCCGCACCGCTACGCTACAAGACTGAATCAACAGAGAAGTATGGATCAACTTCAGGCTGAGTTGGCAGAGATGAGGGCTAACATGGCCCAATTTATGTGCATGATGCAAGGGGTTATGCAAGGGCAAGAGGAGCTGCGAGCCTTGGCCCAGAGACAGGAAGTTGTGATTCCACCTGTCAACCGTGCTTCACCAGAGGGAGTCCCTATGTTGTGGGTGATGAACTGAGGGGTATCAGAATCAACGGACAACCTATTGCTGCTGAGACTGTTAATGTTCGAGCAACCCGTGCTCCAGTTCGTCATCCTGCTCCGTTGGTTGACAAACAAGAGGATATGTTCACCGTTCTCAGTGAGGATGATGATGTGGGAAGGATTGAAGAGAGGGATAGAAAAGTTGATGCCCTTGCTGAGAAAATTCGTGCCATGGAGTGTCAGAATTCTTTGGGGTTTGATGTAACCAATATGGGCTTGGTTGATGGGCTGAGAATCCCTTATAAATTCAAGGCGCCATCCTTTGACAAATATAATGGCACTTCTTGTCCTCGCACTCATGTGCAGGCTTATTACAGAAAGATTTCCGCATACACTGACGATGAGAAGATGTGGATATACTTCTTCCAGGACAGCTTGTCTGGAGCATCCTTGGACTGGTACATGGAGTTGAAGAGAGAATCTGTGAGAAGCTGGAGAGATTTGGGTGAAGCCTTCTTGAGGCAGTATAAGCACAATATGGATATGGCTCCGAGCAGAACCCAACTGCAGAGTCTGTTCCAGAAGTCTGGTGAAAGTTTCAAAGAATACGCCCAGAGATGGCGTGAGTTAGCTGCAAGAGTGCAACCTCCTATGTTGAAGAGAGAGCTGACCGATATGTTCATTGGAACACTGCAGGGTGTGTTTATGGACCGTATGGGGAGTTGCCCGTTCGGTAGCTTTTCCGATGTGGTTATCTGTGGAGAGAGGACTGAGAGTCTCATCAAAGCCGGTAAGATTCAAGATTCAGGTTCTTCATCTTCGAGTTCTAAGAAACCATTTTCTGGGGCACCCAGAAGGAGAGAAAGTGAAACCAATGATGTGCACAGTCCGAGGAATGCAAACAGGGGACAGTATCGTCAGGTTGCCGCTGTGACCATTCCAGCACCCCAACCTCAATCTCAACAACAACATCCCAGACAACAATAACAACAACAACAACAACAACGCCCATTCCAACCTAGACAGAGAATGCCAGAGCGTCAGTTTGACCCGTTGCCCATGACATATGCTGAGTTGCTTCCTGAACTGCTCAGGTTGAAATTTGTTGAGCTTCGCACCATGACGTCGTTGACAAGGATACCTGCTGGGTACGATGTCAATGTCCGTTGCGACTTTCATTCCGGTGCTCCGGGGCATCATATTGAGAACTGTCGGGCTTTCCACCATAAAGTCCAAGATCTGATTGATGCTAAGACAATCAACTTTGCTCCTGTGCCGAATATTATGAATAACCCTATGCCTTAACATGGTGGGCCCAGGGTGAACAGTGTGGAAGGTGAGGAGGCCTTAGATTTGGTAGTCAGTGTTGATGAGGTTCAGACTTCACTGCTGGTGGTAAAAGAGCGTCTGTTGAAAGGGGGAGTGTTCCCGGGCTGTGATGAAAGTTGTTCAGATTGCGGTGAGCAAGAGAATGGTTGTGAAAAGCTGAGGAGAGGTATCCAAGGACTGATTGATGATGGTTGCCTACAGTTTGCCTAGGCTGTGAGAGATCGTGGGGTGGTGTCAACTGTCACCATTTACTTCAAACCGTCTGAGGGTCCTGGACGTGCTCCAACTGTTAATGCACCCGTAACTGTTGGTACCCCTGTAACCATCTCTGCTCCAGTAACGGTTGGTACTCCTACTACTATTGTTGCTTCTGATAGAAGATCTGTTGAGAATAGTAGGGCCGTTCCTTGGAAGTATGATAACGCTTTCCGCAACAACAGAAGGTCAGAAAGTCAAATCAGACCAGTGAATCAGGCTCCAGTGACAATTGGTGTGCCATATAAGACTCCTGTAACTGTTGGTCCGGCTGTGGAAAATGTAGGAGGACCTGGGGGTTTTACAAGAAGTGGTCGTCTGTTTGCGCCACAGACTTTGAGAGACAACGATGCCGAGGCTCTTGCCAAAGCAAAGGATAAGCAAGTTGTGGTTGAAGAAGGACCTGTGCAGAAGGAAGCGCCTGAGGGTTCATTTGAGAAAGATGTGGAGGAGTTTATGAAGATCATTAAGAAAAGTGATTATAAGATTGTGGACCAGCTGAATCAAACTCCGTCGAAAATTTCTATCCTCTCATTGTTATTGTGCTCTGAGGCACACCGTAACGCCTTGCTGAAAATGTTGAATCTGGCTTACGTGCCTCAAGAGATTTCTGTCAACCAGTTGGAGGGTGTTATTACGAATGTGAGCACACGACATGGTTTGGGGTTCACAGATCTGGATCTGACACCTGAAGGTCGCAATCATAACAAAGCCCTGCATATCACCATGGAGTGTAAAGGCGCCGTGTTGTCGCATGTGTTGGTTGATACTGGCTCCTCGTTGAATGTGTTGCCCAAGAAGATTTTGAGCAAGATTGATGTTGAAGGGGTTGTTCTCACTCCGAGTGATCTCATCGTCTGTGCTTTTGATGGATCCAAGCGATCTGTTTTTGGTGAAGTCATATTGCCCGTGAAGATTGGCCCGGAAGTATTTGATATTGTCTTCTATGTGATGGATATTCAACCAGCATATAGTTGTTTATTGGGGCGTCCCTGGATACATGGGGTTGGGGCAGTTTCGTCAACTCTCCATCAGATGCTGAAGTACGTGTGGAATGGTCAGGTTGTGACTGTGTGCGGCGAGGAGGACATTCTTGTGAGTCATCTATCCTCTTTCAAGTATGTGGAGATGGATGGCGAGATCCATGAAACTCTGTGCCAAGCATTCGAGACCATTGCTATTGAGAAGATGGCTTTTGTCGAGCAGAAGAAGCCAGGTGTCTCGATTGCGTCGTACAAGCAGGCTTTGGAGGTTGTCAGCTCTGGTAATGCAGAAGGCTGGGGCAAGATGGTTGACCTGCCCATGAAAGAAGACAAATTCGGTATTGGTTATCAGCCTCTTCAGTCAGAGCAGAGTGGTCAGAAAGGGCCGAGTACTTTCACCAGCGCTGGGTTGATGAATCATGGAGACGTCTTTGCAGCCGGTAGTGAAGACGGGGACAGTGATTGCGATTTGGACAACTAGGTGCGCCCGTGTGCTCCAGGGGAGATGGTGAACAATTGGACAGCCGAAGAAATAGTCCAAGTTACTCTTCAGACAGAGTAATTTTCTTTTGTTTTTCATTTTGCACAAAACTCTACGCTCTGCTCGGGGCGTAGTGGTTCATTGTAGGGCCACATCATGTTTTGAAAAGATTATCATTAATAAAGGACATTTTGCAAACAAATTTGTGCTCACTGTCTTTCTGTTTTTATTTTCATTTTCAAAACAATAAAAATGGCAATGTTTTTTGTTTTTGTGACTTTCTTGAACTCTTTTCTAAAATAAAGCATTAAACATGCAGAATCGATCTCGCGGACTCCACTAAAAACAGTTATGTCATGGCTCAGTATGATTTCAATAATCCCATTTACCAAGCCGAAGAGGAGAGTGAAGAAGATTGTGAACTCCCCAAAGAATTGGTCAGATTATTGAAACAGGAGGAAAGGGTCATCCAACCTCATCAGGAAGAGTTGGAGATTATTAACCTTGGTACTGAGGACGCCAGGAAAGAGATCAAGATCGGGGCTGCTTTGAAGGAATCTGTCAAGAGAGGGCTGATTGAGATGCTGAGAGAATATGTGGAGATATTCGCATGGTCGTATCAGGATATGCCTGGGTTGGATACAGATATTGTGGTGTACAGGCTACCTCTCAGAGAAGATTGTCCTTCAGTAAAGCAGAAGCTTCGTAGAACTAGTCCTGATATGGCTGTCAAGATCAAAGAGGAGGTTCAGAAGCAGTTGGATGCGGGTTTTCTGGCAGTTACCAATTATCCCCCTTGGGTGGCCAACATTGTTCCCGTGCCAAAGAAGGATGGTAAAGTCAGGATGTGTGTCGATTACCGGGATTTAAACAGAGCCAGTCCAAAAGATGACTTCCCATTACCTCACATTGATGTATTGGTTGATAATACTGCTCAATCTTAGGTTTTCTCTTTCATGGATGGATTTTCTGGCTATAATCAGATTAAGATGGCGCCAGAAGACATGGAAAAGATGACATTCATCACACCTTGGGGCACGTTCTGCTACAAGGTGATGCCATTTGGGCTGAAGAATGCAGGTGCTACCTATCAGAGGGCTATGACGACTCTCTTTCATGACATGATGCACAAAGAAATTGAAGTGTACGTGGATGATATGATTGCGAAGTCGCAGACAGAAGAGGAGCACTTGGTAAACTTGCAGAAGTTGTTTGAAAGACTGAGAAAGTTCAAACTGAGGCTGAATCCAAACAAGTGTACGTTTGGAGTGAGATCCGGAAAGCTGTTGGGTTTCATTGTCAGTGAGAAAGGGATTGAGGTTGATCCAGCGAAAGTGAAAGCTATTCAAGAAATGCCTGAACCAAGAACGGAAAAGCAGGTTCGTGGGTTTTTAGGGAGATTGAATTACATTGCACGGTTCGTATCTCACCTAACTGCCACGTGTGAACCAATATTCAAATTGCTAAGAAAAGATCAAGCAATCAGGTGGAATGATGACTGTCAAAAAGCTTTTGATAAGATAAAAGAGTATTTGCAGAAACCTCCAATCCTTATACCTCCAGTTCCTGGGAGGCCTCTGATAATGTACCTTTCAGTGACTGAGAACTCGATGGGGTGTGTATTGGGACAGCATGACGAGTCTGGTCGAAAAGAGCATGCTATATACTACCTTAGCAAAAAGTTTACCGACTGTGAAATAAGATATTCGCAGCTCGAGAAAACTTGTTGTGCTTTGGCATGGGCTGCTCGCCGACTGAGACAGTATATGTTGAACCATACTACCTTGTTGATTTCTAAGATGGATCCAGTGAAGTACATCTTTGAAAAGTCGGCTCTCACCGGGCGTGTGGCTCGTTGGCAGATGATTTTGACTGAGTATGATATCCAGTACACGTCGCAGAAGGCCATCAAGGGTAGTATTTTGTCTGACTACCTCGCCGAGCAACCGATTGAGGACTAGCAGTCGATGATGTTTGAATTCCCCGATGAAGACATCATGTATCTAAAGATGAAAGATTGTGAAGAGCCTCTTGTCGAGGAAGGACCGGATCCTGATGACAAGTGGACATTGATGTTTGATGGGGCGGTTAATGTGAATGGAAACGGTGTTGGTGCAGTGCTTATCAATCCTAAAGGGGCACACTTACCTTTTTCTGCCAGGTTGACTTTTGAGGTAACCAACAATGAAGCGGAGTACGAGGCTTGTATCATGGGGATTGAAGAAGCCATCGATCTGAGGATCAAAACGCTGGATATCTATGGAGATTCCGCTCTAGTGATTAACCAAGTCAATGGAGATTGGAATACTCATCAGTCGCATTTGATTCCTTACAGAGATTACACCAGAAGGATCCTGACTTTCTTCAAGACGGTGAGATTGTATCATGTACCCCGAGATGAAAATCAGATGGCTGATGCCTTGGCTAATTTGTCTTCTATGATCAAAGTTCATTAGCATAATCATGTGCCACACGTTGCTGTGAATCGACTCGAGAGGCATGCGTATGTGTTTGAAGCCGAGTCTGTTATTGATGAGAAGCCGTGGTACTATGATATTAAGAATTTCCTCAAATGCCAGGAGTATCCTGAAGGAGCGTCAAAGAACGACAAGAAAACCCTGAGAAGGCTAGCTGGAAGCTTTTATTTGAATCAGGATGATGTGTTGTACAAGAGGAACTTTGACATGGTTCTGCTCAGATGCGTGGATAGACACGAAGCAGACATGTTGATGCAAGAAGTACACGAGGGATCGTTCGGTACCCATGATGGTGGTCATGCAATGTCCAAGAAGTTGCTGAGAGCCGGTTATTACTGGATGACTATGGAATCCGACTGTTTCAAATACGCTCGGAAGTGCCACAAATGCCAGATCTATGCAGATAAGGTGCATGTACCACCAAGCCCTCTGAATGTCATGAATTCGCCTTGGCCATTCGCGATGTGGGGCATCAATATGATTGGGAAGATTGAACCTACTGCTTCTAATGGACATCGCTTCATCCTGGTAGTGATTGATTACTTCACCAAGTGGGTGGAAGCAGCTTCCTATGCTAACGTCACCAAGCAAGTGGTTGCCCGATTCATTAAGAAGGAGATTATCTGTCGTTATGGGGTTCCTGAGAGAATCATTACTGATAATGGTTCGAATCTCAATAACAAGATGATGAAAGAGCTTTGCAAAGATTTTAAGATCGAACATCATAATTCTTCTCCTTACAGACCAAAGATGAATGGTGCTGTAGAGGCGGCAAACAAGAACATCAAGAAGATTGTGCAAAAGATGGTCGTGACGTACAAGGATTGGCATGAGATGTTGCCTTTCGCTTTGCATGGTTACCGTACCTCAGTACGTACGTCGACCGGGGCAACCCCTTACTCCCTTGTGTATGGTATGGAGGCAGTCCTACCTGTTGAAGTGGAGATTCCTTCTCTGAGAGTCTTGTTGGACGTCAAGCTAGACGAAGCTGAATGGATCCGGACGAGGTTTAACGAGTTGAGCCTTATCGAAGAGAAGCGGTTAGCAGCCGTGTGCCATGGGCAACTGTATCAGAGAAGGATGAAGAAGGCCTTTGATTAGAAAGTGTGTCCTCGAAGCTATCAGACAGGTGATTTAGTTTTGAAGAGGATCCTTCCTCCCGGTACAGATAACAGGGGCAAGTGGACTCCGAATTACGAAGGTCCATACGTTGTTAAAAAGGTTTTCTCTGGTGGAGCCTTGATGCTAACAACTATGGATGGTGAAGATTTTTCGTCCCCTGTGAACTCAGATGTAGTCAAAAAATACTTCGCATAAATTGACCCGCTGGACGAAAAGAATAAAAGAGTCCAGGCAAAAAAGGGCATCCCGAAGAACCAAAAAAAAAAGAAAAAGGTTTGGGCAAAAGTTAGGGATAAAGAATGAAAAGAATATATACACCCGGTAAGTCGAAAACCCGCAAGGGCGGCTTAGGCAAAAATGGGTATCCCGGTGGATCGAAAACCCGAAAGGGCGATCCAAGCAAAAGAGGGATTAGAGCGAAGACTACAGTCTGAGTTATCTGTACTTCATCGCGCTTCAGTGTCTTCCATCTCGAAGAATGTGACCGGTCCAATCGTTCTTCTCAGAAAGCAAGGAATTTGGGGGAAATTGATGATCTGTGAGTCATAATAGAATTGGAAAATAGTGGATGCCGTATTCACATTGCCATTAGGATAGATTTTTCCTTTTGTGCGCAATTACCTCTTCCTAGGAATTGCTTCCTGATGTATTTGCCTTTTCAGGCCCATTTCCAATCAATAAAAGTCGTTATTCAGTTAAATTGCTCTCTTGTTTTTATTTTTACTGTTTTGTTTGCAAAAAACGTCCGAATTTTTGATAAACATTGCATATAAAAAACATGAAGGCTTGACAATAACGTGCAGAAAGATAAAACATTTGAAAATCATTTTGAATGTTGAGTACACTTGGGTGTATTTTGTCCATACAATCCCCTGGGGCATGTATGTCTTGCTGTTTTGCAGGTTGTTATCTTTGATTGCTGGCTAGAGCAGATGAGCCATAGTTTGTTCAAAGTGTTTCAGCATTGTCCAGTAGTGTGAGAAATTGGGTTGTCCAAAGCAAGTTCAGAGCTTGTCTCCCCAGGGAGTCCGAGGCCAGTGTTTCCTCGACAGCCGGGCCTGAAGGTGATTGCAATCCCCAATAGGGTCGAGGATGTTTTTTCCAACCAGGTCTGCAGGTGGCCTTTTCCCCAGCAAGTCTGAGGACTGTTAGTTCCCCAGCGAGCCTGAAGGTTGCTATTTCCCCAGCGGAGGTGTCTGCGGGTAGTTTGTTCCTCAGCAGTCAGGTCTGAAGTACTGTAATCCCCGGCAGGGTTGTGAATGCTTATCCCCAGTCGGGTTGAGAATGTCGGTTCCCCAGCAAGTCTGAAGTGGGCAGTTCCCCCAGCGGAGGTTCGTGCTGATGGTTTTCCCTAGCGGAGTCCCCAAGCGGATCATGTTCGGTGAAAATTATCCCCAGTAGGTTTAATTCTGCCCGTGGGTTGGTAGTTATCCCCAGCGGAGGTTGGCATTGGTTGTTTTCCCCAGCGGAGTCCCCGAGTGGATTGGGTTCAGTGGAGGTCGTCTCTAGTGAGGATTATTCGTCTGGACTCCCACGTTTTCATTGATTGAAGCTCACCCAGGCCCGGGTTAAGAGCTATGAGGACCAATCCTCATTACCTTTCATCTGCTCACCCTGACGGTCAATGTCAGTGGTTAAGAGCCTCAGATACCCTTCCAGCCGGCTTGTTTGTCGAGGTTGATATGACTCCTGGACTAAAGCCCAGCCTTGATGTTTAAGCCCCTTGTTGGTATGTTTACTTCATGCTGTATGTGTTTGTGTGGTGTGATTGTATCCCCATAGGATTGCTAGACTTCGCATAGTCTCGTTTGCATGTCAATTAAGGTAGCACGGTTCCTTCGTCTAGGACTTCCTTTCTTGCGTGAGCATTCCTAAAACACAAACCAACTTTATCCCCTCTTAAGGACACGTTAACTCCTTCTACTACAGGTGAGTAAGTCTCCAAAGGTCGAGCATTCGGTAGACTGCGTAGTAACGTCATCCATCTAAAAAACACAAAACAAATAGAAATGGTTTAGCCGAACTACGGCAACTCTGATTCTCAGGTCCAGATGAGATACGTAGGCACGAGATGCGATGCCTTGTCGAGTTTGACTAACAACTAACTGTGATCCTTTTCTCTCGCCCCCGTTGCGATTGAGACCTCCCCTTTCTCTTGCCCTAGTTGCAATCGAGACCCTCCTTCTTCTTGTTTGTTTGTTCGGAGTCTGACGTAAGTCCAGCGATTGGCAATCGGTTTCCTGTGTGTGTTTGTTTGTTCGGAGTCTGATGTAAGTCCAGCGATTGGCATTTGGTTTCCGGTTTGCGTTTGCTTGTCTGGAGTTGGATGTAAGCCCAGTAATTGGCATTCCGTTTCCAGTTGTGTGTTTCGTTTGACGTCTCAGCGTCTCCTTTTAGCGTTTTGTTTGGCGTGCGTTAGCCGAGCTACGAGTGCTCTGATTCTTACTCTGGTTAGAGAAGATACGTATGCATAGGATGCGATATCCTAGCGAGCACGTTCCCTTTCCCCGAACTACGTCGACTCTGATGTTTGTGTCTGACAAACTACGTAGGCCCAGGATGCGATATCCTGCCGAGTCCTCTTCTTCCGTCTTCTTTCATCTGTGTTCTATTCCAGCCTTGTGCAGTTTTCGAGCAGTTATTTAGCAACCTTTCTTCTATTCTTTCTAAGCGTGGATCCCGTCGAGTACGACGGATGCGTAGGGGTGCTAATACCTTCCCTTCGCATAACCGACTCCCGATCCTTGCAATATCTGGTCGTGAGACCATTTCCTTTCCAGGTTTACTTCAAGCGTTTCCTTTCCCGCCTTTGGGATAAATAACGCACGGTGGCGGCTCTGTGTCTTTTCCCGCCGGTTTTTCGCGTAATGCGACAGCTACTATGTGAGGGGGGATACACTTGATAAATTGATAGACCGAAACTCACCCTGGAGAAGGACCAAGAAGCAGATCCTTCATGATCCTAGTCCTGAACTGCCTTACTATGTCAAACCACCATGTCCAATCATATAAAAGAAATTGAAAGCAAAAGAAGAAGAAGGACTTTTCAAGAGGTTCAAAGAGATGCATACCAAACTCCAAACAATTAGCTCGTTTTATGAAATATTAGAATTGATGCCTAAATATGTTAAATTCATGATGGAGTTTCTCTCAAGAAAGAAGAAATCAGGTATATGTAAGATTATTGCTTTGACAGAGGAGTGTGATGCTTTACTCCATTAAAAACTTCTACCAAAGTTGAAAGATCCAGAAAGGTTTACCATTCCTTGTACCATATGTGAAGAAAAATTTCCGCATGCATGTTATAATTTGGGTGCTAGCATTAACTTAATGCCTATGAGATTAATGAAGAAACTGAAATTAGTGTTGGACTTGAGATTTCACAAGGGGGTGAATTGTGTGTTTTAGAAAAACGTTGTTTTGAAAAGCTTTGTGAAATAAAATCAGAATTTAAAAACATTCTTGAAAAACTTAGCAGCAGAAAAATCAAAGGCAAAAAATAAAATATGGAAATCAAAAGAGTTAAGGGAAAGAGATGAACATCACAACATATAGAGAGTATCCAAGAATTAATCTCCCCAAGAATTAATCTTGAGAGTATCCAATAAACTTTGAGAGATTTTAGTAGGAAAGACTCACGAACCCCCTTATACAATGAAATGGTGGTTGACCTCTAACCAGATAATACAAAACGATAGATTTATCTTGTGCGTCTTCTCTTGGTAGACTTAAGCGGTTAGTCTTCTCTCCACAATATTTGTAAGCTTTTGTACGGGATGAGATCATGAACCTTAAACCTTGGTTTTAAACAGGATAACCAATAACTTGTAAGATTTTAACACCGGATTGATCTCGAACCTATGAAGCTTTTAATATCAAGATGAACTTCAACCTATCTTGGTTTTAATATCGGGTTGACCAAGAACCTAGGAGAATTTATCACATGCTTATCTCCAACCTAAACTAGGACTGAATCACACAATCCCAAACTAACTTTGTATGGATTTAGCTTATAACCCAAAGAAATCCCTAAATAAATAATATTCAATTATGATTTATACAAATTATTCCCTTGGTGAATTTATAATTCTACCCTTTCTAAAATTGTAATTATCTCCTCACTCACAGAAGGAGAAAAAGTTAAATAAAACTTTATATATATATATATATATATATATATATATATATATATATATATATAGAGAGAGAGAGAGAGAGAGAGAGAGAGAGGTGTTAAAACACGGTTCTAGATGAAATTAAATGAGAAAATGAACCTTTATCTATAGGCTAGAGGTTGGCTTAAAAAGGAAATTCCAATAAAAGCATTTTTTATAACATTCTAATCGATTGGCACATACTCACAATTGATGAGAAGTTTAAAATACAATCGTTTGTAAGTTTATACAAGGAAGGAAAAAATATCTTACTGTTGCACATCATTAAGGTGACGTGCCAATTGCTTGTGGATAAATTTTGAACCGAGCTAATCGAGTAGACAAATGTCTCGATCAATTAGATAAGTTAAAATTTCGTCTATAGCTATTTTGATTGTTCCTAATTCATATGGAACCACTTCAAGATATTTTTGAAGGTATTTTTTTTAATAAAACATTTTGAAAAACATTTGTGTGTGTGTGCGCTTTAGCGATGCACTTTTATGATAAACCCTTATGTTTTAAAATAGGTTCACTCACTACTAAATTAAGAGGATCCTAAGTACTTTAAGACATTTACATATACTTCTATTTTGTTGGCACTTGCTTGAGTAGCTTGAGAAACTTGGTATGAGGCTTTAGTTACATTCTATTTGATTGCCATCATCGAATAGTCAAGCCCATCAAACTCGAATGATAAGGTTTACATCTGTAGCGGTAAATTCATGACCATTAAGCTATGGATAAACTTAACGTCAATAAAACAAGAGTTGCCACCGCGCTTTTATTGTTTCCAAAGAAAAAGGGAAAAGCACGAACAAAACCCAAAGATAAGAAGTTTTCAAATCAAAACTAATAAAATTCCAGATATTACAGGTAAGGGGGTTGGTTACACAGAGAGAAGGTGTTAGCATCCAAAGTGTCCTAGGGAACCCTTTTTTTATGTGTGTATGTGTTTTTGGTATAAAACATGTTTGAGAAAAATAGAGTGTGGGGATGAGAAAAGAATCCATTGATTATATTTTTGTGTTTGACAAGGCCTTCAGACTTGTGCTACGTACCAACATAAAAATGAGGGATCTTAGGGTCAAAATTGGGGTCTTACAGCTGCCCCTATTTAAGGACATTCTAGTTGGGGAGATGAAGGTTAAAATCTTCGTATCGACTCAGTAGAATGGACTTTAATAACAACATATAGAAACAAATTTTGGTCCCATAGAGACCTCATGATGCATATGATATGAATGTTAAAAGGAATCTCTGTGGGGAAAATATTGCCACAAAGGAAAAGAATTCGGAGAGACTGAAAGTCCACAGGAGCATAATGCATTCCATAAGGAAAACTCAATGGGGAGACAGAGACTCTAGGGATAAGAAGTTGAGCGTAGGCCAAGCTATGACTTAAAACTGCTGGAGACATAAGGGGATTCCATGAAAATAAGTCAATGGAAGGACTCGGTCGGGGATAAAGAAGAGTCTGTGGGGGAAACGGGTAGATCAGAACAAAACTGAAATACCTGAACCAAGCTCAATTGGGGAAGCATGAACTTCAACACAGGAGCACAAGAAATATATTATCTATTACCGTATACTGGGTAGGAAGATAACATAATCTGATAGAGAGGCATCTGTTACCGGTTAGAGTAAACATATCAAAGATGACTCGCTAGGGAAAATGAGGTGTGTTTGTTACCGGTTACTGGGTAAGAATAACCTATTGGGGAAAATATCAAATAGGATTTACAACTACCGGTTACTAGGCAGAAGACCAAAGAAAGAGAATATTTGTCACTGGTTAAAGCGAACATATCAAGGATAGACTCAAGGGAAGAATATCCGTCAGCGGTTAAGATGAATATATCAAGGATATACTGGCAGGGAAAAGTAGGAATTATATATATATATATATATATATATATATATATATATATATATATATATATATATATATATATATATATATATATATATATATATATATATATATATATATATATATATCAGTTACGGGATAGAATACCGAAAAGAGAATATTCGTCATCGGTTAAGATGAACATATCAAAGATAGACTCAGCAGGGGAAAGCGGGATTTACAACTACCGGTTACTGGGAAAAAGACTGCAAAGGGGAGAAAATCCGTCATCGGTCAAGATGAACATATCAAGGAGTAACTCTCTGGGGAATAAAATAGGGATTACAACTACCTTTTTACTGGGTAGAAAACCAAAGAGGAGAATATCCATCATCGTTTAAGATGAACATATCAAAGACAGACTCAAAAGGAAGAATATATGTCATAAGTCAAAGTGAATATATCAAGGATAAATTACTCGGGGAAACGTAAAACGAATCCACTGGGGAAAATAATAGGAAGTAGATTACCTTTACCGGGTATTGGGTAAAAGTAAGGTACTCACAAACTGAAAATAATATACCAGTTACTCGGTAATAAACGTTTGGGGGGGCAAAAGCATTTATCTAGGTAAGAGCTAGAAAGAAACGGCCAAACAAAGACTCAACCCGATAAGGATATAACTCAAGGGGGAGGGGTTCCATCCAGATAATCAACTGAGGAGGAAGCTAAAATAATAATCATCCACGAGGAAATAACTCAGTAAGGAATGAGAAAGGTTAAGTTCTTTCTGCTTAAGGGGCTGACACCCTATAATTGAGGGAGGACAGACGCAACAAATCCATACGGATAATATAATATCACCATAGCAGAGGATCAAAAAAATAAGGAATCAAATGCAATAATAATGCATAATGAAATATTTGATGTATGAATGTATATGTATATATGATTGATGATTATGCTGACAAACAATCACAAAGGATACAAATGTCACTGATCTGAATCATCGCTGCAACACTCGGCTAATATCGACAGGATGGAAGCATCGACTGGAAAAAAACCGGGGATGAATATAAATCATCCATCTCTAAATATGTCAAACCCTGATGAGGAAGGAGAAAAGATCTGCTAAGGACCTGAATTGTCAACTCTGCGGGGAATTTTAGGTCAACACCATACCAAATGGGAGACAACCTTGCAGAGGACCAAAAATATTGCTCAAGAATCAATGCTGGCGGGGAATCAGGAGTGACCTCCATTAGGGACTTGCAGGAAACAAAACTCTGTGTCGGATTTGTGCAAATCGTTGAGAATATACGCCTACAACTCGATAGGGAGGTGATTAACCAACTCAGTTGGGGAAACTGACTTGCCGTTAGGGAGGAAAAGGTGACCAAACCAACTGCTCGGGGAAGACCAACAATGCTCCACACTTTAGAGCTTACCGGTTCTTAGACTACTATTAATACTCCTTAAATCGATTGCTTTTAGAAGTAATTGCTTTTATTATTTTAAGAAAAATGATTTTTATTATTTCAAAATTTCCAAAATTATCATCATAAAAATTCAATTCTATTTAGATGAAAAAATGAATAAGAGTAGAAACAATTGGATAAAAAGCTCAACTTTATTTAATAGAATGGTAGTCTGTAAATGATAAGACTCCACAGATCTTTAAAAAAGTTGAAAAATGGTAATTTACATGGAAAAGGGCTACATTGAATACAATGATCACTAATCCTTCTACCAACTTCAATATCCACTGTGTTCTTGGCTTTGGTTGAGGATGAATCAGAGTTGACTGGCTTGCTCAAAAACTGCTCTCAAGACTGGAGATCAGCCGAATGCAGTTACTTGCCATAATCCCTAATTTTTGCATAGATTTCCCCGTGGTAGGGTACTCAATCTATCAGGATAAATTTTTGTTTTATGTCTCTAATTTTTGCCTGGATCACCAGTTCGGGTTTTCAATCCACCGAGACGCTCATTTTTGCCTAAGCCGCCCTTTCGGGTTTTCAACTTAGCGAGTTGTTCTATTCTTTTTAGGTAAAGTATTTCTTGACTGCATCAGCATTCATAGGACGCATGAACTTTTCACCATATATAGTTGTAAGAATCAAAGCATCACCTGAAGAGGCTCTCTTAACAACATATGAGCCTTCATAATTAGGAGTCCATTTGCCCCTAGCATCTGGTTTGAAAGATAAAATCTTCTTGAGCACAAGGTCACCTTCTCTGAATACACGAGGCATGACCTTCTTGTCGAATGCCTTCTTCATTCTTTGTTGATACAACTGACCATGGCACATGGCAATCAACCTCTTCTCTTCTATCAAATTCAGCTGATCATATCTGGTTTGGCACCATTCAGCTCCAGTCAATTTGGCTTTCATCAAGACTCGCAATGATGGGATCTCAACCTCTACGAGGAGCACAACTTCCATACCATAAACAAGTGAGAAAGGGATTGCCCCTGTTGAAGTGCGGACGGATGTACAGTACCCAGGCAAAGCAAATGGGATCATCTCATGCCAATCTTTGTACTTCACAACCATTTTTTGAATGATTTTCTTAATGTTCTTATTCGCAGCTTTAACAACCCCATTCATCTTAGGTCTATAGGGAGAAGAATTATGATGTGCAATCTTGAAGTCCTTGCAAAGAGCTTCCACCATATTATTGTTCAAGTTAGATCCATTATCAATAATGATCTTTCTTGGCACACCATAACGACATATAATCTGATTCTTGATAAACCTCACAATAACTTGCTTGGTTACATTCACATACGATGTCGCTTCAACTAACTTTGTGAAGTAGTCAATAGCCACTAGAATGAAACGATGTCCGTTTGAAGCTTTAGGCTCAATCATGCCAATCATATCAGTTCCCCACATGGAGAAGGGCCATGGAAAGGAAATAACATTCAACAGTGTCGGAGGAACATGAATCTTATCTGCATAAATTTGACACTTGTGGCATTTCTTCACAAACTTGCAACAGTCAGATTCCATTGTCAGCCAATAGTAACCCGCTCTCAACATCTTTTGAGTCATAGCATGTCCATTGGAATGAGTACCAAAGGAACCTTCATGGACTTCAGCCATCAATAAGTCTGCTTCGCTTCTATCGACGCATCTAAGCAAAACCATATTGAAGTTTCTCTTGTAAAGCACATCAGTACTCAGGTAGAAATTGCCAGCTAATCTCCTCAAAGTGTTCTTATCTTTCAAAGATGCCCCAGGCGGGTAAATATGACTTTGGAGAAAACAATTGATATCAAAATACCATGGCTTCTCATCTTTGACTTCTTCGACAGCAAACACGTGAGTTGGCCTATCAAGACACATCACAGTCAAATTGGGAACTTCGTTCCAGAATTTCACCATGACCATTGAAGCCAATGTTGCAAGAGCATCTGCCATCCAGTTTTCATCTCGAGGGATATGATGAAACTCAACCTTTGTAAAGAAAGTTGAAATCCTCCTTGCATAATCTTTGAACAGTATCAAACCGGGTTGATTCGTCTCCCATTCACCTTTGATCTAATTCACAACCAAAGTTGAATCTCCATAGACGTTAAGATATTTGATTCTGAGATCAATGGCCTCTTCAAGCCCCATGATGCAAGCTTCATACTCAGTCATGTTATTTATACACTTAAAAGTTAGTCTGGCTGTAAACGGAAAATGAGTGCCTTGAGGAGTAATAATCACTTCCCCAATGTCATTACCATATTGATTAACAACTCCATCAAATACCATGCCCCAATGAGAGCCAGGCTTTGTCCCTTCTTCAAGCAACGATTCATCACACTCTTTCATCTTAAGGTACAAGATCTCTTCATCATGAAAATCATAATGCACTGACTGATAGTCTTCAATTGGTTGGTGAGCCAAATGGTCAGCCAAGCCAATGCGCAACAAGTCTTTTCAAGCATAGAATACCGATTCTCACAGTCGGTGAATTTCTTACTGAGGAAGTAAATAGCATATTCTTTCTTTCCAGTTTCATCTCGCTGACCAAGAACACAACCCATACTTTCATCAAGCACAGTCAAATACATGATCAACGCGCTTCCTTCAAAAGGCGGAGACATAATCGGAGGCTTAAGCAGATACTCTTTGATACTGTCAAAAATTTTCTCGCAATCTTAGGCCCAATCACAAGATTTATCTTTCCAAAAAAGCTTGAATATAGGCGCACATGTGGCAGTCATATGCGATATAAATCTTGAGATATAGTTCAAGCGGCCGAGAAAACCCCTGACTTGCTTCTCAGTTTTGGGCGCAGGCATTTCTTGTATTGCTTTGACCTTGGCAAGATCAACTTCAATACCCTTCTCACTGACAATAAAGCCCAATAACTTACCAGAACGAACACCAAACGTACATTTATTGGGATTCAAGCGGAGTTTGTACTTCCTCAAATGCTGAAATAGCTTCAACAAATGTTTAACATGTTCTTCTTTATCACTTGATTAGCAATCATATCATCAACATAAACCTCGATCTCTTTATGCATCATATCATGAAAAAGAGTGATCATTGCTCTTTGGTATGTTGTGTCAGCATTCTTTAAACCGAAAGGCATCACTCTATAACAGAATGTTCCCCAGGGCGTAATGAATATGGTCTTCTCCATATCTTCAGATGCCATCATGATTTGATTATAACCGGAAAATCCGTCCATAAATGAAAAGACTTTGAATTAGCTGTATTGTCTACCAACATATCAATGTGTGGCAGAGGGAAATCATCTTTCGGACTAGCTTTGTCAAATCTATATAATCAACACACATACGGGCTTTTCCATCCTTCTTCGGAACATGCACAATATTGGCCACCCACAGCAAATATTCTGAGGTAACAAGAAAACCAGCATCAATCTACTTCTGCACTTCTTCTTTGATCTTTACTGCCATATCAGGATGAGTCTTCCTCAACTTCTGCTTGACTGGCGGGCACTCTGACTTCAACGATAATTTATGCTCCACAATCTCATCAATCAACCCCTTCTTAACTTCTGGACATATCTGAGACCCAATCTTAACTTCCTTTACATCATCTGCAGAACCCCGGTTGACTAGCTCAATCTGCTCTTCGAACGACTTAATGGTTTTTTGCTCATGCTCAAGTAGACGAGACAATTCATCAGATACCTCTTCATCAGTCTCTTCCTCAGCCTTAAACACGGGGAAATCAAAGTTTGGAGAGGGAGTAGGATCATTGTATTCAATGGGTTTGGGAACCAACCTGCATAATGATTTGATATTTTGATTTTAGAGAAGTGAATTGTGATCAAATATTATGCAGATGGACAATTATTATTTATTTATTTATGTTTTTTGTGATTACCATTTTCAGAAAGGCAAAAAGTAAAAATGAAACATCATAGGTATGGATGAATAGAATTGCATTTTATTAATGATAACTGAAAATGCCTAACAATGTTCACTTCTCCCTTAGGCATAGGAGAATGATTTTTCTCAAAACATGAACACAAATTACTTAGAGCGGTGAACAATAACAGGAATATCAACAGCAACCCAATTGTTTCAAATCTCGCCATGCGTTATAAAGTTGGCACAATCTTCATCTGCATCATCTTCAATCACAGCGGCTGAGTGTTGTTCATTATCATGGATGAACCCTCCACTACGGAAACTCGGTTGCATATCTTCAGCTTTGACATTGAATGATCCTTGTTGAAATCCCAATCCGGCCTTATTCTTGTTCTCGGCAAATTCTACCATGCGGCCCCACTGATTAGTGCAGTCAGGCTCAATAGCTTTCTGAGCATCCTTGAAAGAAGACATGGGTGCCCCAGCTTTCTTCACTTCAGTAATGGACAAGGCTTGGAATGGAGTCCCAACCTTCACCTCAGCTTCAACATAAGAAAAGGATGATAGGTGGCTCACTAAAAGCCTATTCTCTCCACCAACAACGACAAGTTTTTCGTTCTTCATGAATTTAAGCTTTTGGTGCAGAGTAGATGTCATAGCTCCAGCTTCATGAATCCATGGCCTTCCCAATAAACAGCTATAGGCCGGGTGGATATCCATTACTTGAAAAGTAATTTGAAAATCACTAGGACCTATCTTGACTGGAAGGTCCACTTCTCCAATGACGGTTTTGCAAGAACCATCAAACGCTTTGACAATTACGCCATTATACCTCACCGGGGCGCCTTGGTAAGAAAGTCTGGACAAAGTTGATTTTGGAAGCACGTTCAAAGAAGAACCAGTATCGACCAATACGTTGGACAGTGCATCCTTTTTACAGTTCATAGAAATATGTAGTGCCAGATTATGATTCCTACCTTCCTTAGGAAGATCTTCATCACAAAAGCTCAAGTTATTGCAAGAAGTAATGTTAGCCACAATATGGTCAAACTGATCCACAGTCACGTCATGCTCAATGTAGGCTTGCTCTAGTACTTTTTGCAATGCTTCTCTGTGTGCTTTAGAATTCATCAGCAGAGACAACACTAAAATTTTTGATGGAGTTTGGAGTAGTTGCTCCACCACATTAAACTCACTCCTCTTAATCAATCTTAATACCGCATCGTCATCATTAGGCTTCATCTTGCTGGATTCACCAGACTGACATACTAGAGCACTAACTAGATTCACCACAGGCACATCCACCTTTTTACTGACTGCAACCTCTTCTACCTCATTCGGAAAGACCGGACCGAAGACACGACCACTACGGGTCACCTTTGCGATATCAGCTATATTCACCACAAAAGTTTCCACAGACAATGACACCTCTTGACCATTCTCCACCATGGTGGCATTATATTAATAGGGAACAACTTTATCGGATGCATATGGGGCATGGCCCGATAACCGTATTACCAACGGCGATATCGATCTATTGGCGTTGTTACTACCCGCTCAAGGGTGTTGAACACTAGCACTATCACATTGACATCATCTATATCCCTTGATTGACAAATTTGGATAAGCCTTTCATCCATCAACCTCTGAATATCCCTCTTGACAATGACACATCCTCGAGGGTTCATATTGCATATCACACAACCATCATGGTCATGCTCATAATCACTAGCCAAAAAGATATCTCTATGAATTGCAACCAAAGACTGTCTGATATGGCGAACATCATAAACCTTATACTCTCCATGACAACCATCTACCATATTGACAGAGGCATTACCATGAGTGGGCAATGGATTGGCTTTCACATTCGGTGCATGGTCCTTAAAGGACACCATCCCATTCTTTACAAGCTTTTGTACCTCATATTTCAATGGGTAGCAGTTCTCAATGTCGTGGCCAGGAGCTCCCTGGTGAAAGGCGCAACAGAGTTCAGGTTTTGACCACCATGGAAGTGGCTCTAGAATTTGAGGTGGATTTCTGGGTTGAAGTAGGTTCTTGAGAACCAAGGATGGATACAGTTCGGCATAAGACATAGGAATAGGGTCAAAAGAGACCTTCTTCCTCTCGAAGTTATATTGTTGATTATTGTTGTTGTTGTTGTAATTGGTCTTTTGTTGCGGTTGTTGTTGGCGTTGTTATTGCTGAATTGGAATAGGTTGATTGTTGGAATTATTGGAAAACACTGGAATTACTTATGAAACTTGATGTTAATGCTGACGTGGTTGAGGATTTCTTCTGACATGAGGCCTCCCCTGTCTCCCCACAGATACTGAGTTGGTTTTCCCTTCCTTCCTTTTGGAAAAACCACTCTCATACTTCTTACTGGATGATACTTCTTCCTTAGACAGACGTCCTTCACGGACTCCCTCTTCTAACCTCATCCTCATGTTTACCATCTCGGTAAAGTCACTGGGGACACTGGCAATCATACGTTCGTAATAAAACGAACCCAGAGTCTTCAAGAAAATCTTTGTCATTTGCTTCTCTTCCAATTGAGGATTAATCTGAGCAGCAAGTTCCCTCCATCTTTGAGCATATTCTTTAAAGATCTCTTTATCCTTCTGAGACATAGACCTCAGTTGACCATACGAACACTTGCACTGTCTAGCCCCATATACCATCTTAGAGCAGCACCAGTCAAATTTTCCTGAAAGTAGTGAATCAGTAACTGATCATTATCAGTTTGTGTTGACATCTTCCTGGTGTGTATAACAAGGTGACTTAACTGACAAGTGTTTCCCTTATACTTTTCAAAGTCGGGGACTTTGATCTTCATCGAGATCTTTACAACCAGTACCAAGCAGAGTTCAACAACACTCTTACCAAACAGGTTTTTTCCTCTCAACGTTTTCAACTCCTTGTGCAGCTCAAGGAACTGATCCTTCATTTCATCCATCTTCTCATAAACATCTGGGCCCTCATACGATTTAGAATGGTAAATGATGTCCTCAACACGAGGCAAGGTATGAGCAACTGGAGATGGCACAGACATGACCGGGCTAGATGTCATCATATAAGCAAAGGTAGGCGCAAAGCCTTCAGGCATGAAATTTGGTGGAATCCCCTATGAGAATCCAGCATGCATAGACGGACCAGATTGAGTAGCAGCAACAGGAACGGTCGAGGTAGCCACCTCGGAGGTAACAGTCCTCTGGGGAGGAGTTGCGGGAGTTGGTGAAGACTGATTCTGCGCAGCAAGAACAGACTCCATCATGGCAGTCAGACAGGAAATCTCATCCTTCAGCTCTCTGTTCTCTTGTTCCAAATGCTCCATATTTTTGGGTTGATTGGCATGAGTGTTGTATCGGTGAGTCAGCTTGGCTGAAGCACAGAAGAATAACCGATAAGACATCTGGCAGAAGAAAACATATAATAATAACAATTTGATTGATCATAAAAATCTCTTTTAGTCATAAAATTTGGAAGGATTACACTGAGTATAATTTCAGAAACCAAAGTACAAATACAAGAGAAAAGGAAAGTAATCATCCTAAGGATCCCTTAGCAACAGTGTCAGATGATCTCGCTGTAGGCGCGTACTTTCTTCAGATGCGTCTGATCTCGGACTTGAAAGATATCTTCATCTGAGCTTTATCAAGGACAAGCTAATCAACAATATTCTTCCAAGCACCGGGAGGCTAAAGCATACTAGAGGAAGGTGGATCCTTTGGCTCTCTCTGTCTCTTCACTGCTCGGTCTTCAAGAAGTTCAATAAGTGCATCTTTGTCCTTTGAATCAAGCTGCAACTCCTCATACTTTCGGCTCAAAGCATGGAACCGCTCTTCCCACATATCTCTCTCTTGCTTCACCTTGATGATTGCGTCTTCCAACTCCTCTACATCTTGGTTAGGGAGAGTTGATGGCTCAGCCACAACCAAATACATATGTATCTCATAAGCATACGACATCTTCAATTCCAAAGCTCTCCTCTTCACCCAAGTAGTGTAAGCTTCCAAACCTACACAGTTTCACTGACCAAGCTCGGATCTTCATTTCCTATGCACATTAGGCCAAGCATGTATCATCTTCTGCTTCAAATGTTGGGGGTCTTTACCCTCTTGATAGAAAAGACCTTCTAACTGAGTGTTATTGGGTTTGTCTCTCAAGGGGAACCCAAGTTGATGATGGGCCAAAGCAGGGTTGTAGTTAATTCCTCCTTGTGTACCAATGAGGGGCACATTAGAGAATTCACCATAACTGTCAATAATATCCAAGCTACCCAATAGAGAATCATACCAAAAAATATCATCATTAGTGAGAGACATAAGTCTCTGGGACAACCGTAGACATTGCTCGTTTTCCACAAGAGTAGACGTTTGAGGTAAGTGCGAAATAAACCACTTGTACAGAAGAGGACCACAACACACAATAGTCCTACCACCTTTAGAATTCCTTAAATGCAAAGAAAAATACATGTCACCCAATAGAGTAATTATAGGACTCCCCATCAAGAAGATTCTAATGGCGTTAACATCCACAAAACCGTCAATGTTAGGGAACAAAGCTAGACCATATATGAGCAACACAAAGATGGCTTCAAAAGCATCCATGCTATCGGCTTGAGCAAAGACATAAGCTTTCTCAATGAGGAACTCAGAAGTTAACTCAAACATTAACTCAGAAGTTAACCCAAACATTCCTCCTTTCTTCACCCAATGAGTCTCAATCTCAGACTTCTTCAGATGAAGAGCTTCAGCCATGACATGAGATCTGGGAATCTCCTCCAACACACTCAAGAGTCCTTCAACCACATCAGTAGATAACACAGAAATAAGCTTCCCATGACGTTGCTTGAAGTTCAAGGGATCTAATACAAAAGATGATAGCTTCCTAAGCTCTTTCAAATCAGGACATCTAAAATTGTACTTCTTAGTGTTCCTTCGTCCAGAGTCCATGGTCAGAAAATATTTGCAAATAAGATCTCAATTCCTTGAAATTTATTTTTCTTTGATGAATGTCATGATGCGCATGGATGCATGAATGCAACAATCACAAATAAGGGTCACACACAAGGCAAACAAACAAAGGTTAAGGGATGAATTAAGTCATTGTCAAGATCAATCATCCATTTTGGTGGATTATGGTTTTCACCTTATCAACACCCAAGTTCCATTGATATTGACAAGACTTGATTGGATCAACCAAGAATCAAAGGGTTTGTTATGAGTCACGAGCATGGAGTCAGGTTAAGAACCATCCTAAAGGAGTGTACTAAGGATAAAAAAAACCTGTAGATCATGTTCTAAAAAGTTCCCAGAGTCTTAACTCCATCTATCGGATATTACAGGTTAGGATGACTAACTCATCAACCCATAATATTCTCAAGAGAAACTCGTCTGAGTGTAGTATCACGTAACTACTATTATCAAGTCTACAATTGAATAGTCTCCGAACTACATCCTAAATAGGCCAAGTTGGGTTAAATGTTCTACGGTCCTTAGCTTCTCGGACCCCAAATCAGTGAAAGTAATGCCTAACCACAAATAACTTGTGTGACATCAATAGCTCCAAAAGGGTCTCCACTGAGTAGATGGGTCTTAAGCCAATTTGTTAAGGACTACTCCACACAAGTCGAACATGACTATACCATCCTCCTATCTTAATTGCACTCAAGTCCGGGCTAGAACTTATCTCACCACTCAGAGATCACCAAGCACAACAAGCAGATTATATCACACAAAACAAGTATACAAACAATCAAATATACAATTAAATACACATAAAAAGAGTAGGTTAAAACCACTGAGGACTACTCCCCAGCAGAGTCGCCACTTAATTTCTGTAGCGGTAAATTCATGACCATTAAGCTATGGATAAACTTAACGTCAATAAAACTAGAGTCACCACCGCGCTTTTATTGTTTCCAAAGGAAAAGGGAAAAGTACGAACAAAACCCAAAGATAAGAAGTTTTCAAATCAAAACTAATAAAATGCCAGAGATTACATGTAAGGGGGTTGGTTACACAAAGGGAAGGTGTTAGCACCCAAAGTGTCCTAGGTACTCATAGGGAGCCCTTTTTCATGTGTGTATGTGTTTTTGATATAAAAGATGTTTGAGAAAAATAGAGTGTGGGGATGAGAAAAGAATTCATTGATTATATATTTGTGTTTGACAAGACCTTCGGACTTGTGCCTACATACCAACATAAAAATGAGGGATCTTAGGGTCAAAATTGGAGTCTTACAGCATCTTTATCCACTTAATCATTCATGCTTGACTTATCATAAGACATTAGTTCTCATAATCAAAAGTTTATGTCCTTGTTAAAATCATATCACCTGTAAAACAAGATTCCACATTCGCCCCCTTTTTTATGATGACAACACATCTCTCAGGGGAGGTGGTAAAAGAAACAACACATATATATTTGGAGTGATTAAACTCCTCTTGAATTAAATAGAGAGTATACCATACTCCCCTGATACTACACTTCTCCCCCTTTGTCAAAATAAAAAAGGCGGGTAAAAATGCAATGCGAGAAATAAATATGCAAACTGGCGCAATTTAGACATTTATAAAATATGAAGTAAACACTCATATTATTACTAAGAAATTCAAATTACAAAAGGATTTTTTTGCGAATTGAAAATACAATAGGGGAAGATATTGAATTTAAATTTTGCAAGAAGAACAAAATAATAAGAAATCGAAAACACATAAGTGAGACTATTCTAGGGGGTTGATTACTAGGTGGTTGATGGATGTGGAGTTCTTAAATTTCTTGAAGCCTATTGGTTTGTCAAGCGCGTAGGTCATTTCTCCATAAGGAAAATCAAAGGTTCTTCCAAATTGGTCCTTGTAAATAGTGAAAGTGCAGTCATGGTATCATATGGTATCACTTATTTGCTTTGATATTTTTGTCAATTTGAATGTAGTTGTTTTAGTCTATTTGTGTATTTGTAATTTGCTTCTCATTCAATACTCGTGTGCTTGTACTTTATTAGTATTTCATTTGAATTGTAATAACTTCAGCTATTATGTTGTTGTACCATAAAGAACCATCCTTGCCCAATTATATAAGAGTCTTTTTATCCATGATATTGTTTGTTTTTTAGCCTAATGAGCTACTACTTTGTCGTTTCTTCAGGCGTGGCTTGACTCACAAGTTAGAGCCTGTTAAATCTGGATGTTGAGTTTTTTTTATTCAAATCAAGTGTTAATCATGATTCGAATCAAAAGCTTTTTGAAAATTGGGAATTGCCTCTGGACAGATTTAGTCAAATCATAAAATGAACATGATTCGAATCACAACCTCATGTGATCCAAATCAAGTTAAAATCTTGATTCGAATCTACTGTCTTCATGAACCATATTTCGGATATGCTCAAATTGATTTGAATCAAAATTTCTTCTTGATTTGAATCAAAGCTTCACAAGACCCATTTTGCATCCTTGATTTAAATAGTTGTTTGTTTGGTGAAACCAAAAAGTGTGTGAAACATATGGGTTGTCTTCTCTCCTTAATGTGTCTATACCCATCACCATTAATCTTTCTCTTTTTCTCTAGAATAACCTCTTGACTGTAATCCATGTCAGATTCACTTCTTTTTGTTGCATCTTGTTCTTGTGCAATTTGTTGCTGTTTTGGGTGAATTAGAGAGAGTGAGTATTAATCTTGTTGTGTTGTTCATAATTAATCAATATCATGGTGGCAATCAAGAACTAAGACTCGTTTACCCATAAATTTGAGAAACCTTGTGTTTGTGTTCTTCATTCATATTCATTTAATCCCTTGACTAACAGTTTGTGTTTTTAGAGTGTTTGTGATATATTCTAGAACTGTTTATCATCTTCATCCTTAACCATTTACGTTGTTGAAGACCTTCATCTCTAACGATTGAGTATTGAAGGAGACTAGTGGTACATTAGGGTATCTAATGTTTTTGTGTTAAGTTTGCTATTTGTAATAGGTGCATGTATCTCTTGAATCTAGTTTGGTATTTATTGTTGTCTATCAAGGGGAAAGTTTTAGTATGCTCCAAGGAAGACTTTGGAGAGATCATGTATCAACGGTCCGTAAGGCGGGGTTTAAAATTGTCCTTCTTAGGTGGCGTTGGAGAAAGATAACTTGCATACAAAGTTGATAGTTGTTCCATATACACTCAGTTAACTACAATCGCTCATACAAAAAATTGGTGGGATCAAGGGGATTGCCACACACGAATTTTTGGAGCAGGTTATTGTAGATAGCGAGGTTATTGGATCAAGATCTTTTAGAGATCTTGTTTTCGTTAGCAGTTTGAGTGTCTACACTAACATAGGAATTATCATGTGATAGTTCGTTGTAACCAAAATGTTTGTACCAAACTTATCAAAACAAAGGAAGATCATGATTATTTTTCAGTGGTTAATTAACACCATTAAAGATTGGAGTATAAAAAGTGAGGACGAACATCGAATCACTTTATATCTTTGTGTATCTTTTATTCTTCCCTTATCTCCTTTATTTTACTAGCATCCATTAATATCACTATTGCTTTTATTGTATTCCACATAAATTAGACTATGTTTATAAAGACTTTATGTATAAGCTTAGGTCTGCAGTGTATCAAATCTTATAGAATTATCATGAATCCAATTATGGCTTGACAAAATATTTTTGTGAAGAGTTTTTAAATTGCTTTATTTAAAGAGGAATTGGTTGTCTTGTGATTATCAAGAACTTAGTAACATATTGTATTATTTCATCTAGTGGAATTCATTCAGATGCTTCCAAGCTTTCTTGTTTTTGTGTTTTGCTTCAGCACTTCTTAAAATCTCAATTTTCATTTATGGGACCTAAATGTTCTTGAAATTATCTTAAGGGAAAATGGTATATTCACCCCCTCCCCTTTCTAGACCTCTTTATGTCATATTCTTATCCAATAAATAACAATTTCAACTCCTCTTACGGATGTTCTTAGATGAGATCCTACAAGTCTTAAGTTAAGTAGAACTCTTTTACTAAACTTGGAAAGATCCTATCAGGTATGTTTATGAAGAGTTCTTTGAGGGAAGCCTGGAAGATTTGATGGTAGGGCTTATAGCTTTTCAAAAGACTAAGATCAAGGAACCATAGTTGAATAACTTTCTTAGATATGATTGTCATCTTTTCTTCTTGTTTCCGGTTTATTAAACTGGAAGTGAAAGGACTTGTTCTTTATTTTTGGCTTGAGGAGACCATGGTGATTCTTATGGCAAGAAGAAAAACTCATAAAAGAAAAGATGTAGGAAAGTATGATATGCAAGAAAAGGTGAAGATATGTATACCTATTTTATAGCATGCCATATGAGGATTTAAGCATGTATTCCTAGCAAGCATTCAATGTAAATTGTGCTGATTGAAAATCAAATCAAAATCCTTCTTATTTGAGTTCCTAATCAATTGGCTAAGGGATCCAATTGATTAGGTCTTTAGATTTCTCAAGATTTTATGCAATCTTCATAAATGTAGAGATTCTATTTTCTTGTGGCGCAAGGTAAGCTTAGATTTGATCTAGAAATATTTGTTTCAAGATTTTCTATTCGATTTTCAACACGTGCTAATTGATTATGCTTGCATAGCTCTGCCTCCTTTGAGCCTTATGTTGGATTTTTGTCTTTTCAGTACCTCTATTTGTTGTTTTTTCACACCTTTTGCTAGAAAATACTCATTTATCAAGAAGTCTGGATAAATATTTCCCAAAAGGGAATACACCAAAATAGTGTATCCTCCTCCACACATTGTTGGGTGTGAGAGTTGGTAAAATCGCAGAATGAATAAGTCAGTCATAGACCTTTTCATTCAGATGATCACAAAGGATCATATACTTTGAGATATTCTCAAATAATTTGTTTTGATTACAACAATTGACATTTTTCATCATCATTTGATCCTCAAATCAGAGACTTCATAATTAGTGTACACTTAAGAAGTATATCATTCTTTGCACAACTTCATTAATAATTGTCAAAACTCCAAGGTGCAAAACATACCTGCAAAACATTAAGGTTTCACCTTTGGTGCCTACATATGAATATAGTATCTCCCTCGTAGGATTCCTTTAATAAGATTTCATCTTATTTGTTGGATGAAGACCTTTCCATATTTCTCCCCGAGTTTATTGTTTCCCCTCCTCTTCTTCATTCGAGTATTGAAGAAACTTCTTCATTTTATTTGTAACTCTTTTAACAAAATGGTCCTTCATATGATGTTGAATCTTCTGAAGATCGTTCAACTACTGAGTGTGATCTTTAGTTTGGATTCCTTCATATTTGTGTAGTTGAGTTGGAGCTTTTATCTTTTCTAAAATTTCATTCTTTCTTGATTTTTTCTGATATTCATGAAGGTTCTCATCTTTTGATTTAAGGATTGGATTGAATTTCCAATCTTTAATTCTTAGATATTTTTTTAGTAATGAAGTTCCCAACAAAACTAATTTATAAAATTAGAAAGGAAATTATTATGGGTACCATTATCTTCTTCGTCTTGTGTGTTCATCTTCTCTTGTTTAATACTTGGAGAACCTCTGTATATCCTTTCAAGAGCATCCCACATTTCCTTGGCGGTTTTACAATGATGGACATCATAAAGTTTACTATCATCTAGAGACATTATTATAAAGTTCTTTATTTTAAGATATATCTCTATCTTTATCTTTTCTTCTTCAGTCCAAATGGAATAGGGTTTATCTACTACTTCATCATTTACTTGATTAGTACGGTAAACCAGACCATTGACTATAGTTTTCCATGAATCATGATTAATGTTTTGAAGAAAAATTATAAACCTAGCTTGCCAAATATTAAATCTACTATAATTAAAAGGTGGTGGTTTGTTTAGAAAATATCTCTTGTCGAAAGTCATCTTCCTCCTTAGACGATTAGTCCTTAAACAATAGTTAGGCTTTGATGCCACTTGTTGGAGTTGAGACTTCACACATAAGAGAGAGGGTAAATTATGTGGTTTGGAAAAATGTTGTTTTGAAAAGATTCGTGAAATAAAATTAGAGATTAAAAACATTTTTGAAAAACTTAGCAGCGGAAAAATAAAAGGCAGAAAATAAAATGCGAAAATTAAAAGAGTTAAAGGAAATAGATGAACACCACGATATATAGGGAAAACTAAATTAGGATTGAATCACACAATCTCAAACTAAAGATTTTCTTGGGTTTAGATTCTAATCCCAAAAAATCCCTAAATGGATAATATTCAACTAAGGTGTATACAAATTATTCCCTTGATGAGTTTACAATTCTACCCATTCTAGAATTATAATTATCTCCTCAATCACAAAAGCAATTAGGTTAAAACATTAGTGAGAAAAAATTAAATAAAACTTTAGAGAGAGAGAGAGAGAGAGAGAGAGAGAGGTGCGTCAAAACAAGGTTCTGGATGAAAGGAAATGAGAAAAGGGACCTCTATTTATAGGCTAGAGGTTGGCTCAAAATGGAAATTCCAATAAAATAATTTTATGACATTCTAATCAATTGGAACATATTCATATTCAATTAGAAGTTTAAAATACAATTGATTGTAAGTTTAGAAATGAAAAGATATCTTGTCGTTGCACATCATTTAGGCGATGTCCCAATGTCTTGTGCCTCAATTTTGAATTGAGTTATTCGATTAGACAAATGTCCTAATGATTAGATAAGTCAACATTTTGCATATATCTATTTTGACAGATCCTAATTCATTTGGAACAACTTCAAAATATTTTAAAGATGTGTGTGCATGTGTACGTGTGTGTGTGTGTGTGTGCGCGCATATGTTTGTTCATGTGTGTGTGTGTGGGTGGATGGGTGTGTATGGACGCTTTAGCCATATGCTTTTAAATAAAGCCCTTGTGTTTTATAATAGGTTCACTCACTACTAAATTAGAAGGATCCTAATTACTTCAATATATTGTCAGATACTTCTCTTTTGTTTACACTTGCTTAAGTAGCTTGAGATGAGGCTTTAGTTACATTTCATTTAATTGCCATTATCGAATAGTCAAGTCCATCAAACCCTTATGATAAGGTTTGCATCTTTATCTGCTTAACCGTTCATGCTTGACTTATCATAAGACATTTGTTGTCATTATCAAAAGGTGTTGTCCTTGTTAAAAGCATATCATTTGAAGGCAACAAATATGACTCTTACATTTGTCGATCTCTCAATCACTCATTTGCATGGGGTCATAGAAGATGTGTTAGTTAATGTGGATGGATTGGTGTTTCTAGCAGATTTTGTTATAGTGGATATTAATGAAGATACAAATGCTTCGTTAATTTTAGGAAGACATTTCTTGGAAACTGGAAAGGTAGTGATTAATGTGGAATCGGATGAATTGGCCTTAAAGTTCAACAAGGAAGAAGTCATATTTGACGCGAATGTTGGATGCAACATATTAAGGACCAGGATACTTGCTACAAAGTTAAGGTAACCAAGGTTGATGAAGGAGTGATCGGAGTAAAATTCACCAGTGCAAGGTACCCCTTACGCCTGATAAGCCTTAGGATGCAGCAGTCAAACCAATGACGGTAAAGAAGCGCTTAATGGGAGGCAACCCATCAATAAATTTCAATTTTAGCAATTCCTTATTTCAGCAAATTTCTCGATTTCTTATTTCATAATCCAACGAAGAATGCAAGCCAAAAATTAATACGTTTTCCATTATTTTCTTTTGTTTGCCTTAATGAATAAGTTGGCTACTATTTGTTTCTTTCAGGTTTATAAGTTTCTACTATACCAATGAATAGATTAACAAAAAGAATCACCAGATAAAAGATGATCATCATAGAACTTCCCTTGTGGATTGAAAGTTAAGGAAGAAAAAGACAACCAATCAACTTGTATTCAATCTCCAGATACCTCAGCTAGTAAGATTTGAGCCAAATTATTTCATTATTTACTTTTTCTTCTATTTAGTGTATCCATGCAATTGTGTTTTATAGAATTTGCAACTTTTCTGAATTAGTTTATTGGTTGAATAAATACACAATGAGGCATTTTTTTATTATAAACTCTTAGCCTTTTTAAGCTAACTCGGTTTTAGTGTTATATCCTTTGCAAACCATTTTGAGCTTTAGCCCTTGTTTCGGTGACATAGCCAAATTAGTTAGCCCATGACTTGAAAGATTAAATCTTTCCACCCACTCTTAGGAGTTATGTAGAAACTTTAGTTCCTTGTTTCAGGAAAATAATAAGTTTGGGATTGCTCTTGGAAGTGAGTAAAGTTTAAGTTTTGGGTTGGGGTACTAGAGAAATTGGTCAAAAATAAAATTTGTAAAAAAGAAAATAAAGAATTTAAATAACTTCTTCAAAAAAAAAGTGAAAAAGAAAAAAAAATAAGAATGAAAAAGACCATCTCTAGTACAAATAGAACAAAGCAAAGAGTTGTATGAAGAGTAATTTGATAACTAGGTACCTAACTCCAAAGATTTAAGACTACTCTCCCAAATTATCCCACCTGGACATAAGCCACATTATAACCCAAAAATACCTCAAAAGTGTGTTTTAAACGAATTTGATTTACTTCTTGAGAAACTTTTTTAATTCAATATAAAATGCTCTTGTATGTTGATTGAGAGATTACTCTGTCATTACGAGAGAAATTATAGTGAGATGAGAGAAAGGTTGAGTATCGTTATATTGGATGTATTTTTCCGATTTTTCGTGATTGAAGTTGAGAGCAAAAGTGATGATCGCATAATAAAAATTTAAAAAGGTGATGTTCATTGGTTATAGTTAGTATGTTGTTTTTCCTGTTGAAATGTGCAGTTCCATGCAAGTTACTTGAGGACAAGCAACAAAGGGTTGTGATGGCACTCTGTCATTACATATTTTCGACAAGAATTTGGAGCAATTTCAATTAAATATGGAGCTAATATGAAGGAAAAAGTGCCAAAGAAGTGCTTAGAATAATCAAGTATGGAGAAAATATGGACTTGGTGAAAATTGGTGAGAAAGGCACAAAAGAACGAAAAAGCTATTGGATTTCTCGTGCCTTATCGTGGGCACGTTATAAGCCATCACGGGTGCGATGAGCCTTTAATTTATACTTTTTGTGACGCATTTTAGTGGCTATAAAAGGGAAACTTTGGTACTTTTACATGGGTTCTACGTTTTCTTACTCAAAAGTGAAGGCAAGGAGTCCCAAGAAGATAGATTTTAGAGCATTGGAAGCCATTGAAGGCCAAACTCTTCAAGGATTTCACATGCAAACATCTTATTATTTCTTGGTATTTTATTGTATTATGATGAGTAGCTAATTTACTCTAGATTAAGTTTTTCCTAATGAACTTGTTTTGAACCTGTTGGATTATATGTTTAGTTTGATATTTTATGAATAATTGAAGTTATATTTTCTATATAATTATCCTTGTTCTTAATGCATATAATTTGTGGACGCATTGATAATATGAATTGGAACAAGTAAGGATTACTGACCTTAAGCCTATACGTCTGAATTAGGATAATTAATCTACTTTCTTTGGTTGAATAGGGATAGGAGACCACTAGTAGTGGCTTTTGAGTTAACGCACTGTAATAACTCCTAATTTCACTTTCGTCAACCGAATATGTATAGAAAGTCACTAGTAGAAATTACTGTGTTATACACCAAGGGATTGTATATAGTGGTTTTGTTAATTCACAGTAAAAATATGACGACTTTACCATTCATCTAATGCATTAAACATCTGAAGGAAAAAAGAGATTCAAAACGTCGCGGAAAACAAAAAAAAATCCTTTAGTTGATCCTTACGAATGATACATGATCAGCAACTGTATATTGCTATTAACTTTTCCAACTCACAGTGCTACCATTTAAGCAAAACACATAACCATATTACAATCTAAAGTCATATTTATTTGTCTAGAAGCTAGCATCGATGTATCCAATTAAAGTGAGCTCTTTCTGACCTCCATATATCAATAATGAGTCATTAGTCCTTCACAAGTACTTAAGAATATTCTTGCCAGCAACCCAATGAGCATCACCGAGATTAGATTGGTACCTACTTGTTGCACTTAAAGCATATGAGACATATGGTCGAGTACATGACATGGAATACATGATAAATCATATTGCATATGCATATGGAATCGTGTTCATGCTATCCTTTTCTTCCTTAGTTGAAGGGTATTATGTTTTTTATAGACACAAGTCATGTTGCATAGGTATGAATTCTTTCTTTGAATCATACATATTAAAGCGTCTCAGCACTTTGTCTACGTATGTACTCTGACTTAGGTCAAGAAGTTTTTTTTATATATCTTTATAGATCCTAATGCCTAATATATAGGTTGCTTCACCCAGGTCTTTCATATAAAATCATTTCCCTAGTCAAGTTTTCACTTGCTGCAAGGTAGGGACATTGTTTCCAATGAGTAATATGTCATATACATATAATATCAAGAAGACGATCAAGCTCCCACTGACATTCTTATAGACACAAGGCTTATCTTCGTTATTGCTGAATCCATATTATTTTACCGTTTCATCAAAACAAAGATTCCAACTTCTGGAAGCTTGCTTCAATCCATAAATTGATCGTTGTAACTTGCATATCTTTTGGGCTTCTTATGGTATCTCAATCATTCATGTTGTGTCATGTACACATCCTTAAGAAGATTCTCATTAAGGAAAGAAGTCTTGACATCCATCTGCCATATTTCGTAATCATGATATACAGCGATAGCAAGTAAAATTCAAACAGATTTAAGCATTGCAACTAGTGAAAAGTTTTCATCATAGTCTACACCATGAATCTGCTTATAGCCCTTAGCAACCAGTCTTACCTTATAGGTATGTACCTTACCATCCATGTCATCCTTATTTTTGAAGACCCATTTTCATCCTATAGGATTAATTCCTACATGAGGCTCTACCAAGGTCTAAAACTGGTTTGTGTACATGGAATCCATTTTAGATTCCATGGCTTCTAGCCACTTCTCATACTCGGGACCAATGATGGCCTCTTAGCAGATCATAGGCTCATTTTGATCCATTAGTAATACATCACCTTGATTAGGTACGAGATAACCATATTTGTCAGGTTGGTGATGTATATCGTTTGACCTACGTTGGTCTTGTCCTACTTGAGCATGTTTCTCTTCTGCAACTACTTGCGTTCCCTGCTCCAGTTCCTCCATAGGTGTATCAATGCTTTGTGATTCTTGAATTTATTCAAGCTCTACTTTTCGCCCACTGATTCCTTTGGAAATAAAGTCCTTTTCCATGATTACTCCAGTTTGTGCGACAAACACTTTTCCCTTAGAAGGATTATATAAGTAATATCCTTCTGTTTCTGTAGGATAACCCACAAATAAGCATTTGTAAGATCTGGACTCAAGTTTAGTTGAATTTTGTCGTTTCACATAAACTTCGGAACCCCAAATCTTCATGTAAGACATATGTGGTTTCTTACCACTCCATATATCATATTATGTCTTCTCAACCTTTTTGGATGGAACACGGTTAAGTGCGTAAGTTGTTGTCAACAGAGCATGTCCCCAAAAGGAGTTTGGAAGATCGGCATGACTCATCTTAGATCGGAACATGTCTAACAAGGTTTAATTTCGTCTCTCGGATACACCATTCCATTGTGGAGTTCTGAAAGGAGTAAGTTGGGATAGAATATCATGCTCTTTTAAATGGTCATCGAACTCTATACTTAAATATTCACCGCCTTAATCTGATCGAAGAGTTTTAATATTGTTACCCAGTTGGTTTTGTACTTCATTTTTGAATTCCTTTAACTTTTCAAAGGATTTAGATATGTGTTTCATTAAATACACATAATCATATCTATTAAAATCATCAGTAAATGTGATGAAGTATGGAAAACCTCATCTAATTGGTATGTTCAGTGATCCACAAGCATCAGTATGTATGAGGGCCGAAAGATCATTAGCTCTTTCACTTTTTCATGTAAATGGGGACTTTGGTATCTTTCTAATTAAACAAGATTTGCATGTATCATATAATTCGTAATCAAAAGAGTCCAACAGTCCATTTTTATGGAGTTTGGGAATGCGCTTCTCATTTATGTGGCCAAAGCGACAATGCCAAAGGTAATTTTGATTTAACTCGTTAGGTTTCATCATTTTAATATTAATGTTATAAATTGACATTTCAATATCACGGACATACAGTCTATTATTCAATTATGCATTAGCATATAATACATCATTCAAATAAATAGAGCAACAATTATTTTTTATTATGAATGAAAAACAAAACTTGTCCAAACAAGAAACGGAAATAATATTCATGTTAATTGCAAGTACATAATAACAGTTCTCACATAATAATAGTTCTCTAACTGAATTATTAAACCATTAGATAATGTCAATACATTATTTCAACGGCTAAAGCAACAACATTTGCTCCATTGCCAACTCATAGATCAACTTCGCCTTTTATCAATTCTCTACTCCTTTTTAGCTCATACACATTAGTAAAAATGTGAGAACTACATCTAATATCCAATTATCGTGAGGCAGAAGTAGATAAATTTATTTCTATATCAAAAATACATGAAGTTGAAGTCTATACTTCATTCTTCTTATCTTTTCGGTCTTTTAGGCAGTTTCTCTTCGAATGTCGGGTCTTGCCACAGTAGAAGCAATCGTCCGCCTTTGTTATACCTCCACTAGACTTCAAAGCATGAGCAGTAGGTCCAGGTCTGACAACTTCCTTGTTTTTTCCTTTACCACCCTGCTTGGTGGGCCTTTTGTTTTGTTTCTTTCCATTACTGACTATCATAATAGACTTTGCTTTTTACTTTAGATTTTGCTTAGCAGTTCTTAACATGCCTAGCAGCTCTGGAAGACTTTTGTCCATATCATTCATATTGAAATTAAAGATAAATTGATTGAAATTCTCCGGCAACGACTATAGCAAATTAGTCATAAGCTCCCTTTTTAGGGAAAAACTCAAGCTTTCAACCTCCACATACCCAATCATCTTGAGTACATGGAGACCTACCGGGGCTCCCTCAACTAGCTTGTCTTGAGAAAAGGATTTTTGAAACTTCAAATCTCACATGTCTCACCTGCCCTTGATAGAATATTTTCAAGTGTTTGATCATATCGAACGCTGCCATGTTGCTTTTATAATTCATAATTGATAGTCATCATGAGACAAGCAGTTTCATTGACATCATCAACATGTTTCTTATAAGCATCTATTTCAGCCTTAGATGCAGAACTAGAAGGGTCCTCTTCAATAAAGGTGTCTTTAAGACATAATATTTTATCTTTGTTTGACGACAATCCTCAAGTTTCAGTGTTAATCCAAAAAACTTATTCAGACAATTTTTTCTTATCAAAGAGTGATCGCAAAATATTGTTAGAAGTATTTATTGTCATGGTAATCTACATAAAAAATGTGAAAATATTAGCATTAAAACCAACATATTCAATTAAGACTTTAATTAAATATGTTTTCACTATTTTACTCAAATCAAATGACTCTCACTATTATTTAATTATAATCAAACTGACTCTAATCTAGTTTAACTCTGATCATAAACTGATTTAATGTCCTTAAAATATACTAGTATATAATTTTGAGAATGTAAAATTTTGATGATTGGCAGATAAAAACATTAAATCAACTTGCTTTTAAAATGCAATACACAATAGGCAAACCGTCGCTATATATGACCGTCGCGTAGAAGCCAAACAAAAGGCAGACACCAAATCAAATTCGAGTGCTGTTATCTAAGTTATATACAAAATAAATGAAAATGCACCAAAAACAACAAATGATCTGAAATGATAGTTTGGGATTAAGAGAGGCAATCATGAAATTTTTCTATTCTTCTTTAACAGAAGTTTAATGGTATTAATTCTCGGGGATAGAGTTTGTCACCTATATGCAAAAATAAGGGAGCAGAACTGATATGTTTGATGTCGTTGCACAGTGGCAAGCAGGAAGGCTCAATCATGTTGCAGGAAGGCTAATTTTGATGATGGTTCAGCTCAACTATACTAGACTGGTTCTATTTTCATGGGGGTCATAAAGGCAAAACGAAGAGAATTATATGGTATCAACAAGCATCTAACAGAGATTCAGCTGGTGTTCCAAAATGACAGATGCCTTTTAAACCAGAGTTGAAGCTGGATTGCAAAAGCACTATCATTGTCTCTTCGGCAGATTTTCTAGCACTTCCAACTGCATTTTTAATTATGATAAATGGCCCGGCTGACAAACTGTATGTTTCAAAGTACAAAACAACTGATATAACTAAAGGGTTCGCTATTTCTGAGGAATGCAAAGGGAAATAAGTATAATATCCTTATGTAATATCCTTCCAGCAAGGAATCTGTTATGGGAAAGGATTTCATGACTTTAATGTTGAGTAACTTTGATAAATTTTTAATACATTTTGAATATAGATATTAGATTAAATAGAATGATGGCTAGAGAGAAATAGAGAGAAAGTTATGAAAGTTACCAAGATCCAAAGTTACTCGGTTATGCATGCATTTGTAATGGTTTTGATTTGTATCTGAGTTGAAAGCATATGATTAGGTGGAAGATCAATGTATAGATGTTTGAATGACTTACAAGCTCATATTGGGTGGGTGCAAGTCTTCATAGAAAGTGTATATAATTTTCCACTATGTTAAATCTGGGTCGTCTTCTAAATAAATGTAAATGCAATCAAAGCCTAAAAATCAGGTTCCACATATTATCATTGGGCAAAAAATTTATTTAACTATACTATTTTTCATTAACAAACAATAAGAAAATAATTTACAAAAAAAAATATGAATATATATAACATAATGCATATTTACATCAAATAACACTTCACATAGAGAACAGTAGTCATATTTATGGAGTTTAATAAGCAATGTTCTTAAAACATATACTTGTTTGAAAAGAAAAACGATTGACTTGTAAAAGTAATTGGTAACATAAAATAAAACAATTGAATGATTGTTCTACTCTAATGAACCGAGTTGAAACTTGTTACGCAGAGTTCAAACCAGAAGCACAATAATTCTACTATGCAATGATACTTTAACCCTTCACAGTATAAAGATAAGTGGCTGTGCATACCTCTTCAATCCAAAGCCAGAATATCAGAAAATATATATATATTCTATTCAAACATAGTATGTTTGAACTCAAGTTATTTAGAGTTTGATATAATCAAATCAAACCAAGGCCTATTCATTCTTCTATGTAGTGACAATTTTAACAATTCATTATAAATGTATAAAACTCTGCAGAACACGATCAAATGCCATACTATTATAATGCTAGCATGTCTTCATTAAAACCGCAATAAACCCTATGCAGAACGCAATCAAAGGCCATATTTATAATGCTAATGTGCCCTCACTAAAACAATGAAAAACACAGGCCTATAACCACAGGGTGAGCTTATCTTAAGATTGAAAAGCATCAAGAGAAACTATTGGCATTTGAAGATAATGAAAGGAAACAACAAAGGTATTTGATCCACCAGAAAGAGTTTCACAAACAAGTAAAGTTAAAATTATCTCAAATAGAACTCAAAATAAAAGTATAATTGGAGTACAAATTTCTCAGAAATTCAACTAGACTTAATTAAATAAACTAGAGCATCAAGCAAAAGCTAAACGCTTAACTTTCAGTTTGTTCCCTCAACCTCCTGATGGTGCTCCGAACAGTAACGGCACTAGCAGTGCTGTCAAAAAAGAAAAAACAATGTCATGTGGGCTGCCTTTCAAACTTGAAATGAAAAACTTAGATAAAAAAGGAATAAGAAAAAATACTTCAAAGTGTAAGCTCCTCCTGCTTTCACTTTCCCACAATCCTTGCATCCCCATATTCCTACAGCTTTCCTTTTCACAGCATACTGCAAAAGTATTTGATCATCAGAAGTCAAACATTTCAAACACATAACAATAAACCCACTAATGTAAATGCCTTGGTAGTTGATCATCAGAACTCAACATTTCACATCATACAAAATAACATACTATGTACTTAAAAGAAGATTAACATAAGGTCTACCTTTCCACAAAATTCACAGAAAAATTTGCTGTGCTGACTAACTTCCATCTTCTTAATCTGCTTCCGCAAACTAGCACCATAACGGGTACCTGATATAATAAAACAAACAAAATAAGCTTCTCATATATCACAACAAATGGTGCTCTTAAAAGACTTATAAATAACTGTTATCAATTGAAGATAGAAGAAAATAGCACATTGTTAAAATTTCAATATGCTACGGGTTCTATAACGCCAATATAGCAGACTATTTGACAATATTTTTTAATTAAATAGAGGTTAGTCCAAATTCCCCTAAGCCATACCAAATATTTAACAACATTGATATAAGCAAAATCCAAATTTGTAAAAAAATTATATAATAGTGTTCTATAAATAAAATTCATGAATTGGGTATAACAAGTCGGTAACATTAGTTTTCCCCCAAATTGTTAAACCGTACTAAACATATCTTGAACAAAATATTTCAAAACAGCATGTTTGCTGGCAACTTTTCATACAATTATTCATTCAGATCTAAACAGCAATGCATAAATCTCTAATCATCTTATCATAAACACAACCACATAATGGTCAAAAACAAACCCATCCAAAACATTGAAGAGCATAACAACAAGCAAATAACGATAATCAAAACGCAAGGAACTAAACAGATTTCACTATAATTAAAGCGATAAGACACACCATATTTGCCAACAATTCCAGCCTTCTTTGTTCTCTTAGTCTGCAAAACCGTACAAAATCAACATTATTCAATGATGAACCACAAAAACAAGTTAAAACATACTTGAAAATCGCAAATCTGAAAGGAGGAAGGGTTCAATAATACTAAGTTTCCTCTATCTATCTTTCAATCTGTAATTCTATATACATTGGAAAAACGAAAGAGATGTTTTGAATTGAATGCAGATTACCGAAAGCAAAAGAGGAGGAGAGAAAAAGTACCATTTTTACAGAGATCGAAGACGCTGTAAGCTTGGTATTAGGAAGTGGCAGCGATGAAACGGAAGAAGCAGAGAAACCCTAAATTTTATTTGGCCGTATTTATAGAGATCCGCGTTGGGTGGGTCGGGTGCATATCCAATTTTCCTATTGCAGCTTGATACACTCCTTTTTTTTTTTAGCCCGTGAAAATTATAATTTAAGATTTTTAATGCATCTTATATATTTTTTTTTTAGAAATTTTCGGTTTTTTTACCGAGATAACCCAGTTTTTCAAAAAAAATCCCAAAATATCCCAGGTTTCAGAAAAATTTCCAAACTACCCCATTTTTAGGAGGAGGCGCCAATTGAATTTGCGACTCCTCTTAAGTCTTGAATGGAGGCGTCAATTGGATTGGATAGGGCAGGTGCCCTAGCCAATCCAATTGGCGTCTATGTGTAAGTTTTAAGAGGAGGCGTCAATTCAATTGGCGACATCCTTAAAAAAGTCTCAAATGACAAAACCTCCAACATGAAAGTTGTAGATCTTTTCAAGACAATGAATTTGGACATAAATTTTGCATCATTTGGATTTTTTATGAGAAAGTTATGGGCAGTTGAAGTTGGACTTCTGATTTTTTCAACTGTTATCTGACCTATAATGTTTTGTATTACTGCATGTGTTTCTTTTAGAATTATGAAATTTTGTCCAACATAACATTTGAAGTAGACATCTTAAATTTTGCAATGCACTTGGTCCCACCTCAAAATAATTAAAAATGAGTGAGTTAGGTCCTTGCGAACTTGACCCAAAATTAGGGTTTCTGTCAAAACATGTGTATGTGAATTTTGCCCAAAAGGGACCAACTTCAAGCCCTTCTGTTTGAATGATAAAACCCTCAAATGAAAAAACCTTCAATATAAAAGTTGTAGATCTTTTCAAGACAATGAATTTGGACTAAAATTTTGCATCATTTGCATTTTGTTTGAGAAAGGTATGGGCACCTGAACTTGGACTCTTTGACATTTCAATTGTTATGTGGCCTATAATGTTTTGTATTATCACATGTGTTTATTTTTGAATTATGAAATTTTGTCCAACATAATAATTTAAGTAGATATCTCAAACTTTCCAATGCACTTTGTCCCACCTCGAAATCATAAAAAATGAGTGAGTTAGGTTCTTGGGTAGTTGACCCAAAATTAGGGTTTCAGTCAAAACATGTGTGTGTGTGAATTTTGCCAAAATGGAGTTTAGACAAAGAAACCTAATGTTTGGAGTTTACACAAAGATAAATTTGATATAATACGACTTGATATTAATAAAATTTGGAGTTTACACAAAGAAACCTAATGGTGATGACCGAGATCACCTAACCGACCTCCGGTCCCACATCCCCTAGCTACCCTAACCCTTGGCCCTAACCCACGTTGACGATTCTGCACCGGTGTTTGTTCATCTGAGGGGCCAAGAGCGTCATTACCTCCTACAGGAGAAGATCCGTTGAGGTATTCAGCCAAGTCAGCATAGTCTTCAGTATTCAATGATGGTGCACCGGCGTAGCTGAGCTCATGACCCATGCCAGAGAAGTTGGGATGTGCTTGACTCATGGATGGGCGACCGGGACGGTTGAAGGGAGACATGGGTGTGAATGATGCGTCTAGGAAAGGTTGGAAAGGTTGTTGGGGTGTTTGGAAGAGATAGGGTTGTGGGATGTTTTGGTTTTGTGATGTTTGGGCTTCTTGGCTACAGTAGGAGGAGGGGCGGATAGTGTTTTGGCTAAGGCGACTTTGGTAGGGTGATAGTGTGGGTGCGAAGCGATGTTCGGTCTGAGGTTGATGGTCAATTTGTTGGTGGTGGTATGGGGTATGTTCTTGGTATTGGGGTTGGGTGAATGACATGTTTTGGAAGTAGTGAGAATGTTGGTGTGGAAGAAGTGTTGAAGGAGTGGATGTATTTATAGGCATATGGATGAGAGCATAAAAATTTGTGTTTGCATGGTGTCTCCACCTCATTTGGCGACCATGTACAATCCTAAAGAGGGGTCGCCATTCAAATTGGCGCCTCCATAGGGACATGCATGCAAGGCTAGGTCTGAATGCTTGGTTTCGAGGTCTGATTGCATGGGGTCGCCACTTGAATTGGCGACCATGTACAAACATTAAGTGGAGGCGTCAAACCATTTGGCGACACCATTTGCATGTCTGACACATGGCTATCTTGTCTCCTGCATGCTGAACAAGTCACTTGTGGATGGCTTACATGGTTGACACGTCATCTCTGACTATCTTACATGTCCGACACGGGGTTGTCTTGTCTCCTGCATGCTGATGACTAACTTCTTGATAGCTTGCATGGTTGACACATCATCTCAGACTGTCTTGCATGACTAACACATCGTCTCAGAACTAGCTTACATGTCAGACACGCGGTTGTCTTATCTCCTGCATACTGAAGAGTCACTTCTTGATAGCTTGCATGGTTGACACATCAACTCACACTGTCTTGCATGACTGACACATCATCTCAGAACTAGCTTGCATGCTTGACACATCATCTCAGAGTAGCTTGAATGTCCGACACATCATCTCAGAACTAGCTAGCATGTGAGACACTGATACCATCTATTTAAGTGTCTTACTATCAACGTCCAAGACACTTCACTCACATTCATTTGCAGTAGGAAAATAGTTTTCATCTCCACAATGTCATCTTCATCATTATACAGTGTCAATGTTCACTGCAACGGTGAAACTTTTGAGTCTGAGCTTCATGGTTTTTGTTTTCGAAACACTGATACCATTAGAATCACGATCAAGAGAAATGCAACCTTTTTTGCATTTGAAAAAAAGAATACAATCCTTTATAGGATCAGGTATTGTGTCGAAGATCACATATCAAAATCCAATATTTTTTTAGAATGGTCAATGCAAGTTTTTCCCCCTTAAGGTACGAGACGATGAAGATGTTGAAAACATGTTTGTTAGTCATGAACATTCAGGCAACAATTGTATCGAGTTGTACATTACTCTACAACCATGTATACCAGCTCAACAGTCTCAACTAACCGATCAGGATGAAGCTGGTGAAGATGATGCAGATGATGCACAATGGTCAGATGAACTCAACCCAGAAGCAGAAGTAGAAGTCGACGTTGTTGATGAAGAAGAAGAGGAGACCGAGATACAGGTTGATCACATGCTGAACAACGACGATGAAGATGATGATCAACCACCACCAATACCTCCTAGTCATGCCTACAATCCGCCTTAACATATGACAAATATGGATCTTCACGACGATGAAACATCCGATAGTGTCTTCTATAATCCGTATCCCAGACCAGTAGGCGAATTAAAGGTGGGAGACATGTTTCGTACCAAAGAAGAATGTGTTTTGGCAATCAAAAAATTCCACATGAACAACTTTGCTGACTTTACAGTGAAACACACTGATTCTAGAAGGTATGTAATCGAATGTCGTAACATGCATTGTAAGTTTCGTTTGGCTGCGTCTTACAAGAAGAAAAATGACTCTTGGGAGATCGCTTCAATAGACCCACCGCACAGTTGCGTTGCAACTAACATTGAACAAGATCACCGTAAACTGAGCACAACTTTGATATGTCAAGACATTCTGCCATTGGTAAATAAAGACCCATCAGTGAAGGTGAGTATAATTATATCCCATATCTGAACAACATATAATTATACTCCATCTTACAAGAAAGCATGGATTGCAAGGACAAAGGTTGTTGAACAGGTTTTCGGCAACTGGGAGGATTCATTCAAGGAATTGCCACGGTTTTTATGGGCACTAAAAACATATGTCCCAGGAACTGTGGCAATTATGGAGACATTGCCAGCAATGATGCCAGACGGAACCTGTGCTACAGGTAATAGAATATTTCACCGTCTCTTTTGGGCATTTGACCCGTGCATCAAAGGTTTCACTTTCTGCAAACCTATCTTGCAAATTGATGGAACTTGGTTATACGGAAAATACAAGGGTACTTTGCTCATGGCGGTTGCACAAGACGGTAACAACAATGTCTTTCCCATTGTCTTTGCTCTTGTTGAAGGTGAAACGGCTGGTGGATGGAGTTTCTTTCTTCGACATCTCAGAACGCATGTGGCTCCACAAGCCAATCTATGTTTGATTTCTGATAGACATGCTGCCATTGAGAGTGCCTACAACAACCATGACAACGGATGGCATGATCCTCCTTCTACACATGTCTACTGTATCAGACACATTGCACAAAACTTCATGCGTGCTATAAAAGATAAGAATCTTCGCAAGAAGGTGGTGAATGCTGGGTATGCTTTAACTCAACCGTCATTTCAATATTATCGTGATGAAATTAGACTGTCTAATGAAGATGCGGGGAGATGGATAAATAACATACCAGTAGCGCAGTGGACAAGAGCATTTGACGGTGGTTGTCGATGGGGCCACATGACAACACACATTGTGGAATGCATGAACGGGGTTTTCAAAGGAATTCAAAATCTGCCGATAACCGCCTTGGTAAGATCAACCTATTATAGGTTGGCTTTTATGTTCGCAACCAGAGGTGAAAGATGGAGTGCAGTGTTAATGTCCAGACAAGTATTCAGTGAGTGTTGCATGAAGGTCATGAAAGAGGAGAGCATCAAAGCTACGACACACGCTGTAACAGTCTTTGACCGTCATAGACAAAATTTTAGCGTCCAGGAAACAATGGGCAACAACGAGGGGAGACCAAATTTAGCCTACGCTGTTAGACTACACAGAAGTTGGTGCGATTGTGGAAAATTTCAGGCCTTCCGCATACCTTGCTCCCATGTCATTACAGCATGCGCTTATACTCGTCAAGACGCTTACAACCATTTATCTGATGTGTACAAGGCCAACATCATCATGAATGTATATAGTCAAAGCTTTTCAGTACTACCAATGGAGGATTACTGGCCTCCATATGAAGGAGATATTGTTTGGCACAATGAAGAGATGCGTAGAAAGAAGAAAGGAAGGTCAAACAGCACACGTATCAGAACAGAGATGGATTCCACAGATAAAATGATAAGATTATGTAGTATCTGTCGTCAACCAGGACACAACAAAAACAATTGTCCCAATCAAGGAGCATCATCTAGATCTTAAGCTTTTTGTAATATTGTATTTCTGTAACAATCAATCATTATATATCATTAAGTTCTTGTTACAACGAGTTTCATAACAAACATCAGTACAAAACATCTGAAAACATAAATAATTCTAACTGATTACAACAATCAAATTAATGTCGTCTCGACCGAACATCATTTCCCTAGCATCCTTATCAGTCTTCATTCGCACCCAACCAAAGATATTGTCAAGTCTCTCAATACTTATGATTTTTTCCCTTCTGGTATTTTCCCGTCTAACCATCGAATCAGCTCCCTCTTCAGTTGATCGAACGTGGTGATGTTCCAAAACAGCATCAGCAATTGAGGTTTGTCTTTCGCATAAATCACCTTACCGTATCGGCGACGAACACCAAACATGATAGCCAAATGATTATATGAGTTGTGGAACAATTGGTCACACAACGCATCTATTTATAAGACAAAAAAGGCATTTTATGAGGGAGTCGCCAATTGAATTGGCGACTACTCTTAAAACCTACACATAGGCGCCAATTGGATTGGCTAGGGCACCTGTCCTAGCCAATCCAATTGGCGCCTCCATTAAAGTTTTAATAAGAGTCGCCATATGAAAAACTTTCATGTTCGTCAAAAATCCATTTGAAACTTGGAAGCTCATCATTCATTTCAAAACATTATAGGTCATTTTGACAGAAACCCTAATTTTGGGTCAAGTTCGCAAGGACCTAACTCACTCATTTTTAATTATTTTGAGGTGGGACCAAGTGCATTGCAAAATTTGAGATGTCTACTTCAAATGTTATGTTGGACAAAATTTCATAATTCTAAAAGAAACACATGCAATAATACAAAACATTATAGGTCAGATAACAGTTGAAAAAATCAGAAGTCCAACTTCAACTGCCCATAACTTTCTCATAAAAAATCCAAATGATGCAAAATTTATGTCCAAATTCATTGTCTTGAAAAGATCTACAACTTTCATGTTGGAGGTTTTGTCATTTGAGACTTTTTTAAGGATGTCGCCAATTGAATTGATGCCTCCTCTTAAAACTTACACATAGACGCCAATTGGATTGGCTAGGGCAGGTCCAATTGGCGCCTCCATTCAAGATTTAAGAGGAGTCGCCAATTCAATTGGCGCCTCCTCCTAAAAGTGGGGTAGTTTGGGAATTTTTCTGAAACCTGGGGTATTTTGGGATTTTTTTTGAAAAACTGGGTTATCTCGGTAAAAAAACTGAGATTTTCAATGGTGCAATTCATTTTTAAGTTTTTTTTTATCCATTAAACACAATTCATCTAATTTTAATTTTAATTGTGCAACTCTAAAGAACCATTATTAAATATTTTTATTTCATTATTAAATTAATATTAACATAATATAAAATTAATAAATAACTCGAATTAAACTTAAATTTTATAAAAATAATCAAAATTAATCTTAAATACATCACATATATAATTAAAAACGATAAAAAAAATAGCATCACATTATTTTAGTTAAAAATCTGGAATTTGACGTTCGGACATAAACTCAATCAGTGTTTGAGGTTTACGATGAGAAACTTCATCCCATGAGTATTTATTTGAGGTCTAAAATACATATTTTGGTTGTTTGGTGACAGGAAAAATACGGTGGAGTTTGTTGACGGTGATGAAAACTGAGAATTTTGAGGATTAGGATCTTGATAATTTTGCATGAGTTGGAACATAGATGGTTGAAAATTATATTGATTCGGATCCATTTGACCTAAACAATGATATTTTTGAAGTAAAAATATGAAAATTTGAGTAAAATATTTTGTCAAATGAAGGCCAATGAGATGAAATTGTGAGAGAAGAATTTAAAAGTTAAGAGTAAGTTGATGAAATTGTGAGAGAGAAATTGAAAATTTAAAAGAAAATAAAATTGTGAGTGTACAAATTTTTAATTAGTCTCATTTATAATGAAATAAAACATAGCAACGACCGCTAGAGATTGTCTTAGGCACCACGCGAAAATACTAAAATGCCTCCCAATTTCCGGACTTGCATCTATGGACGCATCCAATACACACTCAACGTAGGTCATTCTGAGTATTGTCTTATAAGTTGTGTTTTTCTAATATCGGAGATGCATCTCTGGTATATTTCTGTAGATACATTTTCGGAGCATTTGCACACTGATAGCGAAAACAAACACCTAAAACATGTAATTTGACAAAATAAAATTAACATTCATAACATGAAATAAGCATTACACACATAATTTTAACATAAAATGCAACATTACACTTCAATATTCAGGTGGACGCTTCAACATTTTCACAGTATCTTTGGTTGATCTTGAAATCGTCGCTTCTAACTCGAGCGAAACTTTTGTTTCAAAATGAAAAAATGTATTCCTCATAGCCCTTACATCTGCATCCATCTTGAGCTCAAAGTTGGTGAACTAAATCTTCCATCGATTGCCAATCGAATGTGAACGATACTTTAGCTTTACAATTATTTGATTGTCTTTGTAAGGTAGGAGATTATGGATTTCGTATTTAATATCTATAAGAGATGTGTACTCATTGAGCTTAAACTTTCGTCCGAGAGTTATGTTGGAGAAAGAGACATTTGTGACATACCAGTTAATGTTTATTTGTGATATTTGAGACATTTTCAGTTTGTGTGATAAAAAACAAGAGCATCTTAATTTATAGAAATTGTAGATAAATGTGGATCATTCAAAACTTGAAAAGCTGATTCTGGAGATATATCTCTGGTTCCGCACCTTATTGCCTTGTTCCGGAGATGCATCTCCAGAACCATTCCTGAACATGTAAAAAACATAACCTTAGAAAATAGAACTTAATTGAAGACATTTTTTGACAAGTGAACAAATGTTATTGGAAAGATTAAAATGTATTAAAATATTAAGAAATTGAATATATTACACTTCATTAATACTGAGACACAATTACATAGACTTATTTGTCCGGTTAAACAGAAAATTAAAACGAATCGAAACATTTATCGTCGGCTAAATCTATGAATGGTACCCCCTTTGACTTTTGTGCATTTGATTCTCTTCCAATGTTGCTCAATTTCTCGAACTCTTACATCCTTTCCATAAAATGGTTCAGCCAAGTCTCGACTTTTGTTGTTGAATGAGATGACCACTCCAGTGGTGTAAGTGGTATAGGGGATCCCAGTTTCAAGTAAACTTGAAAAAAATATCGTGATTTTGAAAGTCATTTAATACACATAATACGATCATTTGGATTTTTAGATGAGGTGGTACGTATTGAGGAAATGGTTTCCGAAAATTTGTATTGTGTCAGATCAACACACACTCTATCATACGCACATGTTATGAGGTGACTCATTTTAGTGAAGCTCATCCCTTTTACCTTCGGTGTTGATCCACTAAGGCAAGGAACAATAGACTCATGAACTTCATCGAAGTTTTCGTTCTTTGTGTATGATTCTTTATGAGTCTTTATCTCTTGGATAAGTTGATGGCGAACAAGTGTATGATTATTTTCTCCTTTACCGAGTAAAGCTGAAACAACTCGATAACTACAATTACAGTCCCCCTCAACATTGACGATTCGTTCGATGTTCTTGTGCATTAACATTGGCATCTCATCAACGAATGAAATCTTTGATGGAGGCGGCGTATGTGGTGGTTTGCTAATATGAGCTCCTTTGAAAATACTTTTTTAAGATTTTGGAGTTCGGTGAGTCCGAAAAAACGTTGTCAACATCTTCAAAATATGAAGGAGACTCTGTAACACCGTATTTCCCAACGCATAATTATAATTAAATCATAGATTTTTCACATCATTCACACATAGGATGTTACACATCTTGAAACACACTTGTTGATCATGTAACACTTAATTTAAATAAACATGCAACACCTATCACCGCATGCTCACCTTCACTTAGGGTATCATCGCAGCTGAAATACTCAACTAAAACACACCAATTTAATACTCATATCATAATTAAAAAGCATTGACTCGTACGTCTTATCCAAATTCTTATCACACCAAAACATAAAATATGATAACATACATGTCTCTCACAAATCTCAATATAAAGCAAAGAAATTGCTCCCCGGTGTTACATATCAGAGCATAACCAAAGTTAAATAAATAGCTCTAGGGACAAGCTCTCGCTCACAACAACGACCCTACTCTTAAGTATTTACACGATGCCCGTGTAAGACAATATTCAAACTTAAGGGGTGAGAAATCACATTCAATAATAATAGGAATATACTGCAAGATAGGATACCAACACATATCGTAATCTACATAATCTCAAACCATAATATATTAATTACTTTTTCACACTAACTCATCAACCACAACTCATTCACATACCAATCACACACTAATTTCACACCACATTAATATCATGTACATTTATCTCATTATGCATCTCATACTCAAAATACAACTCGATGCAACTCTATACATGTGGTACTAACTCAACAATGGTCCAATCGGGAACCGGTCCCCTCTCTTAACCCATAAGCCCCCTCTCTGAGCTCCAAGTCCCCTCTCTGAGCTTGGGACAAATCACTAGTCCCCTCTCTGACCTAAAAATTTATTTCTTGACATAAATCAACATGAATGCATGAACATGTTAACAAAAATTCAATGTGTTAAGACCCCTTTTCTCATTCTAACATACATGAATTGACAAACTTGTGTAATCCCCTCTTCTGGATTACCACAACAACTCAAGACGATACTCAGTATAAAAACATCACTCGAGCACATATAATAATTCAACTCAATAAAATTATCAACTCACATATATACAACTCACCTTTAACTCAATAATACATATCTAAACATCTATAATTTATCAATTCATAATCACAACTCATAAGCAAATTCATCATCGCATTCATCGTCAACATAACATCAACAGTACATATAAGCTTCATAAATTAATCATATTAATACAACATATTCAGTCTCTAATTACATTATCACCTAAAAGGAAATCGCATTAGCTTTCAAACACTTCAAACGACTTCTCATTTGGACTTACAAAATGATAGATACGGCAAAAATCATTGGACAACGCAACAAAGACAGAACATAATTTTTTCACCTTTTGGCATATGACCATTGACTGTCAACTAGTGCAATCGATTATCAGCAAAACATATTTCTCTACCGACTTTGTAAAAATCACGATTCAGAAATCGATTGCACTGTTGTTTCTTTTCAAAATTCCAATTAGTGCAATTGATTGCCACTGTAGTTTTTTTTTCCAAAAATTCAAGTTTTCCCCTTTACGCGATTTTCTTCCAATTTCCAACTTCAACCATCAAACCAGTTCCAATTTGTTCATTCAAAAGCATCCCCATATATTTTATAATAAGATCAATACATATATCACAGTAATTATCATCAATCTATCCATTTTCCTCATCAATTAAACACTTAGATTCATACCCTAAATCATTCAATCTCATGTCAACTTTCATGGATTCAATTGATTTCAAGAACACGTCAACACACACAATTGCAATTCACATCATGGCATATAAAAATAGAATTGTCATCGATTTTTTTATCAATATTCATCATAACTCTAAGTAAGAACGAACTATATAGGAAGTTAAGGGTCCCTCCACTATACCCTTCATACATATACCTATTATTGAAAACAATTCCCCCTACCTTAGATTTTACAGCAAAGTTCTTCCAAGCTCTATCAATGGATTCTCTCCCTATGCCTTCTCTTGCTTTTTTTCTTGCCTTAGCCTCCTTTTCCTCTTTTCTCTAAAAAATTATACGTATTCCTCAACTCCTTCCTTATAATTCTCTTTTTACACTAAAAATCTAGTATCGTCATTGGGTTATTCCTACTTTATCCTTACCTTTCTCTCTAATCCCCATTTTATCCTTAATATCTCTACAACTTCTATTTTCTTTTTATTTTATTATTTTATTTAAATTATAAAATAAAAACATTATTTCAATTAATAAAATGATTCTAAGTTATTCTATCTTTCTCTGATTACTTTTCACATCCTACTACAAGTTCACACACCATCTCTCTCACCTACATTCATTTATCTAGCCACACATAATAATTAAATAAATACACAAATAAAAATACAAAAGGTATAATTAAATTAAAATAATTTACTAAAATCAGGGTGTTATAGACCGCATCGTTGAATTGTCACTCAGTGTAGCCTTGAAATGCATAACAGAATCAACATATAATTCTTATGTGGAAGAATTTACTATATAATTTCATGCATTTATTAATTTTTCCACAACTATATCTGCCTTCACCATTTTTCCATCTTTGGACTTTATCTGTTTCACCAATCGCGGGTTTAACCCGACTTCTCACATTCTTTGTTATGAGATATCTATAAAGTAATACATAAAAAGTAGGATATACCTTTCCAACCGAATTCATCAAGGCGATGTCGCGGTTGATAACAATCACTTTATGCATCTCATCTTGGTCCTTCATCATTTCCCTACACACCTCTAAGGTCCAATTAACATTCTCCTCTTTCTCACTCTCTAAAAATGCAAACTCGGCATAATAGGTCTTCTCAGTTTAGGTAACACCAACCACCTCCAACAATGGAAGTCTATATTTGTTAGTCTTGTACATTGAATCAAGTATGAGCATAATAAGTAACATTTTGAACAACTTTATGGAATCAGGATGAACCCAAAATATATCTCCAACGGTAAATCCATCCTCGCACGTTTGGTACCTAGACACATAATTGTTATCATCTAACAGTTTTAAGAGTTGTTGCATTTCAGTTCTATCCCCTATAAGCGACTTGTTAGTTTGGTACCGAATATTGCACACTTGCTTGATATTTGAGATATTTTTGGGTCTTTTATGTTTCAAACTTGCAAGTATATTTTTCGGTTGAACCAAATTCAAAGTCATGTCAGCAACGCATTCCTTCTCTTCTGGCTTGAGTCGACATGTAATTGAATGTCCGACTAACTTTTAACACAAATCAGGGTTATGTAAATCATATATAACATTAAATATCTAGTTATTGTTTGCCAACATATAACCACGCACCTTAAAGGGACACTCACATTTTCTTGAACCAATGTCGTCTCATTTAAAATTATGGATAGGAGGTCTATATTTCCCACTTCTTTCGAACGTAATTGTCATAAAAGCACGCCTTCTATCCAAATCATTATGGGACCTTCGATAACCACATCAAATCTCAATTTAGAGACATTCATACGAATCTATTTAAGTATTTGATCACGATATTCAAACTCTACCTCATTTTTAAATTGGTTGCCAACATCTACCGACTTCACAACAACACATTGGACATTCGGAGACACAACTTATTGGGGGGGGGGGGGAATACTGGGGTGCACCATATCTAATGAAAACAATTACCACAAAACAGTAAATAAACGATATTGTTGTAAACATAGCTGAAAAATAAACACAGATTGATACCGAAAATACATTTTTGGGAAAGTTCATACTCGTTCTGGAGATACGTTTTCTGAAGAAAAAAATGCTAGTTTTTTTAGACATAAACAAGATTAATGTGTACAATGAGGCTTGTAGTAAATGATTTTTACTTGGAATTCCAACTTCTTTTACTCCTTTTGATGTGATGAACCACAAGATTGGAGGTTTGGAGTGAAAATAAGGATTGAGAATGGAAAAGTTTTTGGTGAGGGTTTGTAATGAAAAACAAGTATGAATGTGTGATCATGCAACTCTGTCTTTATCAAAATATCCTGGAGATGCATCTCTGAAAAACACTAACATGCAAAGGTGACAGTAATTTTTAAAATCCCGCCCCAAACTTTTGAATATGCATCTTCGGAAATTCCATTGGGCTGATCAATGATGAATATATTTTTAGAAAATATTGGAGATGCATCTTCGGTATTAAAAAAGCTCAACTAATAAGGTGTCACTCAGAATGACCTATGTTGAATGTGTATTGGGTGCGTCCGGAGATACATCTTCGAAAATTGAGGGGTATTTTAATATTTTTGTGTGGTGCCTAAGAAACATAAATGGTGCATTAAAAGTTTCTCTTATAATTTTGATATATTCATTTTTTATGTACACAAGCGTCTCATTTACTCACTCTTTTTAGTATGCACACGCGTCAAAAAATAACGTAATTTTTATATAATCTTGATCTTGATCTTAAATTATATATATATATATATATATATATATATATATATATATATATATATATATATATATATATATATATATATATATATATATATATATAAAATTTGTGATATGTATTTGTATATAATATAAAGAAATTATTTTTTATTAAATACGTGATAAATATGACAAAGAAACAATAAATAACAAACTAAATTTTAATAAAATTTTATTTAAAAATCAAAAGGATGTCATAATTTATTTAAATACTAAAATTCAATGAATAACAAACTAAAATTAAATAATATTGAGCACTCTTTATTTTTTTTTTCAAGTAGTTTGACTTGGTTGTCTTCTAATCTATTATATATAAAAAAATTAATTGAAATGAATTGTCAATATAAGAATAGGAGAAAAGGGATCATTAGATTGAATTTAAGGGAAACAAAAATAATAGTACAATGATTTAATGGGACATAATTTTTTGAAAATAAGTGAAATATGGTTTGCTTTGATAAAGTTAATTAAATTAAATTTGTTTGGATGCAAAATTAAAAAACACGATGATACTTTTTTTTCAATCAAGGGAAGAAAGAATTTAATATCAGAAAAAGTATTTATTAAAGAAGTTATAGAATAAATTTGATTAAAGAAAGACTATTAAATAAAAGACATGAAAGAAAATAAATGAGAGAGAGGAAAAGGGAATCTATAATAATAATAATAATAATAAAGGATTTTAAATTGAAATGTGGGAGCTGCTCTCCCTTCTTTATTTCGCAACGCAAACCTAACTTCTCCTCATTCTACAAATACAATGCTGAAGAATAATATAAAATTTTAACATAAATGTAAAAACATATGAAAGAATCTGAAATAATTGTAATCTACAAAATCAAAATTAAAGATTTGAATAAAATAAATCTCTTTTATTATTGGTAGAATTTACTGTATTCTTAGGTGTTCCTGCAAATTAAAAAGAATTGTTAAAAAAAACTATGGGCATGTCCTTTTCTTTCAATGTTAATTAAATATACCGATAAGAAAAAACAGAAGAAAAAAAAAGGAAGAAGAAAAATAATGTATTAATCAAAGATATTAAACAAACTAAACGAATGCAAGTAGTCATCTATTGACCATTTAAGATGAGTTTGTTTCGGTTTTGAATGATTGTCTATCAATGGTAAAGCAAGATATATATGTGTTTAAAAAAAACTCAGAAACACATAATGAGAGAGAGAATTATAGATGGCTGACTAAAAGAGAGTGAAGACGAAGAATTTTATTTCTTTATTTACCTCTCACAAACCATCAATCATGAATTATATGAATGTATTTTATCTCGTTGCAACATACATTAAGTGAACACGTATTATTCTTTTGCACCAATTTGTATGTGTATTATGTTAAGTAGTTATAATTTATAAAATAAAGTTTATAAAAACTAACTCTATATTTATATACGTATTTTGGTGGTTATCATTATCCTCTAAAAGACTGCAACTTTTTATTAGAACTTTATTTATTTTAAATAAATAAATTGTATTTTAAAGGATAAAATATATATGCAAAAAGAGTCGGTCCAAAATCCAATACCCCATTTATCTATGGTTATAGATTCAATGTTAATTAAATATATTCATAAGAAAAAACAAAAACAAAAAAGGAAGAAGCAAAATAATCTACTATCTATCTATTAAAAGAATATGCTATGAAAATGACCATTAAACCCTTCTTAATTCAGGTTTATTTTCTCTTAATTATAGGCTTATTTCTGTCTAAACACGCTTAAGTTAATTTTTTAAGTTATCCATGCAAAATTGAAAAGTTTCATTTCAATTTTCAATGTCATTTTCAATTTTCACTCTGCTTCATGCACAAAGTACTCAAATGACACATTGGAGCTTGGAGTGACACACATTGGTTGCTGAAATATTAAAATAACACTGCTTCTAAAGATTCAAGACTCCCTCTCTCTATTTTTCCATCTTTGTCGCAAATTTCGTCACTGCTGTTGCAGTGTCCCACCGGTTCTATAAAGCACATGAAGAAATTCCCCACCACCGTCGTAGAGTATCAACAAGGTGATTTTTACTCTTTACTCCATCGGTTATGTTATATCTATGTTCCACCGTTTGCAGTTTACGTTCAATCTTTGGTTTATTTGTTCGCGTTTTCTTTGTGTTGAATGTTGTTTAATCTTTGTTTTTGGAAAACACGTGTTCAAAGCTGCCATGATTGTTCACAAACTTGACTGATTGGCTTACACGATTATATTTGCTTTCCTTCTTAACTTGCTCAAGGATGAAGTTTATATAGATTTATATTGTGGATTATATATTTTATTTGTTTAATGTTGTTCAATCTTTGTTTTTGGAAACACAAAAGTTCAAAACAACCATTGATGTTCATAAACTTTTGTGTTTGGAATACGTGATGCGTGCTTGAAATTTTTTCAATGTTCATACACTTCAATGGAAATATTTCATATAGTTCATATTATTTTAATGTAAATTGATATGACAATTTAATTGGGTGGTAATGAGTTTTAATGACTTTAAATTCTTGATGGTAGAATCAAGCCTATAAATAGTCTTTGGTCTCACAACACTGCAACAACGGCTAGAGGTAATGAACCCAGGTTCTGATCCATGGCATTCATGTTACCGCTGAGCTGCTTTGTTAAACATGTATTTTGATTCTGTTCATATCCATATGATTTCATTTTTACTGATCATTATGCCTTATTATTTAATTTTTGAATTAAATTTGTGCATAAATTAAAATTGATTTATAATGTTATTATTTTGTTAAGCAATTGTATAAGAGATCTTATTTATTTAATTTTGTCCTCTCATATAATTGAGTTACTATGTATAGTGATCGTTATAATTTTGAGTAATTTGGATTAGCCACAACATCCATAAATTAATTGAGATTATTTTTTTAAAGTTTTGAGATAACATAAATTATTAGACATAAAATTGTAATTAATTATACGTGGTATAATGAATTTTATCCTATAGGAATTTGTATTATATTTGTATGATTAATTGAGATAAAATGTCAAAATATTTTCATAACTTGTCCACAGGAATTATGAATTGGTACATAATTTGATAGTTTTATCATAAAATATTAATTTCGGATAGAAAAACAAAATTATATCATACACGTAAAGTGTGAGGTTTGAAAAATCTATCATAATTTTTTTAAAATCTTATTACATTAAAATTTAGCCCACAAGTAATTTTTATGTTGTAAGATTTATTTTATGGTATGTTTATATTGATAATACATACAATTTGGATAATATTTATACCTCAAATTTTGACATCAATTTTGTTTATCTTTTTAGCTTCTCAACCTGCTAATTTTTCTGATATCCGATGTGATATTCCCGAGCTCAGAGGAGATAACTATAAGGTGTGGAAGGAAAGAATTCTCCTCCATCTATGATGGATATAGATTATGCTATTAGGAAAGACGAACCATCTGTAATTACAGATGAAAGTACTCCAGCTGCAATCACACTGTATGAGCGGTGGGAGAGATCCAACCGACTCAGTGTGATGTTCATTAAGATTAAGGTCACAGGTGGAATATGTGGTTCTGTCGATCAGCATGAGAATGTCTGTGATTTGCTGAAAGCCATTGACGATCAGTTCGTCACTTCTGAAAAGGCTTTGGCAAACACATTAATTATGAATTTTTCCTCCTACTGACTCACTAGTGTGAAAAGGCTAGAGGTAATGAACCCAGGTTCTGATCCATGGCATTCATGTTACCGCTGAGCTGCTTTGTTAAACATGTATTTTGATTCTGTTCATATCCATATGATTTCATTTTTACTGATCATTATGCCTTATTATTTAATTTTTGAATTAAATTTGTGCATAAATTAAAATTGATTTATAATGTTATTATTTTGTTAAGCAATTGTATAAGAGATCTTATTTATTTAATTTTGTCCTCTCATATAATTGAGTTACTATGTATAGTGATCGTTATAATTTTGAGTAATTTGGATTAGCCACAACATCCATAAATTAATTGAGATTATTTTTTTAAAGTTTTGAGATAACATAAATTATTAGACATAAAATTGTAATTAATTATACGTGGTATAATGAATTTTATCCTATAGGAATTTGTATTATATTTGTATGATTAATTGAGATAAAATGTCAAAATATTTTCATAACTTGTCCACAGGAATTATGAATTGGTACATAATTTGATAGTTTTATCATAAAATATTAATTTCGGATAGAAAAACAAAATTATATCATACACGTAAAGTGTGAGGTTTGAAAAATCTATCATAATTTTTTTAAAATCTTATTACATTAAAATTTAGCCCACAAGTAATTTTTATGTTGTAAGATTTATTTTATGGTATGTTTATATTGATAATACATACAATTTGGATAATATTTATACCTCAAATTTTGACATCAATTTTGTTTATCTTTTTAGCTTCTCAACCTGCTAATTTTTCTGATATCCGATGTGATATTCCCGAGCTCAGAGGAGATAACTATAAGGTGTGGAAGGAAAGAATTCTCCTCCATCTATGATGGATATAGATTATGCTATTAGGAAAGACGAACCATCTGTAATTACAGATGAAAGTACTCCAGCTGCAATCACACTGTATGAGCGGTGGGAGAGATCCAACCGACTCAGTGTGATGTTCATTAAGATTAAGGTCACAGGTGGAATATGTGGTTCTGTCGATCAGCATGAGAATGTCTGTGATTTGCTGAAAGCCATTGACGATCAGTTCGTCACTTCTGAAAAGGCTTTGGCAAACACATTAATTATGAATTTTTCCTCCTACTGACTCACTAGTGTGAAAAGGCTAGAGGTAATGAACCCAGGTTCTGATCCATGGCATTCATGTTACCGCTGAGCTGCTTTGTTAAACATGTATTTTGATTCTGTTCATATCCATATGATTTCATTTTTACTGATCATTATGCCTTATTATTTAATTTTTGAATTAAATTTGTGCATAAATTAAAATTGATTTATAATGTTATTATTTTGTTAAGCAATTGTATAAGAGATCTTATTTATTTAATTTTGTCCTCTCGTATAATTGAGTTACTATGTATAGTGATCGTTATAATTTTGAGTAATTTGGATTAGCCACAACATCCATAAATTAATTGAGATTATTTTTTTAAAGTTTTGAGATAACATAAATTATTAGACATAAAATTGTAATTAATTATACGTGGTATAATGAATTTTATCCTATAGGAATTTGTATTATATTTGTATGATTAATTGAGATAAAATGTCAAAATATTTTCATAACTTGTCCACAGGAATTATGAATTGGTACATAATTTGATAGTTTTATCATAAAATATTAATTTCGGATAGAAAAACAAAATTATATCATACACGTAAAATGTGAGGTTTGAAAAATCTATCATAATTTTTTAAAAATCTTATTACATTAAAATTTAGCCCACAAGTAATTTTTATGTTGTAAGATTTATTTTATGGTATGTTTATATTGATAATACATACAATTTGGATAATATTTATACCTCAAATTTTGACATCAATTTTGTTTATCTTTTTAGCTTCTCAACCTGCTAATTTTTCTGATATCCGATGTGATATTCCCGAGCTCAGAGGAGATAACTATAAGGTGTGGAAGGAAAGAATTCTCCTCCATCTATGATGGATATAGATTATGCTATTAGGAAAGACGAACCATCTGTAATTACAGATGAAAGTACTCCAGCTGCAATCACACTGTATGAGCGGTGGGAGAGATCCAACCGACTCAGTGTGATGTTCATTAAGATTAAGGTCACAGGTGGAATATGTGGTTCTGTCGATCAGCATGAGAATGTCTGTGATTTGCTGAAAGCCATTGACGATCAGTTCGTCACTTCTGAAAAGGCTTTGGCAAACACATTAATTATGAATTTTTCCTCCTACTGACTCACTAGTGTGAAAGGTGTGCGTGAGCACATAATGAAAATGCGTGATATTTCAGCTCAACTTAAGAAACTTGAGGTTAATATGTCTGACTCCTTCCTGGTGCACTATATTATGAACTCTCTTCCGTCTGAGTATGGGCCTTTCAAGATCTCCTACAATACACATAAAGACAAATGGTCAATCAATGAATTAATGACCATGTGTGTTCAGGAAGAAGAAAGGCTTGTAATGGAACAGAGTGAGAGTGCATTGCTGACAAGCACTCGCGGGAAGAACAAAGCTTTCAAAACTGACAAGTCACAAGCCAATCAGAAAGGGAAATTCAAAATACCACCGCAAGGTGATATCAAGAAAGAAGCAAAATGTTACTTCTGTAAAAAGGGAGGACACATAGAGAAGGAATGCCCTGGATTCAAAGAATGGCTTAAGAAGAAAGGTAATTTATTCTCATTTGTTTGTTATGAATCTAATATGACCGATGTTAATATTAACACCTGATGGATTGATTCAGGATCAACAATCCATATAACAAATTCCTTACAGGGTATGCAAAACCTAAGGAAGCCAGCGGGAAGTGAGCGGAATGTCCTATCAGGAAGCAGGATGGGCTCACATGTGGAAGCTATTGGAACTTGCAATTTAATTTTGAATAATGGTTTTGTTTTGAAATTAGAAAGGACCTTTTATGTACCAAGTTTCTCACGAAACTTGTTCAGTTTCTAGACTTGTACCTTTTGGATATTCCTTTAATTTTAAAGACACATTGTTTGAATTATTTTATAATTCGGAATGTGTTCGAAATGATATATTGTCTGATGGTCTTTATCGTATTAATTTACAAATCGAATCCATTTATAGTTCAATGCGTGTTCAAATTGGCACTAAGCGGTGTAATATTAATGAGAATTCTTCTATGTTATGGCATCGGAGATTAGGACATATATCCATAGAGAGAATTAAAAAGTTAGTAAAAGATGGGGTACTTAATACTATAGATTTTGCTGACTTTGAAACTTGTGTTGACTGCATTAAGGGAAAGCAGACCAACATGTCTAAGAAAGGTGCCAATAGAAGTTCAAGTATATTAGAAATAATTCATACAGACATATGTTATTCTGATATGGATGCACGTGGTCAGAAATATTTTATCACTTTCATAGATGATTACTCACGATATATGAATATTTATTTGCTTAACAATAAATATGAAGCATTGGATGCCTTCAAAGTCTTTAAGGCTAAAGTTGAGAACCAGTGTGAAAAATAAATTAAGATAATGAGATCAGATCGGGGTGGTGAATACTATGGTAGATACACTGAGAGTGGACAAGCACCTGGTCCATTTGCTAAGTTTCTTCAAGAACATGGGATTGTTGCCCAATACACCATGCCCAGTTCTTCGAACCAAAATGGTGTTGCAGAAAGAAGAAACCGAACATTATTGAACATGGTGCGGAGTATGCTTAGCAACTCTAATCTTCCTAAATCATTGTGGAATGAAGCACTAAATACGGATGTGTATATTCTAAATCGGGTTCCATCCAAGGCTGTCCCAAAGACACCATTTGAGTTATTTAAAGGATGGAAGCCGAGTTTATGACATATGCGCGTTTGGGGATGTCCGTCTGAGGTGAGGATTCATAACCCACAAGAAAAGAAACTAGATCTGAGGACCATTAGTGGGTATTTCATTGTATATGCCGAAAGGTCTAAAGGTTATAGATTTTATTGTCCATCTCATATAACTAGGATTGTGGAGTCAAGAAATGCAAAGTTTCTTGAAAATCATTTGACTAGTGGGAGCGATCAAATCAAAAATTCAATTTCTGTGCATGATCATATAGAGTATGAACCTTCCACTTCAAGTAATAGATTGGTTACTATTTACAACATCCCTCAAGTTCAGATGGATCTTGATCAACCAATCATCGAGACTCCACAAGCTACTGATGATCCAGTAAATCAAGTTGGTCATCAAGATGATGAACAATTAGTTGAACAACAAGATCCACAAGAAAATGTTGATCAAACATTAAGAAGATCTACTAGGACAAGAAAATCAATTATTCCTAATGATTACATTGTGTATCTACAAGAATCTGACAATAACGTTGGAGCTGAGAATGATCCTGAGAGCTTTAGACAAGCCATGAGTTGCAAAGAGTCAAATTTGTGGTATGATGCCATGAATGATGAAATGAATTCCATGAAAAACAACGACGTATGGGATCTTGTAGAGTTACCTAATGGGGCAAAGGCCATTGGTTGTAAATGGGTCTTTAAAACCAAGAAAGATTCATTAGGCAACATTGAGAGATACAAGGCCATACTCGTTGCTAAGGGATTTACTCAAAAGGAGGGAATCGATTACACTGATACTTTTTCTCCTGTATCTAAGAAAGATTCTCTTTGTGTCATCTTGACATTAGTTGCATATTTTGACCTTGAGTTGCATCAAATGGATGTGAAAACAACCTTTCTTAATGGTGATTTAGAGGAGGAGGTTTACATGAAACAACCTGAAGGCTTCTCTTCTAATAATGGTGAGCATTTGGTTTGCAAGCTTAAGATATCCATATATGGTTTAAAACAAGCCTCTCGTTAATGGTATCTTAAATTCCATGAAACGATATCCTCATTTGGGTTTATTGAAAACCCCATGGATCAATGTATATACCAGAAGGTCACTGGGAGTAAAACTTGTTTTCTCATTTTGTATGTGGATGACATACTAATTGCAACCAATGATAAAGGTTTTCTACATTAGGTGAAACAATTCCTCTCTAAAAACTTTGATATGAAGGATATGGGTGAGGCATCTTATGTCATTAGCATTAAGATCCACAGAGATAGACTTCGAGGAATTTTGGGTCTATCACAATAAACCTACATCAATAAAGTTTTAGAGAGATTTAGAATGAAAGATTGTTCACCAAGTGTTGCACCCATTGTCAAGGGCGATAAATTTAATTTGAATCAATGCCCTAAGAATGATTTTGAGCGGGAACAAATGAAGAACATTCCATATGCTTCTGTTGTTGGAAGTCTTATGTATGCTCAAGTATGCACAAGGCCCGACATTGCATTTTCTGTTGGAATCTTAAGAAGATATCAGAGTAATCCAGGTATGGATCACTGGAAAGCTGCAAAAAAAGGTGTTGAGATATCTTAAAGGAACAAAAGATTACATGCTAATGTATAGGCAGATGAACAATCTTGATGTGATCGGCTATTCAGACTCTGACTTTGCTGGTTGTGTTGATTCTCGCAAATCAACATCAGGATATATTTTTATGATGGCTGATGGAGCTATTTCATGGAGAAGTACTAAGCAAACCTTGGTTGCTACTTCTACTATGGAAGCCGAGTTTGTCTCCTGTTTTGAGGCTACTTCTCATGGTGTATGGCTTAAGAGTTTTATTTCTGGGCTTAGAATCATGGATTATGTTTCTAAACCTCTGAAGATTTTTTGCGATAATTCAGCAGTTGTCTTTATGGCTAAGAACAATAAAAGTGGAAGTCGAAGCAAGCACATCGACATAAAGTATTTAGCCATTAGAGAAAGAGTTAAAGATAAAATAGTAGTCATTAATCACATTAGTACTGATTTAATGATCGCTGATCCTTTGACTAAGGGCATGCCACCAATAAAATTTAAGGATCATGTAGAGAACATGGGACTTGGGTCCTTCTTATGATTGTATACATATAATTTATTAATAAAACTCTTATATTGTGATGTTTTCTCATTTTCATGTGCACATCAGTTTGAGAAAATATGTTACATCTGGACCAAGAGTAAACATTGGTTTATTCATCAAGTTAGTTACCACATTACAGATATATACTTGAAAATATACATGTTATAATACAAGATGAGACTACTCGCTTTAAGAGGGACTATCTCTATGATTCACATATTTATTTCTTGAGTAAGTTTTCCATGACTCATTTATGCCAATAATCAGTTCTATGGACCAAGTGGGAGAATGTAACAGTTTCTTATTTTTATTATAATAATTATTAATAATAAAATACCAATTTTAATGTGGTCCATAGTTTTGGGATTTTGGTTCTGAAAAGGGTATGATTTATTTTGGTTTTAATGTAAATTGATATGACCATTTAATTGGGTGGTAATGAGTTTTAATGGCTTTAAATTCTTGATGGTAGAATCAAGCCTATAAATAGTCTTTGGTCCCCAAAGCTTTTTCTCATCAGAAAAAAAAACACCATCTATATTGAGAGGGCAAAAGCTTTGAAGAATCAAAGGCAATGCGCTCACAACACTACAACAATGGCTGGAGGTAAAACCTCTAATTCTATTTCCGCATTTTGTTTTATTGATCTTGTTGTTCTTTTGTTATCAGGAACATATGATCAATGCATATATTAATCTAACAAGATCACAATATAGGAGTTCATATTACTGTTTGGAAAACATGATGCGTGGTTGAAAAATTTCCAATGGAAATATGTCTTCCTTATTTGTTGTTGGAAAAACAATGTTCATAAACTTCAATGAGAATTTCATAAGTACTCCATTGTTTGGAACCCATTGAACTTTTTTGAATGTTGTTCAATATTTGTTGTTGTTTCAGGTTATCATACCAAGCTAATTGCACACCCAATTGAAGATGTTAGGGATATCAATAACTCCAAAGATTTATGGAAGATTACTGTTAGGATTAGAGATTTGTGGTATGTCACAAGTGTCTCTAACAAAGAGCATTTGAAGATGGTTTTAATTGAGGCAAATGTATGACGATATCTCACTTTACAAACAACATATATGTACTTACTTGATTATGAACTGAAAACTGTGTTTGTATCTCATGGGTGTTATTTATATTTGAATTTTTACTGCGACATGATCCAAGTAATTATACCATCACATTTCATTTTGAAGCACAAGTCTACATTTATAGTTGGAAATACCTACATCATGCAAAATTGAAAGGTTGTCAATAATGATTTCTCCTTCAAAGAAATTACTCATAGTTTTAAGTTGATATTTTATGGTGCAACTTCTGCAAAAGTTACAGATTTTCTCGACATTCCTCTAAACCATTTGAAATTAATTAGTTTGGCATCCATTATTGCGGGGAGGTTCCAACCTGATTTCTTAGTTGGTAATTTAATCGTATAACTTTGTTGTTTTGATATTTAATCCTTTCATTTTTCCTTTCTTACATTAGTAATTTTATTTGTTTAGATATTATTGGAAGAGTTATTGAAATCCCTCAGACCCAAATGAATGTTGAAAACAACAAAAACAAAGTTGTCTTTGTTATAACTAATACAAGGTATTTCCTTATTATTCTATAATTAGGTTTTCTATTTCAATTGGAAAAAAATTTGTTTATATATTGACTTTATTGTATGTTTGCTCAATTATTTTACTGCAGTAAGTCTTTGGTTCAATGTACTCTTTGGGGTGACCTTGCATCACAACTCTACAATTACTACAACAGTAACAAGGATCTTGATAATGTTATTGTATCATTGCAAAATGCAAGAATCAAGGGAGCTCAAGGTATCGATCTTGGCTATTTGTAAAACACTATAGTAAATAGTTTTTTTCATTGATTTTCCAATATACATATTTTAAATTCCCTATTCTAATGTACACATATATAAGAGGTTTTCCCTTGAATATATCCAACGTGTGGAATGACACAAAGTTAACAATCAATGATGTTAACATAGTTGAGATTAAGAAGTTAAAAGAAAGGTGGTTACATTTTCATATATTTATTATCTTATATGTTATATTAATATTAAATCTTGATTTATGTTTGACCTTAATGTTTCTCTTTATAAATCCCAACCTTAAATGGGAGATTCCTTTATTATCTGCGTCAAAGTTGCAAGTTGACATGACTCAAAACTCACAATATCCAGACATTGATAAGTTTATGCAGAAAGTTGAAATTCTAAGTCTTGCTGAAATCACCAGCCTTCAAAATGTAAGTGTATGTTTTCACGTCGATAGATTATCCATCAGTTTTGTTTTTTCACAATGTGTTATATTACAACATACTAAGAGACTACTTGTGCCACAGTTGCCATATTGGAAAAATTTGAAGCTGGCTAATCTAGGTGGTATTATGATGGTTGTGGTGAGTGTACCATAAATGGTGCAGTTAAAGATGGAAATTTGAAGTGTTTTGTAAATCATGAAACTGATGAACTCGTCTCAAGGTGTCTTTTTGAACTGATTGATTATTACTATTCATAATATGAGGTATTATGCCATGACTGAAAACAGATTTCATAAACAAACATTGTTATATATACAAACTTGAAGTTTTGGGTGTGGATGGAAAATTCAAGTCAAGGTTTGTCTTTTGGGACTACGATTGTGTCAAACTGATTGGAAAATCTCCCCTTAAGTTGAAGACAAAGTTGATTGAGGTAGCTACATCTCTTAGTTCAAAATGTATTGTTTATATCTGAATTATTAGTGAAGTTTTTTATGATTTCAGGTTGGCGAAGATACCACCCTAGAATTTCCTTATCCACTTGATGCAGTATTGAAGACATTGTTGGCAATTATAGCTGTTTTTCAACCAAAGTATGAGAGATTGTTTGTTGTTAGATTCAGAGATAACGGAGAATTGCATATGAAAATAAGGGACAATTGCAAGTCTGAAGAGGTAATCTTGTAGCAAATCCTTAGGTGAAACATACCAATTGTAAAATTGTAAAATCAAACCAATCCTTATAGTTAGTTTTTATTTAATTTTTCTTTTCATCATACATCGAAACTTTAGATCTCTGAGCCTTCATCGCAGGATGAACTTGCAAGTTATTTTGTAATACCATTCCTTTATCTACCAGCTTTACTTTATGATTGCACCCTTTGGTTTAGATTTTCATTTCCAATACACATTAAGTTCACACCACAATTATTGTGACATACTCCAATGGTTGTTATTTATAAATCTTCATGCAGGAACCAATGCTTGCATTTGCAGATTATGATCCTGCAGATTATTGTGACATACTCTAATTGGATCATATGATTGCTTGTTTTTTTTTAAACGCCTTTATGTTATAATCATTATTTAATTGTTCTCGTTCTTAATGTTGTTTGTATGTTGACAAGTGCGTAAATTGATATCAGATGAGTAGGGACTATTGATTGCAAGTCTACCGATCAGAACTATGACGATTATTCAACTTAGTAATTAACTAGGAATATGTAATTATAAGTTGTGGCTTTTTTAATTAAAGAACTTAGGAAAGCATAATTTAAATTTGAATTGGCCTAAGGAATTAGAGTATTTTTGTGTAAATTAGTGAATTGTACACCAAGGAATTGGGTATAGTGGTATTATCCGTTGTGGGATTATAGTTTAATTATAATTTACTGTATACAAAATCCATCAATAGGTACAATTAGAGGATTCGATAAATAGATCTAATCTTCTTTTCCTCGTTGAACTTTACTCTGTTAATTTTCTCGTTCTTGTTTTCGTACCAAATTTCCATTGAACCCCCCTAATTACTTAGTTTAGGTTGCATTGTTATTTCCTTGTTTTAATTTGCAATCCATGTGGAGATGAATTATTTTATTACTTCAACAAGACTGGTAGACTTGCTAGTTTAGTCCAACAGTCGCCCATGTTTAAGAATTCACAACCAATCATAAAGCCGCCAGAAGGTATAACTCCGATGTCAAGCCAAAAGAGAAGCTAGAGGGTGACATGGTATTAAAGGAAGTGGTTTTGCCCGCACAGTAGGGAAAATTACAACCTAAATAGTGGGGCATATATCACATATTCTAAAAGCTCCCTCACGAGGCATACAAGTTGCAACAATTAGAATGATATTTATTTCCCTAAACCTAGAAGACTCTCCATCTCAAATATTATTACAATTAGTTAGTTTTTTAAAATTGATTGTTCACAATATCCTAATAGACACCATGGTTATGTACCCGCGAACAATTTCTTGGGCGTTTATGACCAACAAGGACATTTTTCTAAATATTTTGTATGATGTGAATGTGAGAAAAATACACAAGAATGGGGGGGGGGGGGGGTAAATTATGTATATAGAATATTTTTCGCTTCAGATGGACAACTTTATTTAATATCAGAATGTCAATGGCAGCAGAATAATAATAAAGTTCAAAAGCAATAAACAAATCAACACACATAGTTTATCCTGGTTCATCTCCTAAACAAATAGTAGTCTAATCCCCTTGTCTAACAAGAGATTTTCACTATAATCAAACTGATTACAATTATGCTCAATCAAACAAAAAAGAGACTTCAACTTATCAATCAATCTAGAAAGAGACTTTTGCTCAAACAACCTTGCAAGAGACTTATACTCAATCACACCAGAAAGAGATTTCACTGCTCAAGCACACAGGCAAGAGACTTCACTGCTCAAGCAACCTTGCAAGAGACTTCCTCTACTTTAAATCAACATTTTAGTAGAAATGATTACAATTATACTTTGATACACAATTAGAAGTATAAAAGTGTTACAATAACTACAATATTTCTTAACACTTAAGATTTCTAAGATATACAAAGATAAGAAATCTTAAGAGTTTGTGCAAATAAATAGATGAAAATTTAGCTCAAAGTTTGTACTCAACATGTTTTGTTAGAAAAAGATTCCTTCAGAGATAAGAAATCCCAAAGTTTATGCAAATAAATAGTTGTTAACCTTCCTTCAAATCTTCAGCTCCCTTTTATAGAGGCAGAAAAAGATTCGTTGGAAAGTTGTTTGCGCATGTGATCTTTTAAAATACAACAACTCCAAGAGAAATATGTTGGAAGATGAATCATGTTAGGATATTCAACTAACGAGTAATAACACAGTTCACTACATCTTTATCAAACTAGGTATAAACCAGATGAAAGAGCGAACTAGAGAAGTCACATCAGTTTTTCTTGAGCCTTGCACTAAGAGACTCTAGTTGACTTTTCCCCTAAGTCTGGTGTTGACAAGATAGGCTTGCTAAGGGGACAGAGTATAAACCAGATGCTGAGGTCTCTAGAGTTTGAGCTGTCACCAGAGGTAGAAGCACCATGATCAGAGTCTGAACCTTAAGAAGTTGATCCTTCAGAGTCATCAGATTATGATCCATCAGAATCTGAGACATTTAGCTTGTCAACAAACGCTTTCAGCAGGGTCAATTTTGAGTAGACTTTAAGCTTTATGATCATGCACACTTAAGCATACACTAGTATACCCAATTGATCATCATAACAAAAGGGATATGAACAAATCTTGTTCCAATATGTTGGACTTCATAGGGAAGATCTTCGTCGCCCTTTGAGGCAATGCTTGTATGATGGACTTCATAGAGAAGGTCATTGCTGCCCTTTGAGGCAATGTTTGTATGCTAGACTTCATAAATAAAGAAACTTTTTGTCCCTCTAGAAAATGAGTCCCACTCGAGAGGTCTAATGCCCTGCCTGAGTGACTCATAATCTCACCAGTCAGGCTACATATAACTTTGCCTGAGGGACTTAGAACTTCTAAGCTAGATAAACTCTCGCCTGACGGACTTAGGTGTTTTCTCGGGCGGGATCAAGACACATAAATCACACCTAAGAGCGTGACCAAAGTTTGGTCTAAAAGGCTTAATCACAAGTTTTATCTAAGGGTTTGAGATAAGTCTCGCCCAAGAGGTCCAATGCCTCGCTTGAGGGACTTATAATCTCATTATACAGGCTAATTATAACTTCGTATGAGGGACTTAAAACTCTTAAGCTAGATAAAATCTTGATTGAGTGGCTTAGGGTTTTCCTCGGGCGGGATCAAGACATAGTAATCGTGCCTAATAGGCAATACCAAAGTCTAGCCTAAGAGACTCAATCACAAGTCTTGTTTGAGGGCTTGGTAGAAGTCTCACTCGAGAAGTCTAACGTCTCACCTAAAGGACTGGGTTTTTCCTCTAGCGGGATAGAACGATGCAATTACTTTGGAAAATCCCCCGAGCTTGATAGGCCTATCACATCACACATATCATTTAGAAACTATGGGCCTCAGGATACTCCCTCGTACCACGGTTTAAAAACACTTCTTCCTCTATAAAATGACTCTTTCTTTAAGGATTATCTAATGTTATCTTTGTAAGGTGTCCGACTAGGGAAAATAATGTAGGTCGCTTCCAAAAGAGGCAACAGTCATATCGCCTTCAAGGTGTATCTATCGCCCATATATGGGAAATATGCGATAATATGCTTCTTGGGTAGAAAGAAGTCAGGGTCAATAATTAACCCACGTCCCCCCTTAGAAATAGGGATTTAATAGTCCAACATTGACTAGGTGGGTGGTGACCTTTCCCATGGAACCCCTAGGCTCAAAGCCTCTATAAATACTTCTCCCATAGGGCGAAGAACAACATATATTACCTCACACAAATCACACCCTACATACGCTTATACTTAAGCATCCTATTTATATACATAGTCTCTCATCATGTGAGAATGTCCTCTAAACCACCACAAAACACCACCATACAAGGCTTCTTGCTACGTTGGACAAACCCTAACCATAATACAATATAATATACCTACTAAGGCCTCTAAGCATCCCTTCTCCTTGCAGGTGTGGCATGTGCGCCTGTATTTTTTGACTAGTACAACATTATTGTTATTATTTAAGGTTTAATGTTGTTGTTGTTATTATTGTTATTGTTGTGTTATCCTAATTGTTCTCAAGCGTTGTTCAAATTATAAGTGTTTAATGATCGAATATCATTCACATAAGAAGACTTTATGACGACTATTCAAGTCAGACAACTTTGGTTTTTTGCTTTTGTTAGTTAATCATTTATGTATGATTTAGTTTGTTGTAAAAAGAGAACATTTGTGTCATTTTGACTTTGGTGCAAATAATGTATAGTTTTGATATATATAGTTTAGTTTCACAAATGGGTCATTTGTTATGTTTCACAAAATGTACAATTTAGATTATATTTCAAAAATATACAAATTAATATAGAAATTTTACAAACAAATATTGAACTCTTGATATCCACTATAAAGGATGTCAACAATAGCTTAATTGGGTCTATAGCAAATTATAATAATAATTGTTAATATATAGAAATTGAATTACATAAAACTCTTAATAATGTATTGCATAGAAATATTGAACTCTTAATATACATATAATATATACTTGAATTTTGAAAGATAACAACAATAACTTAATTGGGTCCATAACAAAATATAATGTATCTTATAAAAATTAGGGGTGATAAAATTGATAGATTGGATGAATATACATTGGATTGTTAAAGGATTTATCAAAACAACTCATTAATTCATTAATAATTCATTAAAAAATTCAATTCAATCCATATATTAAGGATACTACATTCAATCCATCTATAACAACATTTTAATGGATGGATATTCGTCTATCCACCATGAAATTAATTTAATTAATTTTTAAACAACAATTTGTTTTAGTTTAAAATTTCACACAAAAATTATAGTATATCTCTCTAAACTAATTTTTTTAACATTGGTTTTTTTTAAAATTACATCTATCTCTCTCTCTCTCACACACACACATTTTATGCATGAAAATACCATTTTGATCTAGAGTGAGTGAAGGATTTAACGAGGAACTCAATTATACGATAAATTTTATTAGAGACAAAGCATCTAAAATAAATAAATTGATATTAAGCTTATGCAATTTCAATCACTCCATGTGAAATTTGGATGATTTCTCTAAGTCAGCGTAGGTGTTTGGGAATGGGCTATCTCTTTGAAATTCTCCCATGAAATTAGCTTTTTATTCCATGCACTCTCTTGAGTTATATTAGACACTTTCACTACCTTCGCTATAGTAATCGCATATAGGAATGTTTTACAATTGTTTCCCATGATGACACCCTCTTGAGGAGTCCTCAATTTATCTAGTCAAAATATCCAATTATGCCTTCATTTATTTGTAACTAGTCAACAATGATTTCCAAGTCACCATTAATCCACTTCCTTGTCTAATAATGCATAATATTCATGTTGGGATATATTTTTTATTAATGCTTTAACATCTGTGGCAAATTTGGTCAACATGGTGCCTTCAACCGAAGCATCCAAGAGCAAAATTATGTCTTTGGAAAGTCTTTTCGTGAAATACTGTACTTGCACCAAATTATTTAGATTATGTGAAGGACATTGTTTAATTATTAATTTTTACCTTTCTCACGCATTTTAGATAACTCCAGTCTCTCCTTAGTTAAATTATATGATGTCATCCATCTTATTCACAAACTTGTCGATCGAGTACAACCTCTCAAGAAACAATTTTACGAGATCACCCCAGATAGTCATCGTATAACTCAATATTGTTTATATCAAGCCTTTAACGCGTCCTGTAAGTTAGGTAAAACGAGCGAAGTCTCTTTTGGATTTCACTTACTCCGTTTGGATTGTAAAATCAACACGTCTCTTAAATCTTTCCATGATCTCATAAGGATCTAGAAAAGAATTTTTATCGAATGTGATGTCTCTTAATCATGTAATACCATAAATTTTAATATCGAAATAACATGGATTCACTGGTTGGAATTCATAAGCACTTTTTCTTTGGTTGTCTGTCCCCTAAAAATCTTTTAAAGTTCAAACAATTAGTTCAACCATCTTATTCTCTTATTGCTTGGTTACACGAGTAACTTGTCGAATTACCCTTGTGGTTGTTTTGATTCCTAAATCAAATTGTAAATCTTCTTATCATGCACTAAAAATAAACTAAACAGATATATATCATTAATAGTAGCAAGGAGGATAAAATTAAACCTTAAAATAAAACAAATTAAAAACATAATTTAAATGCGCTAAATATCAAATACACCCCCGCCTTTTGTTGTCTTGTTGAAGTGACCAACAATCTCCAACAACGATGCCATTCTGTTTTTCGTAAAAATATTTTGTATTATTATTCCAATCAAAACCAAAAGGTGGTAAGTAAATTATCGTATCCACAAATACTGTGTTAACTTTTGACAAGGATAAAGTGATTGTACATTGTAGTACGAGAGTTGTAAGTGTAATGGAGGGAGAAGGGGGGGGGGGGGATCTACCCATATTTGTGGAAACCAATCACTTTAACATATAATGATTTGGTTTTAAATTATAACTTTTACAAAATACAACTATGTAACGAATTGATCATCAAGTAACTTATTTAGTCTCAAGAGACCTCTAGAGATCCTTGGTGTTTTCCGTATTATTTTTTCTCTTTAAGTATCTTTGATATGTTTTAGAATTAGGCAAAAATGCATTAGTATTAGGTAAAAAGGAATTACTATAAGAGTAATCATTCTTTGATGTTGTAGTGCATAAAATAACCAAATACATCTTTGTTAAAACTAAGTTGGTCCACAAACAATGGCCTTTAATATATTGATGATAAAAACAGATGAGAGAAATTTATCTTTTAATATTTAATCAAGGATCCAAATATTATATCATGTGAGTAGAACTCACGGAGAAATAAAATACCATATGATTCTCAAGACCTATTTGTTAAAGTAATTCATAAAATGTGTTTGTCACCTAAAATATAGGATTGTTTGGTGCTTACATTTTGTTGACCAGCATGATGCATGTGGTACCACAAATCACACATAAACTAGTGGATATAATGAAATTTATACGCGAAGCTTCCATTATCTCGAATGAAGTGCATTTGACATTCAATGAAATATGATAAGTGTGACAAGAATGTCTCAACAAAAGTAATTTCAGATATATTGCATCTGAGTCATGATAGTTAAAATCAAGGTTAAATATCCATCTTGGTCCCACATCTTTGAATCGGGGTCCATTTTGACCCCTTAATTAAAAAAAAAGAGACCATTTTAATCACTTGTTTTTTCAAATTGTATCAAGTTAGTATTTCCATCCAAATTGAAAGTCCATACCTGAACTGTCTTATCTATTATACACAATTTTGATTTGCTTTTGCCAACACAAGTTAGGCATAATTTCACTTAAACTCTTCCCGTCTTCAATTACCTCTTTTTTCTACCACTATTTTTTTTAATCATAATCTACTTATATAACGACCAAAAACATGAGTTGTAATCCAATTAATAAATATATATCAAATAAAAAACTTAGAACTCTTGTAAGTGCTATCCATTTTTCCTCCCGCGTGGGCTTGATTGATAAGTTGATAATAATAAAATTAAAGCCTTTAAAGCTCATGAACGATTTTATATTAATTACATTGCTTTGTCTAAGGTTAACAAAAACATTGTATCGGCCAATAATTTCCAAGTTTACCCCAAGCATATAAGATTAAGTTAAATGACAAGGAATCTCATAAAAAAAACAAATTCATTAACTTTGAAATCCAACACCAAAACATCATTTCAAAATATTGCACATGTTATTTTATTTTATTTTATATTTTAAAAAAATTATTGAGTTACTTACTATATTACAACAAAAATTTAAATAATATTATTTAATCATTATCCGCCCTCATCAAACCCTTAAAAAAACTCATGTGTGACTTCAAACACGGGATTAAAAAAACTATATAATAGATTATTTTACAAAAATATTAGCATTTATAACATATTTTTAGAGAAACAAAATAATAGGACAAACATTAGTATTTAATTTTCCTTGATATATATATATATATATATATATATATATATATATATATATATATATATATATATATATATATATATATATATATATATATATATATATATATATATATATATATATATATATATATATATATATATATATATATATATATGTCAACGTCTTAATAACTTATTCTCATTTTCTTCAATAATCAAGTGTACATAGTTATTTCTCAAAATAAAAAACTTCACATTATTTACTAATTTGTCACGACATCATCGTATTCAATAAAATCAGTATAATATCAAAATTTATATTCTCATTTTTCACATTATTTTCCAAACACTAAAAAAATAACTTATTTTGCATGACTAATTAAATCATATATTCATTTAACTATCTAATATGATTGTCCGAGAATCTACCATATTTTTAACTATACACTTTTGATAGGTACATGACGAAGCTATGGAAATATTACAAATTGTGCAATTAATCAAGATTGATTAATATTTTTCTTTCTAAGTGTGTGTTTTAATATAGTAAGGTAAGATAATAAAATTACCCTATATTTATATCAACTTAGTAAAAAAAATACCATTATATTCCAACTCGTTCGAACCTTCAATTAATCATTCATGAAGTGTGTAAGAATATTTGGTGAAGAATCATGTTTGCATGAGCTAACCAAAAACTACCTACTTATTCAATTACCAAAAACCATAATAACATCTGCATGATAAAACCAACCTATTCAAAAGAAGCGAAATCAAACATCTTGCGAAAAACAAACAAAACATGAAAATCAACATCGTCTTACTAACACTATTCCTCTTGATAACATTGATTTCACCAATATTTCCAATAAAAGATAATGCAAGAGACCTTTTTAGAGCTACCGAGGAGATGCAAAAAGCAAATTACTTCACATTTGTAATGCTAATCAAAATGTCTCCACCTGACACAAAACTTGAAGGAAATGTGACATTCTTGATGCCTAATGATCGAATGCTTGCAAACATGACACTTCAAGAAGGTTATGTTTCTAACTTCTTGTTAAGACATTCAATACCATCACCTTTATTGTTTGACACATTGAAACAGTTCCCTACTGGAACAACTGTTCCAAGCTTATTGCCAAATTGCATATTAAGAATATCTAATAATGGTAGGAGGAATTTTGTTATCAACAATGTGAAAATTATTAGCCCAAATTTATGTGTGGCTGGATCTTCAATTCGATGTCATGGTATAGATGGGGTGTTGGAAGAAGCATGTTCATTGGGAAATAATTATAGTGCTCCTATACTTCCATCTCCATGTCCTAACAACAACACAGACATTTCTTGCAATGTATCACCTTCTTTTTCCCCACCATCTCCTTCTATTGGAGACAAACTTAATCCTCCTATATGGATTGCTCCAAGTTCAACAATCACAAATACCGAGCCACATAAATCAGGGTCCCCTCAATGGTTTTTTTATGATGCGTCTTTTATATGTGTAGCATGCTTGATATTGTCTTTTATACAAATGCATTTGTAATCTTCTTGATGTTTAATGGTTTTTCTCTTTTAAAATTAATATTCACTAGTGCAAGAATACTTTTCTTATCGATTATAATTGAATTATTAAATTATGTGTATGATTTAACATTGAATGACTTAACAAATGTCTTCCTAAGTTGAGTATAACCATAACTATATTAACAAGGATTATTACTATTTTTCATCTTTTAAGTTTAATCCTTGCATATATTTCATGGATCTTTGATTGATCTCACCATGGTACTTATAAATTCCAAAGAAGCACAATTGAGATTACTTGAAAGTCATGTATATAAATATTAAGTTAAAAGCAATGAGCATCAATGGAATTACTTGAACATTCTATAATATTAAATTATTAAATAAATGATGAATAGAGACCAAAATTGTATATATTTGAAAGAGTTTATTGATTTGCACGGAAGAAAACTAGGGAAGAACACATACGTGATAAATACTACTTTAATCACAAATATTACCTTGAAGTAAGATCATAATACATATATAAAATAATGGTCAATAAAAGCACAAAATATGAAATATTAAAATATAAAAAAAAGTTATAAATAATTTCTTTTTTCATTTGCTAATGGTAACATCAATGTGAAATATTTTGATAAAATTGCAAAATTGCCCCCACATTAGGTTTCACATTGATTGAATAACCAACGGATGTAAAACTCGTTAATAAATCTAATTTTTTCACTTGTAAATTTTATATTCCGTAGCCTTTCAACTTTAAATCTAAATTCATCATAAAATTATAAAATTTAATTGTTTTTTTGTTGTTGTTTTGATAAATCATGTCCAATATTATGCTCTTATGCTAAACTACGAAAACTAGTAGATAATAAAATGAAAAGCTTAAAGGTTTTAAAATTCAATTAAACAACAAATAAAATAAAAACATAACTGATATAAATCAAACCTCTTAATGTTTTTATTAATAAATAAGAATATACATAAATTGAAGAAAAGGGAGAAACAAATTGTGTCGCTACTCTTTTTAGATGGCAAAATCAATTTTCTTAAAAGTTATTTTCTATGCGCGAGTATCTGGACTCTTCATAAAAGATTCACTATATTTTTCAAATGCCAATAATATAAAGACACATTGTTTATCGAACACATTTAGCATGCTTGATCATTTAAATTAAAATACCTCTGAGGAATGTTTATACCATAGTCAAACCTACCATCCTCAATCCCAAAAGGGAGAAAACTCCAGTTAAATACACACATACATGTTTCCTTCCTACCCATGTGTACACCAGACAATCTAATGTTTTGAGTGTTGATTTTCCCTCATGTGGGCCGGTCAAAAAATTCTTCGACCATCCAAAATAAATAAAAAAGGACATCCATAACAAAGTAATGTCAATATTTGAAATCTGCAAGCTCCCTACAATGAACAATGTATTCTCCAAAGGTATCCCAACACACCTTACGACAAACACGACATACCTTATTATTAGGAATTGTTAAGGTCAAATTATATAGTTGTACCGCTAAAACCATTCAAATATTTTTTAAAATCAGAGTTCATACCATATATCTCTATATCTCTTAATACATGATCTTGTAACATCCAAAGTTGAGCTTTGGAAGCCACAAAAGTGTATGAGACGGTCTCTACTGCTGACTACAAACTTAATACCTCAACTCTAGTAGGTAAAGAATTCACCCTTCATTGAACTTTCATAAGGAAATAACATCCATAAACCACAATGTCTTCAACCATCCTTCACAATTCATTATCAAACTAAATAATTGTCTTATCCATGTGAATTAGTGGACATGTTCTTAGGCCAAACAAAACTTTAGCGATACCCATGTAGGATCAAAGTAGAATAAACTCGGTTTGTGGATCCATTAACTAGGGTAGAAAACACATTAACTTAACAATCCTAAAATCTCTCTTCATGAACAACCCCTCGACAAAATCTTTATCTCGACTAACAACCTTCAAGCAATTTCAATTTAAGGCACAATCCTAGAGTCGTCTTTCTAATGATATTAATAACATCATCCACCTCCTCTCATGCTCTATTCTTTCGATGAGTTCACTTGAAACTTGTCATCAAAATTTATTGGCAAGTCTAGAGGTATGTGAGTTGGGTGAGTGTGTGTGGCCCAATAGAATTGTATTGGGGAATTGCTTATCACATCCTAAGTAGTGGAAAAACATCCTATAAAAATCTGAAAACGTCCCTTAAATTTCGGAAATGCATTTTTAAACACACCTCAAATATACCAAATCCATGCAAGTAAATCACACCCTCATTTTGTCAAAAGAAGTTTAGAGATATACTTCTAAATTAATCTGAAATCCTAAAGTATATTTCTATAAATTTTTAAGCCTCATACTATACTAGTGTTCGAAAAGATATTTTATGGTTTGCTTGTAGAATATTTTTAAACTATAAAATAAATTTGAATGTTAAAAAAAACACTAGAAACCTGCACAATGCACGTGGAAATTATTTAACTAGCAATATATTTTTCATAAAACCAGAGGAGCAACACAATAAATCATAAAGTTAGAATAAGTTATAAAGTTAGTATTTTGTCAACATAGCAGAAAGCTTAGTAAACTTTTGGATTTATTCCAAAAGTATATTTCTGTATTTTTTTTAACGAGGACGTGATTCACTTATATATGTATTTGAGGTGCGTCGGGATGTATATTTTTGAATTTATTTTAGAAATATATTTTTGATTTTTTTTTTACAAAATCAGATATATTTGAGGTACATCTGAAAGTGTATTTTCAAATTCTATAAATAATTTTAATTGTTTACTAAAGTGGAGAAACAATCCTTTGAGTGACTTAAACAACCCCTTGTGTTGTAGTAAATCTTACTACATATATATGATTTTGACCCATGAAAGTAAGGTTTCATAACAAAGATTTTCCTTAAGCCTAATTTCAGAGGTTGATTGATTTTGTGTGTGTAAGGAGCATCGAAGCACTAGTTAGTGGTGCATGAGTTGAATCCCGTTGGCGCGTAATTGGTGCAAAAAGGGACACATGAATTTTGTATTTTGTGGAGAGAATTTTTTATGTTCGGTGTTGCAAAATTTGCGTGAAGAGTGCTTGTGAATGCAATGAGAATAGACATATGATTTTGTGGAGTGAGAGAATACGAGTAGGTTGGATTTTGATTAGCTAGGAATAAAAAAAATAAGAGAAAGAACTTAGGACTAGGATAGAAAATGCAAAATGAAAGTGGCACATGAGTAGTAATATTCTGTCTTTTTTGGGCTAATGCACATAGGACTTTATGGAGTGATAAAGGAATTTGTTAGTTTTTTTTACTCATAGGGGATAGTGAGATACACATTGTTGTTTTGCGGAATGGTTGAGTTTGAACAACATAAAAATCATGCAAATCAAGTCATGAAAGTGAAACATTGGATCACGAGTGCAAACAGTTACTGTGGAGACTTTTTTCCCCCAAGTGTTCCTTTCTTGAAATTAAAATCCCATTTTATCCTAGTTTGAATTTTTTTCCCCAATTTACCCTCCTTTTTTATTGGGCTCTTCCATTCATTGGACGGGCGTATGAAGCCCAAAACGCACTGGGTAGGCTCGGCCATTCATTGGCCGAGCGCGTGAAGGATTTTTTTTAATATTTTAAAAACTTTATTAAATAGTTTTTTAATTATTATTAAATACTATTTTAATTAATTCTATATTTAATTAATATAATTGATTTTTTTAAAAAATAATAATAATATTTTTATAAAAATATTTAAAATAAAATGTTAATAATAATAGTTTTTTATAATAATAATAATTTTTTAATATTGTTTTTTTTAAATATTAATAATAAAAATGATTATTTTTTAGAATATTAATAATATAAATAATTTTTTTCTTATATATTAATAATAAAATTGATATATTTCCCTCCAAAATTTCAATAATTTTTTGGGAATGATATATTTCCCGCCAATTTTTTTTTGTGTTTGTATTGTCTCGGCCAATGATTGGCCGAGTATTCAAGTATTAATTTTCTATAAATAGCAGAACTTGTAGAAATGTAACTCAGATCACAAAATCCTTTCTTTTGTCAGAATGTCTGTTTGTGGTCTTGTATTTTATGGACACGGTGAAAAAATGAGTGTTTGCCTTGATCCGCAATGGAATTTCAGAACACTGATTTCAGCCATCCACACTGGCTTCCGACAGTTGGGCGGGCGTCGTATGAAGGTGAGGAAAGTAGAGTATCGTTGTCCATACATAACGTTGACTGATGCAAGCCCCGATGGTACGTACATGTATTACCTGAATCATATAGAAAATGATGAAGATGTCCAGTGTATGTTTTCGGCACATAGTGGTGAAGTTAATAGAGGAGTTGAAGGTCCACTTGTGTTGGTTGTTGTTGTTGATTAGTTTTTTAATTACCAACTATGTTGGTTGTTGTTGTTGTTTAGTTAATGTGATCGTACTTTGTAACCATAAGCCTTTGATTATCAAATGTATTTCATAATTGTTTATTCCTAAAAGACATTAGAAATACACAATGGTTTATATATATTACGTGCATAGTAGTTAATGGTTAAAAAAACATAATCATTTGGACGGATATTTAAAACAACAACATAATCATCTAGATGGTCGCTGGGATGGTCCTGCAACATTAGGATATTTCCTACGCATGTGTCCTATTTCACGGCAAATTCCACACCTTCTCTTTTCCTTCTCAACGCCGTCCATCTCGGTTCTAATCCTGGTGCTGTTTGGGCGCCCTTTCTTCCTCCTTCTCATAGAGTCGTCGTGGCAAAGAGTAAATCCTTCATATTGTGGTCAAATCTCCTCATGGGGAAGTCCTAGGAAACTCTCCTGATAGACCTTGAAGACGTTAAGAATTTTGAAGACGTCTGGAATGTGAATGGAATAGTCCTGACGTATGCTCGAACATGCTGCGATTACATGGGAGCAAGGTAAGTGAAATGCCTGAAATTTCCCACAGTCATAGTGTTGTTTCCTCAGATCAACGCTGAATTTTCCGGTTGGTCGACCGTCATTATGATTAATCTTCTCTTGGACCATGAAATAAAATCTCTCTCGATCGAACTGCATGACGTTGTGCGTGTTAGCTTTAATGACTTCCTCAGCCACCCCCTTGTTGCAGTTATCAGTGAAAACCTGCCCAGAGGCTAACATTTTTGTCCACTGATGGCCTCTTCTACCAAATAGTGATCCTAAACGATAGTACGTAGATTTGACCAATGCAGTGATTGGAAGGTTTCGGGTTTCTTTTAGCACCGAGTTCATTGCTTCTGCTAGGTTAGTTGTCATGTGACCCCAGTGTTGCCCTCCGTCAAATGCCCTTGCCCACTTCTCCCGAGGGATGTTGTCTATCCATGATAAAGCGTCATTGTTTGTTCTTCGGATTCCCCCCGATAGTAGTTAAATGTTGCCTCTGTTAACGCATAACCCATGTTAACAACTATTTTGCATAGATCCTTGTCTTTAATCTCGCGCATGAAGTTTTGCGCGATGTGTCTAATGCAATAGACGTGTGATGAATGAGGAAACTGCCATCCATTTTCCGGGTTGTTGTATGCACTCTTTATCGATTCATGCCTGTCTGATATTAGGCATAGATTTGCTTGGGGGGTAACGTGAATTCTTAAATTCTTAAGAAAGAAACTCCAGGCTTCCTTTGTCTCACTTTCAACCAATGCGAACGCTATCGAAAATATGTTCCCGTTCCCATCCTGTGCCACAACCATCAACAGAGTCCCTCTGTACTTGCCATACAACCAAGTTCCATCAACCTTCACAATTGGTTTACAATACGTGAAACCACGTATACATGGTCTAAACGCCCAAAACAGACAATGAAATATCCTTTGGTCACCCAAGTATGAACCATCATTTGAAATCACAGATAAGGATTGTAATTCTATAATGGTACCTGGTAGATATGTTTTCATTACTAGTATCCATTGCGGAAGATCGTTGTAAGATGTCTCCCAATTTCCATACAACGACTCAATTGCCTTACACTTCGCAATCCATGCCTTTTTGTATGATATGATATACCTGTATTTCTCAGCAACATGAGCGATGATAACCTTCACCTTAAGAGAAGCGTCCCAATTTACAAGTTCCATTATGCTCTTGCTAATCATTTCTGAACTGAGTTTTGTATGGTCTTGTGACATGGAAGTGGTTGTGCACGTATGAGGCCCACTAGACTTACCAACTCTCCACCTTGAGTTGCCCTTACGCAAAGAGACCCTGCATTTGAAATTGCATGTTGAATTTCTACATTTGATGACAAAACGTACATTGTCAGATTTAACCATAGAAAAATCTAGACTATATTTTATATGTCATTGTTGCAACGCCAGAACACACTATTCCTTATCTTCATACTCGATGCCCTCATCTATTTCGTCAGAATAGTGAGTTGGTATGAAACTGCCAAAAACGAAGATTGGTTCAGCATCATCCAAACTTATGTTTTGCATGTGCGCAGGTGGGTTGTCCAAACTAATTGGTTGCGCTCTTAGTGCAACGGTCGGTGTGTCGAATATGTCCTCATTGCCATCGTCATCGCTAACACCAAATAGATCTTCAAATCGAACCTCCTTAAGATCATCCTCACTATTCTCGCCTACCTCTTCATTTGGTATGAAAGGTTCATTATTTTGAGTCGGCTCTTCGTCAATGGCTTGACTCATTCCATAGTTGTGTGACTATACAGATTGCGTTGGATAACCGAGATTTTCGTTGTGAGTCGGTTGTTCTTCAACATCTTCATTGTGACTCGGTTGTTCTTCAAGATTATCGACTAGACGAACATATATCTCAATGCTGGGTAATTGAGATAATGTTACATGACATTGAAACATCGACTTGACATCTTCGTCGGTCTCAATGGGTGTCATTATGTAAAAGACGATATTATCATCTCCATTAAATAATGGTTGACGATAAATGATGTCTTCAACATAACGTTGCAACTTTTTTTCAATACGGTCTTTTAAATGATGAAAGTCGGAGTTGATGTGGATTTTGAACATAGTTAAATTCGTATTGCAAAATGAGAATCCCTCACTTGGATCCGTGGAAAGGGACCCTTCGGAATGGATAGAAACAATTAAATTTCTTTGAGCCATGGATGTGGAATATTTGATTTAGTTTAGGAGATATGAATGTATATTTGGTTTGGTGAGAATGAATGAAGATGTTAGTGGTATTTATAGTAAACCATCCTATACAAATCACATGCTGATTTTCATTTAATAGGAAGAGAGAGAAGGAGAGAAGGCGTGATCCCTGGGTTGTACTAGCTCGTCCATTCATTGGGCGAGCCAAAACCCTAAAAGAGTAAACTCGTCACTCCATTGGACGAGCCCATACGGCAAACGCATCACCTCGCTATTCCATTGGACGAGCTCATAAAGAAGCATAACTCGTCCATCAAAGTGACGAGCCTTAAGACAGGCTTTTGCGCAGTGCAATTTTCCATCAGCGTGGGAATCTCTTCTTGCAGGATTCCTTTCCAAATTTTTTTGCATGCATTCCATGCAATGTCAAATCCCCCATTAAAATCTTAACCAATATATTTTTTATATTTTACCACTATAAATAATCCATACCTCTACACTTCCTTCTCATCATCTACCTACAATTTCTATTTCACAAATAATTACTCTCTTCAAACATTTACTCTCTTCAATTTCTACACTTCCTTCCAAAATGTCTTTGTTATGGATGGGCGAATCACACCGTGGGACGGCTGCAAACATTGCCGAATACGTAAGTCTCTTTCAAATCTATTTCACAAATTCAATATGTAAATATCACATCAAATATTCATTATCATTTTTTATTTTAATTTCAGCAAGACGGTAGGTTTCGGGTCCATTCGCATACATACATTCAACCAAGTATGGTTATAATACTGTATTTGGAACTAGCCGGTTTTGCAAATGTTGCAAAGATTGCAAGTCTAAAAGTAGACTCTAAACTAATTGTTGCATTGTTAGAGAGATGGAGACCGGAGACACATACCTTTCATTTACCAATAGGTGAATATACTATCACACTAGAGGATGTGAGTATGTTACTCGGTCTCCGAATCCATGGTAAAGCTGTTAATGGCCCAACAAACGTAACCAATGATGTTTACATGGAAAATTTGGGCATCAAACCAACAGCTTCGGATAAAAATGGGGCTTCTGTCAAAATAGTTTGGTTAGAAGCAGTATTAACACAACTCAAAAATAACCCTAACCCGACCGAGGCATAAAATATTCTTCATGCAAAAATTTATATTTTACTTTTAATTGCTACTTTTTAAATTCCAGATAAGAGTCACAATATGTTGCATTCTTCTTGGTTACCTTTAGTAGGAGACCTTGAAAAATGTAATACATACAGTTGGGGTTTTGCTTGTTTGGCAACACTATATAGACATATGTGTAAGGCGGCCCATAAAGGAGTCAAGAGCATAGGAGGATGTGTTGTATTACTAACTGTATGGGTATTCACACGCATACCCTTGTTAGCCTCGGTTAGTAATGAGGTTCCAGCACATCCTTATGCATTAAGGTAACGATTTTCATTTAAATGCAATTTATATTTATCAAAATTATTTATACTTCGCTTTAACGTATTTTTTTTAATATGCAAGATGGTGCAAACGAGGTATGAATTATGGAAATAATCCTCGTCATCATCTACGAGGGTACCGTGTTGCAATAGAACACATGGAAGAAAACGATGTAAGAATGATTAATTATAATATTAAACTTATTTATATTTATTTTATACACTCTAATAGTTATATTTCTGTTAACAGTTTATTTGGAGGCCGTACATATAATATCCAATGCCTGATTATAATGACAGTCGAGTTTGGAGTGCAACAACATATATGATATGTTTCTTTACCGTTGAGATGCATCAGACGAATCGAGTCAAACTCCAATTTGGATTTGAACAACAAATACCGTCTTAGCCAAGATGTATAAGTGAACACCATAACATGACTATGGTCCAAGCTTGGGACACGCATTGGCAAGATTTAAATAAAGAAGAGTTGAAAGAATGGAAAAGAATAAGGCATTTGGTGTTACAAGGAAACTCGGTAATTGGTGAGTCTAAGCCGGGTAGAGAATACATGAATTGGTTTTTATCAATTCCTTTTATGCACGTTGCTCCGACACAGTTTCTGAATGATCCCCGTCAACGTGTAGCTTCTTCAACCCAACAAACAACATCACCCCAACAACAACATAACCAACCACCATCCTCAGCTCAACAAACTTACCAACACACCCAGACCACACAACAACACACAATTTATTCCACCTCAACCCAACACCATAATCCCCACACTCCATTCCCTCAAACAAACTACTATTACAACCAACAATATCAACAACAAACCAACCTACGCCCACCCATACAATACACTCCAATTCCTCAACCCAACTTTGAATACTCAAACCCTCATTCTCAACCCCAACATTCTAACACCACATTCGCACATCCCACTCCCACATACAACCCTGATGATGTCTATTATCCTTCTAGCCAACACACCCAACCCGGAACCTACACATAAGCCACACATTCACTACCCAACTTTGACCTCACCGATGACCATCTAATGAGTATGCCTTCTTTTTGCATTCAAGAACTCGACGGTATGGATATGCCTCCAAACACATCACAACAACATCAAAGTCAACAACATCAACAACAATAAGACGCCCTTGATGAATTGTCTTCCGACTCATCTCCGTCTCCCGCAAGACAAAGACAAGAAGACTTGGGCAAGGGAAAACGCAAAAAAGTTGCCACAAGATGTGGAACAGGCGGTCACTATAAATAAAATGTATTGCTTCCATTATATCAATAAAATGTATTTCTTCCATTGTAATTCTTTAAAAAATTAATTTTTTCTATTATTAATATTCTAAAAAATAATAATTTTTATTATTAATATTTTAAATAAAACAATATTAAAAAATTATTATTATTATAAAAAACTATTATTATTAACATTTTATTTTAAATATTTTTATAAAAATATTATTATTCTTTTTTAAAAAATCAATTATATTAATTAAATATAGAATTAATTAAAATACTATTTAATAATAATAGAAAACTATTTAATAAAGTTTTTAAAATATTAAAAAAAAATCCTTCACACGCTCGGCCAATGAATGGTCGAGCCTACCCAGCGCGTTTTGGGCTTCATACGCTCATCCAATGAATGGACGAGCCCAATAAGAAAAAAAGGGTAGATTGGGAAAAAAAATTCAAACTGGGGTAAAATGGGATTTTAATTTCAAGAAGGGGACACTTGGGGAAAAAAGTCTACTGTCGATAGTATATCATATGAGTCAAACAATGGTGGGGTATTTATATAATAATAATAATAATAATAATAATAATAATAATAATAATAATAATAATAATAATCGTTGAGAAGTTAAAACTCTGTGAAAGAAAGCTTAAAACTTTAGAAACTCTAGGAAGAATAAGATAAATGATTGAATGAAACATACATTCTCATTGTTGTGTTTAACCACCAAATGATACAAGAGCAATGTATATATAACATGAAAGAATCTATCAACTAATCTAAATAACTTTAACATTAACCACCTCTAACAAACTACTCAAAATATAAAAACTAATCTAGCTAACTTTAGAAATTCAAAGCTACTCTAGTCCACTCGTCAAGGTGATTTCGTCTTATACACAAAGACCTAATCCACCATAATCAACTGATTACAATAATCACAAAGAATAACCTTCTTTGTCTTCTCAAGGATCTGACTATACCCTAGTCTCCTTAAGGAATCACAAACAACAAGTTTGAATTAAGTTTTTGTGTTTACGAATTGCTTCTGCATAAGCAAATTTTTACACAAATGAAAAAACAAACACTTAAAGAAAAGTATACACAGATGCTAGATCTTTTTTACGTAGAAAACAATCTTATGAAATTGTCGCAATAGTCTTTTCTTCAAGTCTCCAGGTCCTCTTTTTATAACATGAAAAAGAAACCGTTGGAGGGCAAATCCGAAATAACCAAAATGTAGTTGTCCATTAACGAATTAGTGATAGGTGTAAAAAGTAATATTTTCCTTTGCCCACAATATCAGGTAGTGGAAGGAATATTTTATTTGTACCATGTACTATTTGATCACATATCCATTTTGATCTTATCTTCAAATTCATTGGCTTCTGATGAAAAGTTGATGAAACATGAAAAAAGAAACACACAGTTGGATTTAGAAACTTCAGAATCTTCAGTCAGAACCTTGATAGTGTCAGTAGTCTGGCTTGAGATCTTCAGAATCTTCAAAATATTCAGTCAGAACCTTGATAACCTCAACGTTTAACTTGAGATCTTCAGAATCTTCAGCTAAGTAACAAAACTTCATAAGCTTGCCATTCTACAGAAGCTTAATGATCAGAGTCATGTCTAGAAGCAGAAACAGAGATAATGTTGCAGCAGCAACATAACGTCTCTTCAGAAACTTCTCAGAAGTGAATAAGCATAGAAGCAGAAAGAACATTGCAACAACAACTTAACATCTTTCAAAACTTCTCAAGGTTAGCGCAGAAGTGGAATTTGGAACAAATATTAACAAACGGATTATGTTGCACATCATATACTCAGAATCAGAACTGGTTGTTAAAGCTACATAATAACAAAGCATTATGGTACCAAAATTAGTCTCACACAAATACAACATTGTTATCATCAAAATTTAAGGTATATATGTAGAACCAAATCTTGTTCTAACAATCTCCTCCTTTTTGATGATGACAAAAACATGTATTTTGGTGAACAGTTTTGTACAGGGTAAACACAGAAAGATACATCTTACAAAAGCGTAAATCTCCCCCTGAGATGTATAATTCTAAAAAGATAAAATCAGAATGAAAGAGCACTTTTCTGATTAACCTTTTTGAAGATCCAGAATGATCTTCCATCAGAATTTGGTTAGTCTTTAGAAGTTGCTTGAACTTATCCAGAGCACTGGTTGTCAAAATCAACATTCTGATGAACTTCACTTTAGAAGCTTGGTTGAACTCTTTTGAAGAAGCTTCAGAGTCTGGTTCTCTTTGAAATTCTCTTTGAATCTTTGAAAGAGCTTTCAGATCCTGGTTACAAATTCTTCTTAAAGAGCTTCAGAGCCTTGTTATATTCCTTAGGACCTGGTTGAATCAAGTCTGATTAACATGGAATTTAATTCCTCAGAACTTGATGCCTGGTTATGATTCTTGGTTGTAAATTTTCTCAAACAGCAGAGTTAAAACTTTAGACTCAGAGAGTAAACCATTTCTTCAGAAACTGGTAACTTATGTTCTGATCTGAAAAGCTTCAAAAACTTTTGATGTATAGGTATATCAAAATCAATTATGTTTCTCCCCCTTTGTCATCAATCAAAAAAACATAGACAAAAATAAATAAAGAGACAAACATGATTTCATTGAAATATGCCAGAAGGCATAAAAGTACAATCATGTTACAAAGACAAAAACACAAAACAATACTTAAACAAAATAAAAACACAAAAGTGGAAAACTATTTTGAAAAAATCTAAGGGTTTTGTAGTGGAAGAGGCAGAAATCTGGATAAAATCAACTGAAACATCATTTTCTGCCTGTCTGAACGTTCTTTTACAAGAGCATTCTCATCTTGCATATCAGTTATGGTCTTCAAAAGTACTTCACAAATTACCCCATAAGAGGTTCCAACAGTATGTTTATTTTCATAAACCCCAATCTATTATTCTTTGGAAGCATCCAGCTGAGCAACAACATCTTCCATGACAAATTTTGGATGACCAAAATCTTCCTCAGCTTCCTTAACAACTTCCTTAACCTTTTGAGCAGGAAGACACAGTGGAGTATGTCGTAACTTCCAGAGTTCCATAAGGGGTATAAACCCATAATGAAAGTTTCTTTCAGAGACTTTATACCCAAAGCTCTTCAGCTTGGAGATCTTGGAGTTTATCCAACTTCTGTAAGCTTCCCAAGCAGTGTCACTCTCTGCTGGATTAGCTAATAAAAAACTAGTCCTCATAGCAGCGTGAAGACAACTTCTTGAATCTGATTCGAATTTCTTCAGAATCTTACCAATATTTGGTTGTTTTGGTTTAGGTTGGCTATGGTTTCTGACATAAATATCAGTTATGGTTGGATGAGGATCTGGACCATAAACATATGGAAGAAAGGATTGTATGGCCTCGTATCTTTCAAAGTCAGATACTTCAGGTTCAGGTTCAAAATTAAACATGCCTTCAGGAGTACCTTCAGACACTGAGTTACTAGAATCTCTCGAGGGAGATCTTCTATGTGTTGTTATATTTGGATTTTCGGAGTGGGGAGCAGAAATAGGTTGATTAGAAATGGATGAAGGTAGAGTTAATGGATGGAGTTCTAAAATAGTAGTGTATCCTAGTTTGTGTTAATCAAATAATGGAGGTTCAAAAGTTTTTGTAACTGTTTGTGGAATGATGATATTTGTGGATGGTGGTTGTGAGATGGGAATGTTTTGAAATGGAGACGGAGAGGGTTGTGTTGGTAAGATATGTTCAGAAATTACAGAATTAGAAACAACAACACTTTTAGCTATGGGATACTTACCATAAGTAGTTTCACTTAGAGCCTTGATTGATGGGCAACACTAGAAGTGTCCCTTAGAAGCACCTGCCTTTGGCGCTCACTTAGAGGCACTTCGTCTTCGTCCAGAAACTGTGCAACCTTCTTCTTCTTCTTCTTCTTTGGTGCAGAAATCCCTTCCTCGGCGTCTTTTCTCTTTCTGCTTCTCTTAGAATGCTGGCCATGAACATCTGGATAGTCATCAGGTAGACTGAAAGGATCTACCAAAGGATCAACATTATCCTTTAGGCAACTTTCCATTTAGTAAGGCAAAACTTCCTAAGGATCAATCTTGGTAAAGATGGGATAGTTTTCTAATGGGATTCTAATGCCACATATTTCTTCCTTGGAGGGAAAATATTATGGCTTAGAGATCTTGGAGATCAAACCCATACTCTTCAAATTCTTGCCCCATAAGACTTTTCCAGAGTCTTCGACCAATTCATTAGTAAGTCCACTCACAAGAAGGTCATCCACTAAACCATTCTTGACCAGAATGTCTAAAATCAAGCGTCCATTGGGAATGAACTTTCCTTTGCCTTTCTTTGACAAACTTCCAGTTCTGGATTCTCTAATAGAATCACTTATAAATTTGAACAATATAGAAGGGAATGCCAGCTTGAGACCCTTCTCCTAAAAGAACAACATATACTTCTAACGAGTGCTGACATAGTTAGAACTATTTGTACTTGGTCTATGGTGGATACAACCCATAATGATCTTGAACCAAACTCTTAGGTTATTTGTCAAATCCTTGGTGTTAGGACCTTTATCATCATCAAGATTAATTCCATGCTTGAAGATGACAAATGCTATTGTTGCTTCTCTTATAGCATTAGTTTTGACACTGTGAACCCTTATTCACTTACCATTGTGAGAGATTAAATCAACAATGAATTTCTCAGTGATTACGATCTTCCTGTTTATAACATAGGAAGTTACCGTTTCCTTTTTATCATTAACATGCACCCAAATTTGCTTTACAAGCACTTGATAAACCGAACCCTTTAATCTTTCGAAGAAAGAGTTCCATCCTTAAAAAGCCAAGGTCTCAAAGAAATCAAACCCATTTTCCTTAAGGTTTTCGAAGTCTACAACCGTTTCATATAAAACCATTAACTCATCAATAGGAGTGTTGAGAGTTAACTAAGGAATCCCTTCCATAATGAGATGATTCTCATAAGCAATAAAGTAAATAGGAGATTGTGGTTGTTGAAGAGCACCCATTGATGAATCTTGAAGATGAAGATGAACAGTTGCTGAGAATGTGTTTGAAAGTTTGAAAGAATGAAAGTGTGGGAGTAAAGTGCACGTAGTGTGAAAATGTGAGTGAAGTGGATTTATATAAAAAATTTAAGTAATGATGACAACAAAAGGAATACACCGTCCTAGGGGGAAACATAAGAGATTTTAACCTAATTCCAAGAAATGTGAAACCCAATGTGTCACGCTAACATCACGCATGCTCAGAAAGTGGGACATATGTCACCACTAAGAACCACATGATATCATACGAAATGACAAACATTAAATGTAACATCTGTTCAAAATCAAGAAGGGAAATCGATAAGATTGCTTCTAATCAGAACCTTTCTGATTCATGAAACTTCCTCACTTCAAAAAGCTCATGTCTCATAATCAACAAATAAATTCTCAGAACCTAATCAAGAGTTCTGGAAGCTTAACATTGTGAAATTCATATTTTCATTCTGAACAAAAGTCCATAAATAAGTTTTTCATAATGAAAACGAATTTATCTTCAGCAAGGGGTTTTGTAAAGATATCAGCCAATTGATGGTGTGTATCAATAAAAATACCCTTTTAAACATAGTCACGTAAAAAGTGATGTTTAATTTCAATATGTTTATCCCTGGAATGCAAGATAGGATTCTTGGACAAACAAATAGAAGAAGTATTATCATAGAGAATATGAATGTTACTCTCAAGTATATGATAATCTTCCAGCTGACTTTTCATCCAGAGTATCTGAGTGTTGCATCCATAAGTTGCAATATAATCAGCTTCGGCTGTTGAAAGCACAATTGTTGACCGTCTCTTACTCGACCACATGATCAGATTGTCTCCCAGAAATTGACAACTACCAGAAGTACTTTTCCTTTCTATTTTGTCTCCAGCATAGTCAGTGTCACAATAGCCTACTAATTTGTATTACTTGATTTTATATAAAACAAACCAAGGTTAGTAGTACCTTTTAGATTCCTAAAGATTCTCTTAACAACAGTTAAGTGAGTTTCCCTAGGATCTGATTGGAAGCGAGCACATAAGCATACACCGGATAAAATATCAGGTCTATAAGCGGTTAAATAAAGGATATAGCCTATCATACCTCTGAATAGCTTCTAATTTACCTTACTGCTTACCTCTTCTTTCTTCAGAACGCATGTAGGATGCACTGGAGTCTTTGTTGGCTTACATTCTGACAAGTTAAACTTCTATAAAAGTTCCCTTGTATACTTGATCTGAAAAATGTACATTCCTTCTGAACATTGATCAATATGAATTCCCAGAAAGAACTTGAGTTCTCCCGCTAGACTCATTTAAAATTCTGCCTGCATTGATTTAGCAAAATCCTTGCATAAAAAAGCATTAGCAGAACCAAAAACAATATCATCAACATAAATTTGCACAACCAGAATATCATTCTTAAAGGTTTTGCAAAAGAGAGTTGTGTCCACTTTCCCTCTAGTAATGTTTTTCAAAAGGAAGTAACTTAGTCTATCATACCAAGCTCTGGGAGCTTATTTCAGACCATATAACGACTTTTTGAGTTTGAAAACAAAATTTGGGTTTTGAGAACTTCAAAACCAGGGGGTTGGTGCACATACACTTCTTCAGAAATGTACTCATTTAAGAATGCACTCTTAATATTCATCTGATAAAGAATGATGTTATGATTTGTGAAGACAAGATTCTCAAAGTGTTTTGATAAAGACATGCTCAACATATATGCATTTTAAAAAGAATGCGTCAAGACTCAATCACATGCTTCTCTTTTAAAAGCATTTCAAAGTCTTGAAGATTGTTATTGATTCGATCAAAGTGATAAGGTGTTAAGTTCTCAATCTCTCTATGATAAGTCAAGTGCTCTAGTTTTTATCATCCATACATATCTTGGTTGTTTAGGTCTCTTAAACGTTTCCGTTTGGCATTCACTTTAATTTCAAAATGCATTATGCCATTCTATTTATGTGGTAATCGGTTACCATTATTAAGGTAATCGATTACCAACTATGCGTACTGCCATGTGTGACAATTTTTGCAACATGTAACCGATTACACAGTGCATTTTTTCAATTTTTTTAACATTGGCTCAAGTGTAACCGATTACACCATATTGGGTAATCGATTACCACTGAACTAGTGGTAGAAAAAATTGCATTCTTTCATGATTTTTTTTATGAAGTGTGTTCTTGAAGCATGGCATCCTTTCATGTATCATAACCATTTAGAGAGGTGTCTAAGGGTTATATATAACACTTTCTGTAGAATTTGAACAAACCTCATTTTTCACCAAATATTTTCAAACAATCTTCTTCATTCATATTTTCAAAATTATTTCAAGTGTTCTTGATTAAATTTTCTGGTGAAAGTTTTTACACAGAACTTTCATACACATTCATATAGTTTCATCCATATCATCATTAAAACACTTGTTTGTCATAAAGAAGTTTGATTACTTTAAAGGAGAATATTAATCAATAGATTAATATATTATTCCATTTGTCAAAAACTTGTAAAAACTCATATTGTTGTTTTGTCCTTGTTGTCCAGGATTGTTGGAAACAAGAGGTTCATTAAAAGGGAGGATTGTTCTCTTTTTGAACTTAGTGAAAAATCCAAGAGGATTGTTCTTGGTGTGATTGTTAGTGTCTATATATAAAGAATATGAAGAGTCTTGTAAAAGTCATAACAATAGTAAAATCTCTTTCATATTGAAAGGGGACTGGAGTACTCTCGATCTGTGAGGGGAACCAGGATATCTCTCTGTGTTCTTTACTTTCTGCACTTTATCGTTCATTGCTTAACCAAACCAGAAAACAAAGAACAAAGTTTTCATAAAACCGGAAAAAGTTTTCAAAGAACCTAATTCACCCCCCTCTTAGGCGCATACTCAACTTACATTTGGCAATAAAGCGGGTTATTGGTAACTTGCTCCTCAAATCCAGAAGATGGTTTCCGCAAGCGTAAACCCGGTTTTCAAAGATGGCGGTAGTAGAAACAAACCACCTCTATTTTCTGGAGAATATTTTGACTTATGGAAAATCTGCATGAAAGCATATTTAGAAGCACAATGAGATTGTATATGGGAAACCGTTGAAAATGGTCCATATAATCCTATTAGTATGATCAATGGTGTTGGCACTCCGAAGGTTAAAAGTTCATATAATGAAGACGATAAGAAAAGAATACTTAATGAAAAGAAAGCTATCAATATTCTTCAAAGTGCATTAATTATAGATGAGTTCTTCTGCATATCTCAATGTAAATTGGCAAAAGAAATATTGGACATTTTGGTGGAGACTCACGAAGGAACCGCTGAAGTTAAAAGATTCAGATTAAACACATTGAGTCAAGAATATGAAATGTTCATAATACAGACTGGAGAATCTATTTTACATTATAGAAAAGATTTGTTCACTTGACGAATCATTTAATTTCTCTCGGAAAGACCTTTACAAGTGATGATCTCAACCTTAAAGTGCTAAGATCCTTGACTAGAGAATGGCAACCAAAAGTAACGACCATATTGGAGAAGAAAAGTCTTTCTACTATGATGTTCGCATAATTATTCGGAAAACTCCAATAACATGAACTTGAACTTTGAAGACTTGTAAAGCATGAAAGTCAAGAAAAGAAATCCAAAGGAATTGCTTTAAAGGTAGATTCAAAGGAAGATAAAGATGATGGCGCACCGGAGGAAGATGGAAATTTCATGCTCTTTGTTAAAAGGCGTGGTAAGTTTTTTGGTAAAAATAACAAATCCTTTTATGCAAAAAGAAATAAACATTTCAGGAAAAAGGAGGCTTCCACATCTACGCAAGATGTCAAATGCTATGAATATGGAAAGCAAGGTCATATAAAGCCGGATTGTCTGAAACTCTCTAAGAAAGGTGGCTTTAAAGGCAAGAAGAAATTCAAGAATAAAAAGACGTATGTTTCATGGGAAGATAATGAGATAAGTTTTTCATCAGGATCGGAAAGCAACGAATGTGCAAATTTAGCATTAATGGCTTCACACCATTCCGACGATGAAGAAGATGAGGTTAGTAGCAGTTTTTCTCTTTACGATAGTGATACACAAGGTGCTATAAATGAACTTCTTAAAGAATGCAAAATTATGTATAAAACAATATCATCTCAAAAGAAAATAATTTCATCTCTAGAAGAAAAATTCGTGACAATTGAAAAAGATGTCGATGATGAAAAATAAAAGATGATTAGTGAAAAACAAAATTTTGTATGTAAAAATTGTGAATCACTTTCTTTCCAAATTGTCTAATGAAAATTAGTTCTTGAAAGGTGTGAGAAAGGACAAATTGGGTTGGAAGGTGTCCTTAGCCAACAAAGATATTCCAATGACAAAAGTGGACTTGGTTATTCAAAGTTTTCCAAGCCAAGTTCTAGTAAAACTATCTTTGTTAAATCTAATGACCAACCAACCAAAGAGAAAGTGAATAAACCAAAAGATGTTCATCACTGTCCTAAAAGAAAAATATTTTCTAAAAAGAAATCTTATGTTCCTAGATATAGAAGCAACTTTGAACCTACTTGTTTTTATTATGGAATAGTTGGCCATACTCATAATGCATGCTATGTTAGAAATTTTAGCATAGCAAGTTGGCATTATGTATGGGTAAAGAAAGGCACTAATTATGAAGGATCCAAAGCAATTTGTGTACCTAACAAAAAGTAAATTTGTTTTGTAGGTATGCTTGAAAACCACATCAAACCTTTGGTATCTTGATAGTGGTTGTTCCAAGCATATGACGGGATACATTAACAAATTTTCAAATCTAGCATTAGAGGCCAAGGATTATATCACATATGGTGATAAAAACAAAGGGAGAATTCTTGGTATAGGAAAAGTTGGAGCACCACCTTTCACATCCATTGAATATATCCTTTATGTCGAAGGACTAAAGCACAATCTTCTAAGTATTAGCCAATTTTGTGACAAAGGCTTCAAAATCAAGTTCACCAAGGATGAATACTTGATTGAAGATGAAGTCTCACATGAGGTAAAACTCAAAGGTAAGAGATTTAATAATATATTTATGATTTCCCTTAATGATGTGTCTTTGAAGGTAAAATGTCTTATGGAAAACAATAACGAGTCATGACTTTGGCATAAAAGATTCACTCATATTCATATGGAACATTTGAATAAACTTATAAAGCATGATCTTGTTATTAGATTGCCTAAGATAAAATTCGTCAAAGATAGATTATGTGATGCATATCAAAAGGGAAAACAAACCAAATCAACTTTCACATCAAAGAATGTGGTGTCCATTACAATTGTTGCATATGGACTTATTTGGTTCATCAAGAACAAGAAGCTTTGAAGGTAATGTAATGCTTTAGTTATTGTTGATGATTTCTCTAGATACACTTGGACTTTCTTCTTAGTGCAGAAAAGTGATGCATTCAAGGCATTCAATAAATATGCAAAGCAAATTCAAAATGAGAAATCTCTAACTATTGCCTCCATAAGAAGCGACCATGGTGGAGAATTCCAAAATGCCTCCTTCGAAGAGTTTTGCAAAGAACATGGAATATTTCATAATTTCTAGGAACCAAGGACTCCTCAACAAAATGGAGTTGTGGAGATAAAGAAGAGGTCACTTGTGGAACTTGCAAGAACAATGCTTAGCGATTCAAATCTTCCAAAGTATTTTTGGGCGGATGCGGTAAGCACAACATGCTATGTAAGTAATAGAATTATTATTAAACCTATCTTGAAAAATATCCCTTATGAACTCTTAAAAGGAAGTAAACCAAACATCTCTTACTTTCACATTTTTGGATGCAAATGCTTTGTCCTCAACAATGACAAAGACAATCTAGGTAAGTTCGACGAGAAGTCCGACGAAGGTATATTTCTTGGATATTCTCTTACTAGTAAAGCTTATAGAATATATAATAAATGAACTTTAACTATTGAAGAATCTATGCATGTTTCTTTCGATGAAACTAACCCTCCCAAGGAGGATATTGTTTTGTGTGATGATGATGATATTGTAGAAGTTCCTCAAAAAGATAATTCAAGTGCAAACAATGATAATCAACCAAAACATCAAGATGAGAAAGATTAAAAAAAGACAAATGACAACGATCTACCTAAGGAATGGAGAAATCATTGGGATCATCCAATTGATAAAGTCATTGGTGATATTAGTCAAGGCGTTGCAACAAGATAAATCTCAAAGATGCATGCTTAAATATGGTGTTTGTTTCACAAATTGAACCCTCCAAAGTTGATGCAGCTTTAGGTGACGACCAATGGATAATTGCTATGCAAGAAGAGTTAAACCAAATTGAAAGGAATCAAGTTTGGGAACTTGTCCCTAGGCCAAGTGGTAAACACATCATAGGTACCAGATGGGTGTTTAAGAATGAGATTGACGAGAATGGTATAATTGTTCAAAATAAAGCAAGAATGGTGGCCTAAGGATACAATCAAGAGGAAAACATTGATTTTGAAGAAACGTTCGCTCCGGTTGCAAGGTTAGAAGCTATCTGTTTATTACTTGCTTATGCATGTTTATTAAATTTTCAATTATTCCAAATGGACGTCAAAAGCGCATTCTTGAATGGCTACATCAATGAAGAAGTATATGTCAAACAACCCCCTAACTTTGAAGACTTCAAGAATCCTTCACATGTTTTCAAGTTGAGGAAAGCTCTTTATGGCCTAAAGCAAGCACCAAGAGCACGGTATGATCGTCTCAACAACTTTCTTTGTGAAAAGGGATTTGAAAAAGGTAAATTTGACAAGACCTTGTTTATTAAGAAAATAAAAGGTAACAATTTATTGGTTCAAGTCTACGTTGACGACATCATATTCGGCTCACTAAACAAAGAAATGTGTGAAGAATTTTCATTAATGATGCTAGGAGAATTCGAGATATCCATGATGGGTAAGATGAACTATTTTCTTGGACTCCAAATTAAGCAACTAAAGGATGACATCTTCATCAACCAATCAAAGTACGACAAAGAGTTGCTGAAAAGATTCGACATGGATAGTTGCAAGGCAATGTCTACTCCAATGGGATCCGGATCTTATGTTGATCAAGATGAATCAGGTGGTTCGATCAATATCACAAAGTATCAAGGTATGGTTGGTTCCTTACTTTATTTGACGGCAAGCCATTCTGATATAATGTTCGGTGTGTGTCTTTGTGCTCATTTTCAAGCCAATCCAAAGGAATCGCGTCTCACCGTTGTTAAAAGGATCATGAAGTATCTCAAAGGAACAACAAATGTCAGCCTATGGTATCCTAAAGGTAGTATTTGCAATTTAGTTGGTTATTCTGACGCTGATTATGCATGAAGTAAAACTGATAGAAAGAGCACTAGTGGTACATGTCACATTCTTGGAAATGCATTAGTATCATGGGCTTGCAAGAGACAAGCATGTGTTGCCCTTAACACCGCTTAAGCGGAATACATAGCAGCAGGTAGCTGTTATGCTCTAATACTTTGGCTTAAGCAACAACTTCGTGACTACGGATTCAATCTTGGATGCATTCCTCTATGTTGTGATAACACATGTGCGATAAACATTACAAAGAATCCGGTCATGCACCCAAGTGTAACACCTCAAAATTTGCCCTCCTCTCTTGGGACTAGCTTTGCATATTGCATATCATTTGTTAGGTCATTAGACATTGCACATTTCAAGATCTAACTACTTTTCCCTCCAAAAACCTCCAAATTCTCTCAAAATTTTCACACACTTTTTCATCAATTTCATCACAATTCTTCATCCATAGTGTGAATTCTTGTTGGATCTACCTTCTCCAATCACTTGTGTGCATCTGTTTCATCAAATCAAGGACAAAAGCTTGCATAATCGTGACTGTTGAAAGCTTGATCTACCATGGCAATTTCATAATTCTTGCATCTGGAGCATTGTTGTGCTAAGGCATTCGTTTCATTCAACTTCCACATCAATAATCTTCATCTGTTTTGGCTTGTTGGACGTTGAAGAGCAAGAATCATGATCTGCCATCTCCAAGAGGTAAAATCTCGATCTCTTTAATTGCTTGAATCATCATGTGGCTTAGATAGATCTCTCAACATAGATTATCATGCTGTTTGTGGTTTTGGATTTGGTTGAGTATCGAGAGAGAAATCTTGATTGGAAGTTTGATGTGCAAACCTATTTTTGTTCGATTTGCTTAGCACAGTTAGAGTTAGGTCAAACTAATTGTATATTCGTGATGTGCGTGTTCAGACGGTTTCATTGATGTATAGCATGTTTATTTTGGTGAGAAAAAGTTCTTGAGGATTTTCTGGAATTCTGGTGATGTTCTTGATGAAGAGCAAGCTCGCGCACGTGTTTGATCCACATTTTTCCATTTCCTTTTCGAAAACGTGTTTCCCGCTTCCAAGAGCCAATGAGAGCGCGCCACTGAATAAATGAATACGGCGTCGTTTTGCTTGCGTTGCAGAATATTACAAAATTGCCATTTTCAGTTTAATATTATTTCATTATTTCTTTTTCTTTTTCATTTTCCATTTCATTTTTGATCCATGATTTAGAAAATTCATAACTGATTCATTTCTTGTCCAAATTTTGTGAGGTTTTTTGTATTATTCTCCTTGTGAGGTGTAGTTTTTAATGGTGATTTTTAATATTTTTGTGCACATGTGAAAAAATAAATTGCTTAGGGTTTGTTTGGATGTGTGCAATTTGTACATGCTTTGCCATTTCATTCATAAAATGATGATGCTTCCATAGAAATGTTTGAAATTTTTTGTGCTTATTCTGGACTCTTTTATGGTGATTTTGGTATGTAGTTTGTAATTTTTGGATCCCTGGTTGATGAGATATGAATTTTTGATTAGAGGTGTGACAATTTGTGTCACACCAAGCTTGATGAACTTCATGATTTTATTTGCCTTGCTTAGGGACATTGGATTGAGCCAAATTTTTGCATGATTGAGCATATGTATGTTGAGAACACATGTGAATTTTTCTGGATTTATTGATGACATTTCCTATTTGATTGGAATTTCCTCCCCTGTTGGGTCATTTTGTGATTTTTTGTGACACTTGTTTGTATTTGGCTTGTGAAATTCTGGTCATTAATTGGATGGATGTGAAATTTGACATGTGGATTCTAGACACATTATAGGTCATTGTGGTTTTGGTCCCATTCATTTATCATGTATTGTCACTGTTTTATGATTATTGGAAGTTGATGCTTGTTTTGATGCCTTGTGTTGGCTTGCTTGAACTTGTCTGGACTTTTTGATTTTCATTGACCTACTTCCTTTGATCCAAATGAGCTGAAATTTGATATGCTATTCATTGGATATGTTCTGTTTAGACTTGAATTTTTGTGGAATTTATTGAAATGTTTTGGTATGCTTTTGATGATGATCATTCTGTTTGGTCCTTTGAGGTTGCAAATTGCATATTTTGTGCCTTTTCTTTCATGAAATGATGATGATGAATGATATGAGCATGGGACCAATGGGATTTGTTTCTAATTTGTTTGATTGTGATTTTGGTTAATTTTCACTTACTGTTTTGGATTTTTCATCTCCTTTTGGCCCTAGGCTTGTCCTAGTGGTCTTGTTTCTCACTTTTGAGTTGTGTTTCAGGTTGAGATGCAAATGCTTTAAGGAGAAAAATGCAAGTTGATTAAATTGAGTTTGGTTGCTTGTTGTGAACTAACTTGTGTGTTTTGTAGGATGCTTGGCTCACTTGCTTTGAGCTTGTGCTTGGCTCACTTGAGTTGATTGTGCTTTGCACATTGCATTGTCTGATTATACATTGTCTGTTGGTTCTTAACTTGTCTGTGTTGACTTTGTGACTTGAATACTGACTGTATTAGATTGATTTCAGGTACCATAGTTGCTTTAGTTCTTTAAGAACTTGCTGTGCTGCTGCTTGGTTGTATAAACCAATTGAGGTAGACTCTCTTGTCTCCATGTAGTCTGGAAGACCTGGCTTGTTATTTAGCCAGGCAACTGTCTGAAGTCCTCCTTAAGAGGCGATGTTTGTGATTGTTTACTTTTGTCCCCAAGCAGGTAAAGACCTCTATGAGGCAATTGGCAGATCAAAGAGATATGCAATCTATCTCCCGCTATTCTGTTGAGTCGTCCCTCTGCTCACACCACTGTGTTGATGCATTGGGACATTAACCCAAGATCTTGTACAGTTGTACAGTTGAGTCAGAGTCTTAAGTGTAGAAGGGTTCCCCCTTTCTGAACCCACACTCCTTTGTCTGAAGCTCTCCCTGGCCAGGGATAAGAGCTGTGAAGTCTAATCCTCACTCACCTTTCATCTGGCTTCACCCTGACTCTCAATGTCAGGGTTAAGAGCGAACACTACCCTGTACAGATGACTTGCCTTGGCAGTCTCACCCTTGTTTGAGCCTCACTTGACTGGATATAGTGTGTGCTACTTGTGAATGTTTGCTTTATTTTGATTGGGCATGCATGCTTTGCTTTTTCCTGGTTAGGATTAGCTTGCTGTTGTGCAAGTAGGATAGAAACCATAACATAGGGCAATGATGCATGATAACACCTAGGCTCGAGTACAGCTCCCTAGTAGTGTGCCTCCCTTTGTATCTGGTTAGAATTTCTTTCCCTGTTTAGGGGAACTACGTCGCCCTGATCCTCATACCAGATGAGGTACGTAGGCAGGAGACCGTGCGAGGTCTCTCCGGGCACTTTTTTTCTTTTTGTGTGTGTTTGCTTGTTAGCCCTCTTGTGTGCCAGGATATGTAAGACCAGCGATTGGCTGTCCGTATCCTGAGTGTGTTTGTTTGGTTCGGAAGCCGATGTAAGTCCAGCGATTGGCGTTCGGGTTCCATGTTTGCCTGTGTTTGTGTGTGTCTTGTTTGGCGTGCGTGAGCCGAACTACGGCAGCTCTGATTCTCGTTCCAGACGAGATACGTAGGCATAGGATGCGATATCCTAGCGAGCCCGTTCCTCTCTTCCCCCACCTGTGTTGTCTTCAGTGTGTGTGTGTGTGATGTTTGTTTTAGCAACCTTTTCTTTCTTTTAGAGCGTGGATCCCGTCGAGTACGACGGACGTGAGGGGTGCTAATACCTTCCCCTTGCGTAACCGACTCCCGTACCCTTCCTCTTTGGTCGCGAGACCATGCTTTTTCCAGGTTTACTCTGAGCGTTTCCTTTCCCTCTTTTGGGATAAATAACGCACGGTGGCGGCTCTGTGTTGTTTTGTTTCAGCCCGCCGGTTGTTTTTCGCGGATGCGACACCAAGAACCAAACATATTGACATTCGACATCATTTTCTTACCCAATATCTTTTATTTTGAAATATATATATATATATATATATATATATATATATATATATATATATATATATATATATATATATATATATATATATATATATATATATATATATATATATATATGTGTGTGTGTGTGTGTGTGTGTGTGTGTGTGTGTGTTTTCTCTTACATGAGTTTGAAGAAAAAGTCAATTTTGTGTGTCCTTACAATGTTTGTATTACTTGTCTGCCTCGCATAAAGTTGTCAAAAGATATGTTAGATGATGTGTAATGGTTGACTTTTTAAATTTCATTGCATGGTGATCTTGGTGAAGTCACTGTTTTAAATTTCATTGCATGTTAGATAAAAGCCCACTTTGGGTGTAATCGATTACACCCCTATTACGTGACTCCATTCTGTCTCTATTTTATGGTGTAACCAATTACACCTCCCTGGGTAATCGGTTACACCTGATCGTTTCAGAATTTTTTAATTAAATTTGTGTCATTTTGGATAAGTGTTTTTATTTTAAATATTTATACTCATTTATCACTTTCCAATATCACTTTTCATCTACCCTAGACCTTCAAACTTCTCCTCTCTCATTTATCTTCATAACCTAAACTCCATTAAAACCCCACTTACAAACCTTTCTCTACTTCCACTCTCTCTTCCCCAAACTCCTTCCAAACCCCAAACCAAAAAATATTTCCTAAAAACCCTAACTTTTCCAGCTCCCATGGCTCCATCAAGGAAAGATAAAGGAAAAACCAAAACTGATGAAGGTATCTTAGAACATCAAGAATCTGCTCAACATGCTCCATCCCTCAAAAACAACAGACTTACGTTTGATTTCCGGAATCGGTCCCTTATGCCGGTGAAATATGGTAACCTCTCCTCTTTCTCTTCTCATAGTTTTGATTTTCCGGAACTCTTGAGACGTCAAGGAGTATACTCTATGGTTTCCGAATATGGAAATTTTTACCCGAATTTGGTTAAAGATTTTTATGCAAATCTGGTTATTATTCCTGGTGTTAAGGATGTCCTAACTTCTAAGATTAAGAATACTGAAATTATTTTGGATTTAGAAGCTTTTGGGAACTGTTTGGGAATCCCGTATAAGGGTCAAGCTTTTCATCATGGGTTAGTCCCAGAATGGGAAGGTTATAGTAAGATGGACTATTTCTTTCACATCTGTCATGTCTCTCAACAAGCTATTCTTGGTAAGAAGAATCCAGCCTCTTCCCGGGTACTTTTGTTTTCAAAGAATTTGACCGTAAGCAATAGGATGCTTCATTACTTAATTTCTTATGTTTTGATGCCTAAACATTCAAATCACTCTCAAATTGGTGATCTAGAATTACAACTTATGTATGCTATCAAAACCAAAATTCAGGTTAATTGGGCATATACCATCATGTACCACATGAAGCATCAACAATCCCTAACTGGTGGGTTACCCTATGCTAGGATAATCTCCAAAATCTTGGAAGGATGTGGTATTGATCTGAAAAGGGAACCAAAGAAGAAGATGACTGCAAAAGAATGTGAAATCAACGCTTCAACATCGGTTAGAAATACTGTATACATGCGTTTTTGACGCCATGAGATTTAGTATGCAGAATGATTCTTTCGACAAATGACGTCATGAGATTAACAGTTTAGTTGATGAGTGTTGTTCGACACTTCGACAAAATGATGGTTCGACATTTCGACAAGATATTTGCAGATGGAAAGACGTCTTTGACAGGCATGAATGATGTTACAGTATTTCGACAATTCAACAAAGTCTGGAGAGAGACGTCATTTCGACATAAAGTGAAATTTTAAATTCAAAAGAGTTGTGACGTTTGGCAGAAGACGCGTGGAAGCATCTGGCGAAAGAAAGAAAGCCAAGTGTCACAGTTTTAGGATTTGTTCGTTAGTAACAGTTATTTTGTTTGTATATAAATAGGATAGTTGTTATCGGAAAAAAGTGTGTGAAAACTTGTACAAAATTCCTGCAAATACTCAAAGTACCCGTGTGAGAGAAAAGAGTCATATTTGGAACATGTACGTGTAAACAAACACCAATTCTTTCAAAGTTTTATTTTATAAAATTCAAAGTTCTTTACCAATTTTCCTTTACATTTACCAGTCATTTATCTTTCTGCATTTCCTTTTCGACACTTTATACTTTGCCAGTCATATTCCGCATTTTATCTTAATCTTGTTAAGTTTACTTATATTTAAGCATTTGTTATCAATATCTTTCGACACGAAAGACTTAGTGAATATAATGAAAGATACAAAAGTTGTTCTAGAAATTTACAAAGTTATTTAGATTTTTCACATGTCCTAGGATTTGTGTGGTTGATCCTGCAAGTAACCCAATTCGACAAGTATTGGAAAACCAAAGGTTGTTTGCCAAAATCGACAGCGAACAAATACCGATATCTTTATGGACATGGATGGTATGTATAAATATAAGGATGAATCCCCAACCTCTTCAAATGCTCCTCCACCTCCTCCACCGGCTCCGGAATGCGGATATTGAAATGAAGTTCTCTACAACAAAATCTGCTCAGTTGAGACTACTATGATGAAAAATTATCGAGAGCAAAAATTTGAAATGACTTCTATCAAAAGACTTTTGGAAAACCTTACCAAATCCCAAAACCCGGAGATGAGTGATGAAGAAGAAAGTGATGAAGATCAAGGAGAAGACGATGAGGATATGGGAATGTCGAAAAGTGACTAAAGGGTTTTAAAAATAATTATTATGTTTTGTTTCGTGTTTTCCTTGTTATGCTGAATTTTTTATCTTTAGAATTATGTTTTCATGAACAATTTGGTTTCGTATTGAATTATGTGTGTTATGGTTATTTTTCTATCTATGTATGTGTTCATATTATTCACCTTATCATCCTACAACATATATGTGTTATATTGTTTTCGTTTTTCCCATCCTTTTTGCTAATGACAAAGGGGGAGAAGATGTATTTTTGGTTGTTGTATATTGTCTGTCTCTCTAACAATGCAGCTAACAAATTCTTTAAAAATCCCAATCTTGTATAAAGGGGGAGTTTTCATTTGTTAGAGAAATCAAAACTGGATCAAATTGTCAAATATGGAGTTGTCATCATCAAAAAGGGGGAGAATGTGAAGACAAGCTTCTCAAAGTGTTTTGATGAAGACATGCTCAACATATATGCATTGAAAAAAGAATGCCTCAAGACTCAAACACAAGCTTCTCTTTTAAAAGAATTTAAAAGTCTTGAAGATTGCTATTGATTCAATCAAAGTGTTAAGGTATTAAGTTCTCAATCTCTCTATGATAAGTCAAGTGCTCTAGTTTTTATCATCCATACATATCTTGGTTGTTTAGGTCTCTTAAACGTTTCCGTTTGGCATTCACTTTAATTTCAAAATGCATTTTGCTATTCTATCTATATGGTAATCGGTTACTAGTATTAAGGTAATCGATTACCAGCTATGCGTGCTGCCCTGTGTGACAATTTTTACAGCATGTAATCGATTACATCTTTTGGGTAATCGATTACACAATGCATTTTTTCAAATTTTTTAACATTGGCTCAGGTGTAACTGATTACACCATATTGGATAATCGATTACCATTGAACCAGTGACAGAAAACATTGCATTCTTTCATGATTTTTTTTATGAAGTGTGTTCTTGAAGCATGACATCCTTTCATGTATCATAACCATTTAGAGAGGTGTTTAAGGGTTATATATAACACATTTCTGCAGAATTTGAACACACCTCATTTTTCACCAAATATTTTCAAACAATCTTCTTCATTCATCTTTTCAAAATTATTTCAAGTGTTCTTGATTAAATTTTCTGGTGAGACTTTTTACACAAAATTTTCATACACATTCATATAGTTTCATCCATATCATCATTATAACACTTGTTTATCATAAAGAAGTTTAATTACTTTAAAGGAGAAGATCAATCAATAGATTGATAGATTATTCCATTTGTCAAAAACTTGTAAAAACTCATAATATTGCTTTGTCCTTGTTGTCAAGGATTGTTGGAAACAAGAGGTTCCTTAAAATGGAGGATTGTTCTCTTTTTGAACTCAGTGAAAAATCCAAGAGGATTGTTCTTGGTGTGATTGTTAGTGCATATATAGAAAAACTAGGAAGAGTCTTGTAAAACTCCTAACAATAGTAAAATCTCTTTCATATTGAAAGGGGACTGGAGTACTCTCGATCTGTAAGGGGAACCAGGATATCTCTTTGTGTTCTTTACTTTCTGCACTTTACCGTTCATTGCTTAACCAAACCAGAAAAGAAAGAACAAAGTTTTCATAAAACCGAAAAAAGTTTTCAAATAACCTAATTCCCCCCCCCCCCCCCCCCCTCTTAGGCGCATACTCAACTTACATGATTAATTGAAAACAAAATTAAAAGACATATAGACTCTAACCTGGCAACTAGAGCATGTTACTTAGGTTTCAAAATTGAGTTCTTACCCTTTGTATGTTTCTGTGTCTGTGCAGAAATATCAATCTCAGTGCCAGCAGGCACGAAATGCACGTAGAGAGGTTTTGCCTTTTGACTTTCGTTAGGTTTTATAGTTTATGTACAACCTAAACCTTTCTTGCCATTTCTGCTAACTCTATAGATTAGAGAAGCCATTTTTCTTATATTTATGCTTTTAGCTAGAAAGTACTAGAATGCGCTGTCATATATAATGATGTAATCAGTACCAGAAGATTTTGAGACTATTTCCTCCTCTAGTTTTGAAATTTTGCTTTTCAAAGCAGGGTTGTTACTTTATAAAGAACATACTTTTTCATTTAGAGAGAAAATATCTTTCTCAAGCTCACTGCGAGTTTCAGAAGCAATTACTTGGACTTGTTTAAAGTCCTTGTATTTACTCTGAAGACTCTGGTACTTTTCCAGCATTTTAGAGAGACATGATTCAAGATCAGAACGCGATACGTTAAAAAAATACCTCTTTGGAATCAGAGTCTGATTCTGATTCTGATAATACATTGTCTTCTGATTCTTCAGAACCTTTAGGATCATCTGTAGTTGCCATAGATGAAATATTTGCTTTTTCTTCGTCAGAATCTTCTTCTTCAGATTCTGGATCATCCCATGTAGCCATCAACCCTTTCTTGCCTTTATAAATTTTTTTCTTAGGCCTTTTGTCCCTTTTCAACTTAAGACAATCATTTTTGTAGTGGCCTGGCTCCTTGGACTCAAAGTAGATAACTTATTTTCCAGAGCCTTGCTTCTTATGTTCAGACAAAGAATCAAAACGACCAACAATCTTTTTGGCTCTTTTGAACTTCCCTTGACCATTGTGTATCTGCTTCCAGAGTCTGTTGACTCTCTTTGAAATTAGAGACAACTCATCATCATCCTCTGAGTCTTCATCAAATCCTTCTGATTCTTCCTCAGCTTGATAAGCTTTTATCTTCTCAGGCTTAAACTTTAAGGCAACAAATTTACCTCGCTTCTGATGTTCATTTTCCTTGAGCTCACTCTTGTGGCTTCTTAAATAACTAACAAGTTCTTCAAGACTAATACTGCTGAGATCCTTTGCCAGCTTCAAAGCAGTTACCATAGATCTCCATTTTTAGGAAGACTTCTGATAATCTTATTGACATGGTCAGCTGTAGAGTATCCTTTGTCCAGAGCTTTCAGTCCTACAACAAGCATTTGAAACCTTGAGAACATAGTCTCAACTGTTTCATCATCGTCCATTTTGAATGCCTCATACTTATGGATTAAGTCTAAATCCTTTGTCTTCTTTACTTGAACATTCCCCTCATGAGTCATCCTCAGAGAGTCAAAAATAGATTTGACAGAATCTCTGTTTGTTATCTTCTCATACTCAGTATAAGAGATAACATTTAGCAATATAGTTCTAGCCTTGTGATGATTTTTGAAATCTTTCTTCTGTTGATCAATCATATCACTTTTTGATATATTATTCCTTCAACATTAATTAAATGAACATAGCCACCGAATACAAGATCCCAAAGATCAACATCGTAACCAAGAAATAAGCTTTCTATTCTATCTTCCAATAATCAAATTTCTCACCATCAAAGATTGGTGGTTTTGCATTGTAGTGATCTCTTTCATTATTGGTAACAATGTTAGTAGCAACCATTGTTTCTCACACAAACTGGATCGATATTGAACATGGTGAAGTGTTGATAAAACTTTTATCACAATCAGAACCGGAGCTCTGATACCAATTAAAGGTGTAAAAAACACGAGAAATAGGGGGTTTGAATTGGGTTTTACAAAACAAAAGTTTTTTACCAACTCAAGAACACAATAATAAGTTAACAAAAAAGAGATAAAACACAATTATTTTTATCCTGGTTCGCTTGAAACTCAAAGCTACTCCAATCCACCCACCAAGGTGATTTTGCCCTATACATAAAGACTTAATCCACTATAATCAACATATTACAATAATCACAAAGAATAACATTCTTTGTGTTCTTAAGGATCCGACTATACCCTAGTCTCCTTAAGGACTCACAAAGAATAACCTTATTTGTCTTCTCAAGGATTTGACTATATCCTAGTATCTTTAAGGAATCAAATAAACAGTTTGAATAATATTTTGTGTGTTACAAGTTGCTTCAATACAAGCATATTTTACACAAATGATAAACAAACACTTAAAGAAAAACTGTGTACAAAAGAATGATAGCTTTTCACAAAGAAACAGACTTATCAAAAAGTTGTATCACCGGCCTTTTCTTCAAGTCTCCAATATCTCACTTATATAGCATAAGAAAAAGACCGTTAGAGGGTAAAATGGGGAAATCTCATAGAGCGACTATCCACTATTGGATGTTGAAAGAAGTGATATTGCGTATTGTTCTTCGCCCACAAAATCAGTGATAAGTGTGTTGTATAATATTATCCTTTACCCATGAAATCAGGTAGTGGAAAGGATATTCAATTTGTACTATGTACTATTTGATCATGTTCTCATTTGATCTTATCTTCAAGTTCACTAGCTTCTGATGAAAGTTGATGAAGCATGAAATGAACAAATATAAAGTTAGATTCAAAAACTTTGGTCAGAACCTTGGAAATATCAATAATCTGGCTTGAGATCTTCAGTATCTTCAGAATCTTCAGAGTCTTTAGAATCTACAGTCAGAATCTTGATAACCTCAATCGTCTGACCTGAGATCTTCCGAATCTTCAGTTACGTAACACAACTTCAGAAGCTTGTCATTCTTTAGAAGTCTGGTGATCAGAGTCACATCCAGAAGCACTGACCGAGAGAACGTTGCAGCAACAATATAGCGTTTCCTCATAAGCTTCTCATGAGTGAATTAGCACAGAAGCAGAAAGATTATTGCAGCAACAACATTGAACATCTTTTAGAACTTCTATTAACTGGCGCAAAAGCGGATTTGGAACTCATTGTTCAGAAACTGATGACGTTGCACGTCATATACTTAGAATCAGAATTGCCTGTTAAAGCTACACAATAATAAACCATCAGGGCACCAAAATTATTCTCACACAAATACAACATTGTTATCATCAAAACTCAAGGTATAGATGCGGAATCAAATCTTGTTCTAACAATTTCTTTCTACGAATTTGACGTTTTGGAGTAAATACACATTCAAGGTGCCTTTGCATAACAAGATCCCATTCGGTAATCATCTCAACAAAAGAAAAAAGTTCTCATTATTTGTACATTGATCTTGGTATTTGTTCCACGAAAAGCTAAATTTTGTCTAGAAAGATATCTAACAATAGAATGATAAAAGTTTAAATGTCATTTTCACTAATTTTAAGTTTTTTATTTTTATAGTGAATCACATTTATATGAATATTTTTTTGACTGTCCTGTCATACTCCGTTAGTGATACTTGACGTTAGGGACCAAAAGTGTGGATGAAAAGTATTTGAAGGACTATTTTTTGAAAAAGATTTCAAAGACTAAAAATAAAATTGACTATATTTACATGAACATGTTACCTCCGATTTTCGACATAAGCATTAATTATAAAGATGCGATAAATTTTCTGATTTGATGATAGATTTATTGTCAGAATTGAAATGGTTAGAAAATCCCGTAGATATTTCGACAAATTTGTTTGGTCAAAAGATGATGCCAACTTTGGTCGAATTTCTAATCAGACAGAGACCAAATGTTTGATTGGTTTTGAGACTTATAAAATTAAGAGTTTTCCAAACTTTTATTTTCTCCATGCAGTCTATGAGGTGTAAGTGGATAAGATCAAACAGTTATTTGAAGACACGTGAAAACCTATCGAAGTTGGAGTCTGCATGGAGACGAAAACGTGACATATTTTGCTTAGTCGACCGTTGTAGACGGTTAACTTAAGACCAAAGTCGATCTTGAGTAAGGGCAAGACGATCCTTAGCCCAGAGCCCCCAAATTAAAGGGGTCTCATTTTGTTTTTAAAAAAGTGAAATATATAGTTAATAATATATTAAATAAATTATGAAATGGAAAATAAACATGAATTTGTCATTGGCTAAGTGGTAAGAGATATTTTTTTAAATGATGGTAAATGTTGTGGGTTCAATCCTCCTTGTTATACTTTTTTAGGTGTGGTCATTGCAAGACTCTGGCTTATGTAAGAATATTCTCTTGTCTAAAACGATTGGTTGGAGGGGGAATTAGTTATAACTAATGTGACAGTGATGAATACAATAATTTGATAAAGAAATGAGTGCAATAACATGTTCTTATTTGACGAATAAAACATTGTTCTATTTTAAAGATTGTATTTTTTATTAAGAATCCATTTTTAGTATTTGGCATGGACCTCTAAAAAGTCAGAAGTGATATTTCTTAAGACTAACTTATAAGTATCAATGAGTTTGTGAGAGAATAGTCAAAAATGTATTCATAAGCGTTCCAATTTTTTTATAAATCAAATTTTTTATTTTCAATTATTTACTGCATTGAATTTTATTTCAATTATCTTTTATTTCTTTTATATTTCGACTTCAATATTAAAATATGTTTCAAATTTTTTATTTTCACATAATATATCTCAAAATATTTTCGAATTTAATTTTTTAAATAAAATTAAACTTGTTTTATTTATCAAATTTCACAACGATATACTTATTTCTATAAATAATGCTATGCTATGATTTACAACTTACAAGTGATACTTTATTATACAGAAACAACCTTTTAATCACATTTTTTTCAAAATTTATTACAGCGGTACCTTATAATATAACAACAATCAAATCAAGCGAACCAACTTAACGACGTACTAGTATATTAACAAAAAAACAAAACCAGTATCTTCTATCGTGGTTTAAATTAAACGGCCAAATTCGTTTAAAACCCAAAATACTAATAAAAAACTCTGAAAAATAATCACGATTCACGAGCGACAGGAAACACACACAACAAGATCCAATATTGTTTATGTTTTTTGTTCTTCGAAAGTAAACGAACGGCACAGTAATCTCTAAACGTCGTTTTGAAATCCAACCCACATTTCAAAAGCTATTCCGCGTTATAAAATCTTCTTCCAAACAAATCCTAATTATCCTCATTCAGATCTCGCCGTTGGTGCGGAATCTGAAGGTTGAGGTAGATTGCACCGCCCTTGAAAATGGATCAGTTGTCGGCGATCAGCGAGGATCTGGCGGAGATCGACGGACGCGTCGCCGACAATTTCCGCGCTCTATCGTAGGGATCTGAAATCCTCCGCCATTTTTTTTTGCCTCAAAATGACGTTTTCTGTTTCGATTTTTGAATCGTTGTTGTTGTTTTTGTGCAGAAATGGATTTCAGAAACTGGAGAAGATTAAGGATTCGAGTAGGCAGAGCAGACAATTGGAAGAGCTCACGGAGAAAATGCGAGAGAGTAAAGGGTACTTTTTCTCTTTCCTTTGTGATTCATGTGTTTGGTTTTTATGTTAGGTGATAAAAAAATCTGGCAATGTGAGCTTGATGTTGTTCATTTTATTGGATAGAGTTAATTGTTGTTTGTGATTTCCAGATATGTGTTGAAAATGTGTTAAAAAGTATGAACCAGAAATCTGAATGTATTTTGATAGTTGAGTGTTTGGTTATAGGTGGCGTTAATTGATTTTGAATTAATTGATTAGGTTAAATTGATTTTGACTAGAAGTGAGTTGAAAGAAAAATATTCATGTTTTGGTACTTTCGTCTAAAAGTGATTGATTTGAACAAAATTAAAAGTCAATTTTAGAGGCAAAATCTCGAAATTCTAGCTTAGAGATAGAATCAATTATGGAGTTAAAATCAATTCTACTCAAGAACATCCATACATGTCAAAATCAATTCTAAAGGTTGGTTGATTAATTCCATTTTGGCATTGGAAGCACACGGAGTTTTGATCATGAATTAACTTGTTTAAGAACTGAGGTTTGGCTCTCTGCTTACCGTCTAGTGTGTATGTTGTTGGATCTGTTTTTTCAGGCTTATTAAAGAGTTCGATAAAGAGGTCAAAGCTTTGGAGTCTAGATTTGACAGAGAAACTAACAAATATTTGACTGAGAAAAAGCAGTCAATGGTAAGATCTTTAGGTTTATTGCTGTCTGTAACATCTAATGGCATTCATTCAGTTGCTGACAAGAATTTGATTTTTGTTGCAGATCAAAGAGTTGAATTCATATGTTGCTTTGAAGAAACAGTAAGTGAGAACATCCTTTTGCTTCCTTAGAATGTATCATTCAGTTCTTCATTGAGTGTAATGCGGACTTTGATAGCATCAATAAATATGTGCTTGTGTTTTATTACAATGCAGATATGCTACAAATATTGAGAATAAGCGAATTGAACTCTTTGAGGGGCCCAGTGAAGGTTACACAGAAGAAAATGTCTTGCTAGCTTCTGGTAAGTATCTGAGCTTCTTCATATCGGTTATGCTAATATTCATGCATCACACCTTGTTTTCAGCGGTCAAATGAAGTCCATGATCATTTTATTTCACTAGGCGTGACATTAATGACTGAAAACACTTTATGTTTAGTCAACAAATACATTTTCCAGTTACCCAGTTTTTAGACAAGGCCTGTACTTTTGCCACCTTCTTATGATTGATTTATATGACTCGTGGTTGTATTCATTTTGCATTTGTACCGTGACATCCCCTAAGTTAAGCAAATATTCATGCGATATAGGAGGAATCATAGATAGAAAAACGTGACTGTATGAGTGGAGGAGTCCTTAATCATTTCAGTGAAAGTGAGAGATTAGAAAAATTATCATACTTCTGTATTATTTCATATTTGGAGATGGTCTAGATGTGCTTTGACATGTTACATTACTTGAAATTCAACATGCGTGCTTCATAGTGTAATTCCTTTCTCACACTTCTATGATCTTCATCCTTTTTTGTCATCATTTTTTATTTTTTAAAAAGGCTCCAATATGAAGCATAAGTAGAAAAAGTAAAATTGTCTAAAAAATATTCTGTTTCCGCTATTGTTTAAAGGGGGCTGTTTTGTTTCTGCTTCTTCTGTCAATTACAAGCACTTATAAATTTTTGGCTGTTGACCTTTAAAAGTCCGAAGTAGTTTTAAAATACAAGCTGTTGTGGTTTTAACTGCATGACCAAGCAAGATTTAATCTGTTTACCACTTTGGTTAATTTGGACCATTTATGATGAATTACAGCAATGTCAAATGAACAGCTAATGGATCAAGGGAATCGGATGATGGATGACACGGATCAAGCCATTGAGAGGGGAAAAAGGGTTGGTTATACCTTGAATATCACTATACTTTTCTTCCAAATACATAGACTGCTACTGATTTTATAACTTGCTATAGTTTTTTTGTTCTAGAGTGAAATGGCTCACATAATAATATGCTTTCTTACTTTTATTTTCGTGATAATAGCTTTTGGTTAAGTAAATATATGATTTTTAGAACACAATTTGATTATTGGTGATGAGTCTGACCTTAAAAATATGTACGGTTTATACCTTGAATAAGACTATACTGGTCTTTCTGTTTTGTCAAACCGTTGTCTTGGTTGTGCCCTATTGTTTGTGTTGCTTATTGTTTATTTAGCACATTCTCTCGTCGTTTTACTTCCATAAATATGTTATGGCAATTTACCTATCTCTTTCACAGCATTTTCCTCATTTATATTAATCTAAGATTATGCTCCTGAGTCCTAAATTTTAATCTAATTATACATTTTCACATGAATCCTAAATACTAAATAAAGTTTGATTTGAATATGCTGGATATACAAATTCTGTTGTCTATCTCCTGTGGATAAAGAAGGGAACTTTGCTAACAGAAAGTTTTTTTCCATGAACCCTTCTGCTTGAATAGATTGTTCAAGACACAGTTAATGTTGGTACCGAGACTGCAGCAGCTCTTAAGGCTCAGGTATCATGAATCTTATACATAAACAGCCACCCTATAAGTAATCCAAGTTTTTTTTTATTTTGAATTTGACATGGGAATTAAAAGCTGTAATCTCTTCTTTTTTAGACGGAACAAATGAGCAGAGTTGTGAATGAGTTGGATTCTATCCATTTCTCTATAAAGAAAGCATCTAAGTTGGTCAAGGAAATCGGTAGGCAGGTCAATTTCTACAGAATCCACATATTTTGTTCAGTATAGTTCCTAACTTTATGAATCATTCATTGATAAACTTGCTGACATTTTTGTAATAGGTTGCTACTGACAAGTGTATTATGGCATTGCTTTTCCTCATTGTCATTGGAGTAATTGCTATCATTATTGTAAAGGTGAGAGAAGTTTACTTTCTAACTTATGGTTCAGTTTAGCAAAATCCTCTATTGTTTTGTTTCAAGCTGAATTTACTGGTGCCTAAACAACTTGTTTACTTACCGGTGCCTAAACAACTTGTTTACTTACCGGTGCCTAAACACCTTGTTTCCTTTATGTTATCACCACCATCTTGGTTTCATTCAAGAAGTTATCTCTGTTACTATCTTGCCAAACTATATTCAAGAAGTTATCACTACCTTGGTGCTTATTTTTACTGATAAACCTTATCTTTCAAATTTTCAGCTTGTTCATCCAGGCAACAAGGACATACGCGACATTCCAGGATTAGCTCCTCCTGTCATGAACAACAGAAGACTGCTTTGGAATCACAGTTGATGGCTTAAAGTGAATTTTTTGATGAACTTAGACAAGTGACAATTGCTTTGGGAACACACAAGGATTAAAATGAACATATTGATGAGGTTGTCAAATTGATTTTGTGTCGTGCTCTTTGGTTTGTTGGCGATGACAAGGATGCAAGCTGTTGTTCGAATCAATGTTGCCAATAGTTGTGTTGTTAGATAATACTAGTTGATTGGTTAGTTGACCTGAAGCATGATGGAACATTGGTCTAAGCCTGTATGTACCTTTGATTGTTTTTCTTGAACTGCACAATTTTTACTCCACAGATTTGATCAGAGTCATATTGTAATATACGCTGGCTTTATATTTTTCTATGTACCATTTATAGTCCTTAAAAAAAACTACTTTGACATCATAAATATTATCAATTATAGCATAGTTCAATTATTTATTTACGCTTTAGTTTTGACCTTAATTTTTAACCAAGTTTGAGACAGGTTGTAGCTTGTAGACAATCAAGTTCTATTTTAGTTTGAGTTTTGAAAGGTGCTGCAGTTGCACAACATGAAGGTTTGATCAAAAGATCCAATGTTCGTTTTTATGAAACACCAAATATTCGTTTTTTCCTACCAAAAATATTTGCCTTTAGTAAAGAAAAATTGCCTTTACTTCGTAAAATTACTAACAAGATTTAAGACTTTTAAAATGAACAACTGTGGACCCAAAGATGAAAAATTGATTTTAGAGAGAAGATAAAATACCAACTGATTTGGCATGGACATATAGGTATAAGTAAAAATTATCTACGACAAATAGAATAAAAATTGGCAAAATAGATATAGACTCAAATAATTATCTATTAAAATAAATATGCATGTGTGCGGGTACAGGTATCTTAGTATCCACTCCATCTTATATTTGCATAATATATATTTTTAAATTACATAATATATATTTTTATTATTAGGAGAATGCTTATTTGTATAAAAAATTAAAGACAAAAAAGACAAGAATAAATCTAAATTATTCATCGTTACTACTATTCCATGATTCCTATTAAAAACAAAATTAAATTTTATAAAAATCCAAAAATATTCTCGAAAATAATGACATATGTACATTCTTGCATTTCTTCTTCAAATTGTTTCATAATAAATAACACTACTTTTGCTATTATAGACACAATATATTTATCAATTTTATTAAATACGTCACTATTAAAATTGTACATATTTTAATATTTTAATATAAGTGTTTGTTTATTTTTTTAATTCAACAACAATATCCTTGGATTTTTTAAAAATATTGTTAAAAACTTAAAAAAACATGTAATTTTTTTAAAATGAAAAAATAGACAAAATATATTATAAAAAGAAAAGAGTACAAGATACAAATAAACGTATCAGAGGTGTACTAAAACCACAAACAACGACAAACAAGAGAGAGAGAACCAACACCAAAATCTCAAAAAACAAAAACATAAGACAATCTTCCGGTCGACGGAAAAACCCACCTGAAACACCAGGCACACCACCCCCAGAAAGAGTAGGCTGAAGAGAGGTAAGCACAACCACTTGAAAAAAAAGGGCAGTTGACTACCCAACTCACCCCTAAAATCGCATACACTAGATGGTATGGGTATCTGGTCAATAATTTTTTATTAGAAATATGGATAAACGGATATGGGTATAAGTACTTAGATACCCACAGGGAACATGTAAAAATGTTAGTGCCCACGCAGGTATGGCCTCGGGTACGATTTTTTTTTCAAACCGCGAGTATGCGAACAAGTACTATAGTACCTTACCCAAACCCTACCCATTTTCATCCTTATATGAATTCAAAGAAGATTCTAGGACTTTGGGGAACAAGCGCGAACATGCCTTAGAAATACCTGATCAAGACAAATGATTGACGAAAGATCGTTAGGTCACAACTAAACGAATAATATTTTGACAACTTTATCCTTTGAACATATATTTTACACATAATATTCTAGGTCCCTAAAATCGTAGGACCTTACACTATAAAAACAGAAGCAAGACGTCAAATAAAGGTACACACATTTTTACCCTAAAATACCTCTCGCTATCAATGATAGATGTCTTGGGCGTAAAAGTGTTTGAAGGTACCCCCTTAGCGCAAGATTAAACTTGAAATGCATCAACAAACATCCCATAAATCACCTATGATATGAACCATCTTTCACTCACGTGAGAAAATCCGATCCATAAAAGATCATTGGTGTTGTCTGTGAGAACGTTAGTCAACATTATATCATAATAATCAATCAATGTCCTATATGGTGACATCCCTTTGACACTTTTAGCTACCGATGAACAAACACGTTGTCGAGGGGCCTACTGGTGTCCATACATAGGAAATAAACTACATTAGAGTAATGTAACAAACAAATTCAAGAATCGAATTAAATAATCTGGCCACCACATACCTCTTGGACTTACGATAGTTTGGCCCGAGCCAACGATAAAATACTGACTTACCACGATAAGTATGAAGATGAATGATCCCAACGACACCATTCACACGACCATAGGAGGCACACAACACATTCTATAACTCCTCAAAAACTTTCCTCCTCCAAATATATATATCTAAGGTAGTTCGTTTGAGACACCATCATTATTGTCGCCAACAAACTTCACCTTCTTCTTCATCTGACATCTCTAAAGGAGAAGGATATACCCCCTTCAGAAACACCTTTAGTCAAAGGATAAACAAATACCTTATCTGCAAGGAGCTTTTGAAATCTTTGAGAATGATGAGTTACTACGGAACAGCCGAACCAGACGAACACATATAACTTGTGTATGTTATTTTGTATTTTAAGAGAGGAAAAGATCTAAAGAAGTGAAAATTCTTTGTTCTGACTTTGAAAGAAGACACTATGGTGTGATTCAGTGTAATGACAAACAAAGGCATATGAGTGGTTTTAAGAGGTTTCCTTAATCTTGACAGGGCCTCATATAATTCGATCAAGAAGAAGCTAAGGGAGATAATGATACAAGAACAAAATCCACATGAAAACCCAATCAAGAAATGTCGATAACCAGTTAATTTTAAGATAAGTAATTGATAAAATAGGATACCCAACTCCCACGTTGCATTGTTGATAAGGGTTGTAATGAGCAACTACGAAGATCAAATAATATTGATAGACCAAGGAATATCATGAAACATAATGTACACAAACCTCTTGGAAATATTGTGCCTAACCCGTGAAAACCTCACTCATATAGAAGGAGCAAAATTCAAGGGTTCAACAGGTCAATAACAAAGCCCTAGGGGCACATTGAGCTCAAGATATCCCTCGGAAAAAAGAGGCAAGAAAGATATTCAAGCCACATTTTTTGCCACACTAGGGGTTAATTCATCTACGATTCATCTAAAGTTGAAGTATCACACCAAAGGGGGGGGGGGGGGGGGGGTTGTGGCCACAATGGATGCATATTTGGTGATCCGTTTCAGTTCACTTTCATGTTTGGTGAGCTTTCCAAACAATTTTATGATATTTGTCATACCCCAAATTTTTCCCTCTCCTTTTGCACTTTCATCCGATTCTTGGTCTATGGTTCATCTACATATTCATTAGCATCATAACACATTCATTTTACCATTTGCATTTTTGAAGTAAACATCATAGATTCAAAGGCTTTTGATGTTTATGATCAACAAGGAGCTATGGTTTCCTTGAAATCCAAATCCAGGGCATACCATGATGCATTGACTAATGGTGACAACTCTCTTGAATTCAAGGCCATGAAACCCTAATCCTTGATCCTTGGCATCTATGGATCATATGGGTGGCATCATGGTTTTGGATTTAATCAGGGATTGCAAATATCATATTGGTCAACCATTGAGGGTCATTTGATTGATTAAGTTTCTTTATGGGCTTGATCATTACACTTATTCATTATGTGTGATGGTGATTCAAAACAAGGCATTAAGATTCACAGTCCAATTGCAATATTCATGGTCAAAGTTCTCAAATGCAATTCAAATTTCAAAATATTCAAAGGTGCAATGTTGGAGGGACACAATGGATACATATTTGGTGATCCATTTCAGTTCACTTTCATGTTTGGTGAGCTTTCCAAACAATTTTATGATATTTGTCATACCCCAAAATTTTCCCTCTCCTTTTGCACTTTCATCTGATTCTTGGTCTATGGTTCATCTACATATTCATTAGCATCATAACACATTCATTTTACCATTTGCATTTTTGAAGTAAACATCATAGATTCAAAGGCTTTTGATGTTTATGATCAACAAGGAGCTAGGGTTTCTGATCTCACCTGATCAGGAGGGCCTTCCAAGGTCTTGGTGAATGGGCCGGAGAATGAAATGAGAGGGGGGTGTACCTGCAAGGTGCTCCAATGCTTAAGTCAGAAAAGGTACAGAATGAGGTTATCAGAGTGTGAGTTAGAATATCTGCCCCTTTGCCATGAAAGGGGTATTTATATTGAGCCCCCAGCGCTGGGCCAAGGCTCCTAATGGGCTGGATTAGCTAGGCCCAAGGAGGAGCTGCCAGGGGACGCGTAAGAAGCGTTAAGACCTAGACCAAGGTCTGCCCCCTGGTCCAACTGCCCCTATCCCTAAGGAGACAATATAGGGGAGTTGGGTGACGTGGTGAGTGAGATGCCGTTATGGCTCTGCCCGACACAACTTAGGTGTCCGCGGCGTGGGTTGACGATGAGTGGATGGAGATCGTATGGGGAGGACCCGCTCGTTGTCCGACACGTATTTAAGGGGCCGGGGAGACGTTCTTCGGGCGGACGGTCGTTCACCTGACGTGTCCTCGTGGTCGTTGGGACATGGTCGTTTGGACGTGGGCTTGGCGAGCATTGGGCCGTGCCGTGCCTAGTGTCATGGCCCAGTCCAGAACAGGAGCCCCCCAAGTCGAGTCTCTGAGCCAGAGAGATGACTTATGTTTCAACTAAGGGTTCCCCGAGACGATGGGGAAGCTTGATCGTTAGACAGGTGAGGTCGTAACAGACCTGTTCATGACCGACCCTTTCTCCGGGAATGTCGGGGATGGAGGTGATCGGTTGGTCTGCACCTTCCTTGTGGTAAACGTGGGTATGACGCGGGGAGGTGGCGTCTTGGTGAGTCGAGGAGACGGATAGGTGCTCGGGTCGTTTCAGTTTCTTATCTTTGATAGACGTGTCTCAGAATTAGTGGGGTCGCTTCGTTTCGTGTGCAAAGACGGCGTAGGCAGGCTAGGCAATGATGACCTAGCGTGTTGGTCCACGTGCCAAGCCCTATAAAAAAGGGGTTGAGTAACTTCATTTCCACTTTTTTCGCTCACACGTTCACCGGAGTTCTCCACATTCTCCCTCGTTTGCTCGCTCTACCGTCTGGACCGCCGTCTCCGCCCGTCCTCCTATCTGAACCACCGTCTTCTGCTCGGGCACCACCGTACCCCTTTCAACTTAACTATGTCAGGTACGATTTTCCACTGTGATCCACTGTTTTTCCTTGTTGTTTTCTGTCAAACGCATGCTATTTTTGTAGAAATGTGGTTAGGTTTAACTTAGGAATAGTGTAGTGGACTGTAGGTGTATATTAGATGGTAGAAAATAGGGTTGGGATCATGCTGTACCGGGCATAAATTTCATATGCCGGGCAATACTTGCATAGGCTGTATGAAGTTTATGCCCGGTCTCCATAGAATGCGCGCGTCACCGAGTTGAGCACGGTTAGTGTCCGTCGCCGCTACGCCCTTTCACTTGACCTGCGGTGGAAGGGTGGATTTGATATGACGTCGAATTCACTCTTTCTGTCTGCGTTTCAGGTGCTACCGGGCGCTTACGACCGAGGAGGGAAGATTCTGGGTCCTCCACCGAAGACGCGACAATCGCTCGTCTCCCTGTCGGGGATGGGAGTGTCCGAGATGGTACCGAACACGCCTCCTCTTCCGGGCAGGTCGACTTCTCATGGGTTGCGGACGAGCCCTTGGAGGAGGAATCAGACTTCTGTGACGAGGCCATCATTGCTTACGCTATGGTCGAGACCATAAGCCGGGAGGATCCACCAAACTGGTATTGCTGCGCCCCCAAGGAAGAAGACCGCATTTGCCATCATTTCCCGGGGAAGCAGTTCACCATGTATGAATTTGCTTTCCGTGAGGCGGGGATTAGACTGCCCTTCAACTCCTTCCAGATGTCGGTCTTCAAGTGGCTCCGGCTGGCGCCGTCCCAACTACATCCTAATGCTCTCGCATTTATGCGGGCATTCGAGTTAGTTTGCCAGTTCCTCGGCATTGGTTGCACCCGGGCTCTCTTCTTCCACGTTTTCCATCTCCAGAGGTCCGGTTCCCGTGGTCGCCACAGTTGGGTTTCTTTCAAGCAGCCCGTGCGTCTGTTCAAGACGTACGAGGATTCTGTTCGCCATTTCAAAAACCGGTGGTACGTGGTGATGCCGATTACCCGGGCTGCCCTTCACTCTCTATACTACTATCAGCGGAAACCCAATGGGGAGGAGACGCTGATGTCGAAGATACCGCTGAGGTGGCAGCGTGATCATTTCGATCTCTCCACGGCGCATTACCGAGTCAAGTATGCGATGCTCGGCGAGGAGGATAGGCTCGCGTACAAGAAGCTGGTCGATTACGTGCAGAGCTTCAGCTTGGGGTTCTGGGCGAATCGACAGGGCGTGCCCTACCTGGATGAGGCCGGGGAACTAATCACCGAGGCGCGTTATATCAATACGAAGGCTCTGCTCGAGTGTGATACCGAGGAGGAAGCTCTGGCGTTATTGAGTAGGCAGACTTTGTTTAGCTTTTTATTTCTGTTTATGACTTCGCTCGCTAATGTTGGTGTGTAATTTATTTGCAGGTGCCATGCCCAATGCTCGTGATCGGGTGCTGAAGCTAGCGAATCAGGTCGGCGCTCCTGACCGGGTGCCCAAGAAGAAGAAGAAAACTGTGGTCCGTCCCTTGGAGACTGCTGGCGATGCCGGGGCTAGTCCCTCGCAGGCGGCGAGCGTGATTCCTTCCTCTCCTCCTCGATCTAACCCGATCAACATTCCTGATAGCAGTCCGTCGCCAACGGCTTCTCCCCTCCATAAACGGAAGCGCCCGGCTGGGGCCCTTACCAGGTCGTCTCCAGGAAGTTCGAATGGACCGGGCAGCTATCTTCTACCTCCCTGCTATGTGGAACGGTCGTTCTTCAAGGCCGAGGAGTCGATTGCTGTGCCTGCGCCTGATGCCAAGGCTATTCTGGACCAGGATGTTGCTGCCCGGAGGAAAGATCTGGCCAGGGATATTGCTGCTGTCATCCGGGTGATGGAGACGGCCATGGTTTTGACCGACACTTCGGTCTCCACCGCCTCGCTGGAGGATGCCCTTTTGCAGGTTCAGACGGAGAAGGAAAGACTATCTAAAGATCTGTCGGACTACAAAGAAGAGCATCAGCTGCAGGAAGGGCTGAGCCAGAAGCTGGAGGAGGTGGAAAAGGAGAGGGACCAGTTGAAGGCTGCTAAGGCGAGCTTGGAAGAGCAGGTGGTCGACCATCAGAAGCTGACCGAGGACAACGCTGGCCTACGGGCTCAGGTTGAGTCTCTCGAGGGAAAGGTCCGTCCTCTGGCAGATGAGACCGAGGAGGAACGCGCCCTTGGCTCGCGCGGTGAGCTGCTAGGGCATATTCGGACTCTCAACCAAGATCTCGTGGCCTGCTTCAAAGAGGGTTTCGACAATGCTGTCGAGCAGCTCGGGCTTCTGAACCCTGAGTTGGTGACAGTAGGGTCGGCCTATAACTGCTGCGTCCGGGATGGTGAGATTATCTGCCCGTTTGAAGCGGAGGAGGAGCTGGGGGGAGAAGAAGAAGAAGAGGATGAAGAGGTGCTCCGAGCGGAGTCTTAGTTTATTTGTTTTTCTTTGATTTTAGTTATCATGGCCTGCGTGCCTTATGTATTTGGCCTTCGGGCGTTGTAATATGGCCTTCGGGCGTACTTGGCTTCGGCCGCTCTTATCGTTTTTAATGTATGAATATTTACGTTATCATTCATTGTGCTCGTTTGTGTTTGATACTTGTTTGTATGAGTTCGTACTCTGCTCGACTTTGTTAATCTCCTCGGTTTAGGGAACCGACGAAGTGTCGGGCTTTGTGCCCGTGGGTATCGAGGCCCGGGTCCGTTGTTCGAACCCTGGTCCCGAGGCTTGGGCCCTCCCATCGCGAGCTGGGTGCCCTGCCAGTCCTGGTACTTCGACGTTGAGTCTTGGTCAAGATCCCAACCGTCGGGGAGGGTTGTGTTTGTTATGTGACCCCGGATCGTTCCCGGGTCTCGTGGTTCCTCCCTGGGGTTTTGGGGACGAAGAGCGTGGTCGTACCTGCCACGTCTCCCCGTGGTGTATTTAGCTGTAATATTGTCTAAGTTTTTCTGCGTTCCATGGTCGAGCGAGTTGTTCTCCTTGTAGGTTTTCTAGGTAATAGGCCCCGTTGCTCGTTTTGTCGCGGACGCGGTAAGGGCCTTCCCAGTTGGCCGCCAGTTTGCCCTCTCTCGGGTTTTTCTGGTTTCTTCTGAGGACCAGGGTGCCGACCTGGAACTCTCTTTTCATGACTTTCGCGTCATGGCGTAGTGCTATTTTTTGTTTGAGGGTTGTTTCCCTGAGAGCTGCTTCGGAACGTATCTCCTCGACTAGGTCGAGCTCGGCTCTAAGGGTTTCATCGTTCATTTCCTCGTCTAGGGGCTCCTCCGTCCTCCTCGTTGGCGCCCGTATCTCCACCGGGATGACTGCCTCGGTGCCGTACGTTAGTCGGAACGGGGTTTCCCCGGTGGTAGAATGTGGTGTCGTGCGGTAGGCCCATAGCACGCTATGTAGCTCCTCGACCCATGCCCTCTTTGCCTCACCGAGTCTGCGTTTGAGGCCACGTAAGATTACCCTATTGGCCGCCTCTGCTTGCCCGTTCGTCTGCGGATGCTCGACAGACGTGAAATGCTGTGTGGTGCCCAGGCTGGCGATGAAGTCCTGGAATCCTCCGTCCGTGAATTGTGTCCCGTTGTCTGTGACAAGTGCCTGGGGTATACCGAACCGAGCGAGGATGTTGCGTTTGAAGAACCGGAGAATGTTCTGCGCGGTTATTTTAGCCAGTGCCTCCGCCTCGATCCATTTGGTGAAGTAATCCACCCCGACGATGAGGTATTTATTCTGATATGATCCGGTGACGAAGGGTCCGAGGATGTCCATGCCCCACCACGCGAAGGGCCATGGGGAAGACAGTGATTTGAGGTCGTTCGGGGGTGCGAGGTGCATGTCGGCATGTCGTTGGCATTTGTCACATCTTTTGACGTGCTCTTTCGAATCGTTTTGCATGGTCGGCCAGTAGTAGCCTGCTCGAAGGGCTTTTCGTGCGAGCGATCGTCCGCCGAGGTGTTGAGCGTTAATTCCCCGGTGTATCTCTTCAAGTATGTCGGGGACTTTCTCTTCCTCGACGCATTTGAGTAGTGGGATGGAGAATCCTCTCCGGTAGAGTTTGCCTTCGAGGAGTACGTACGAGCATGCGCGTCGTTTGACAGTGGTCGCCTCTTTCGGGTCAGCCGGGAGTTCGTCTCGTGTGAGGTAATTGTAGATGGGTGTCATCCAACAGCGGGCATCTCCAATAGCGTTGACCTCGAGTGGAGGCGGTAGTTTGTCGATGCTGGGCCGAGGGAGAATTTCTTGGATTACTGATTTATTCCCACCCTTTTTCCTCGTGCTGGCTAGTTTCGAGAGAACGTCTGCCCGTGTGTTGTGCTCGCGGGGTATGTGTTGAACTTCCCATTTTTCAAATCTATCAAGTTTTTCTTTGACGAGGGACAAGTACTCGAGGAGGTTGTCGTTCTTGGCTCGGTATTCTCCTCGCACTTGTGAGGCCACGAGCTGGGAGTCGGTGGATATTTTTACCTCTTTTGCTCCCAGGTCCTCGGCTAACCTCAGGCCTGCGAGGAAGGCTTCGTATTCGGCTTGGTTGTTTGATGTTGGGAACGCTAGCGCTAATGATACCTCTATCAGGATCCCTTCTTCATTTTCGAGGATGATCCCGGCCCCGCTGCCTGATGTGCTAGAGGCGCCATCGACGAAGATCGTCCATTTGTGGGCGCTTTCTGCTGGAGTCGGGCAGTGGGTCATCTCCGCGACGAAGTCGGCCAGTGCCTGAGCTTTCAAGGCTTTCCTACTTTCGTATTGTATGTCGAATTCGGAGAGTTCTAGTGACCACTTGAGCATCCTCCCGGCCATATCCGGGCGCCCGAGCAGCTGTTTGATTGGCTGGTCGGTCCTCACCTTTATCGTGTGTGCGAGGAAGTAATATCGTAGTCTCCTCGCTGTGTTGATGAGGGCCAGGGCGACCTTTTCGATTTGCTGATATCGGAGCTCGGGACCTTGGAGTGCTTTACTCGTAAAATAGATGGGCTTTTGTCCTTCGTCGGTTTCTCTTATTAGAACGGCGCTGACGGCCTCGGTTGCCACGGATAGGTATAAGTATAGGGTTTCCTTTTCTGATGGCCGTGATAAGACCGGGGGTTGGGACAGAACCTTCTTTAGATGGAGTAGCGCTTGCTCGCATTCATCGGTCCAGTCGAAGGTAGCCTCTTTGCGAAGGAGTCTGAAGAATGGCAATGCGTGCTGGGCGGACTTGGCGATGAAACGGGAGAGTGAGGCGAGCACTCCATTGAGTGACTGGATCGATTTTTTGGTTTTCGGGGTCGGAAACTCCGAGAATGCCCGGCATTTGTCGGGGTTGGCCTCGATCCCTCTTTCGGTGAGATAGAAACCGAGGAACTTGCCTGCCCGGACTCCGATCGTGCATTTTTCGGGGTTGAACCTCATTTTACACTGTCTCGCCTGCTCGAATACCTTCGCAAGGTGTCGAGCATGGGTTATCTCCTCGTGTGATTTGACGATCATGTCGTCCATGTACACTTCGAGCATGTCCCCTATTTCGTCCTTGAAGACTTTGTTCATCATGCGTTGGTATGTAGCGCCAGCGTTCTTGAGCCCGAACGGCATCACGTTGTAATAGTAATTGCCCGTTGGGGTCATGAACGCTGTGTGTTTCTTGTCTGCGGGCGACATAGGGATCTGGTTGTATCCACTATATGCGTCCATGAAGGACAAGAGTTTAAAACCTGCAGAGTTGTCAACGAGCAAGTCTATATTAGGGAGGGGGAAAGCATCTTTCGGGCAAGCCCTATTAAGATCAGTATAATCAACACACATACGCCATTTTCCATTATTTTTCTTAACGAGGACTACATTAGAGAGCCAGGTTGTGTACTGGGCTTCAGAAATAAAATTTGCCTCTAAGAGGTCTTTTACAGCTCGCTCGGCAGCCTCTGCCTTTTCGGGCGATTGCTTGCGTCTACGCTGTGCTATGGGCTTGGCTGCCCGGTCTAAAGCTAGCTTATGACACGCGATCTCGGGGTCCAGCCCGGGCATTTCTGCGGCATTCCACGCGAAGAGGTCGGAGTTCTCTTTGAGGCATGCTACTAGCTCTTCTCTTGTTTCCTCGGGTAGTCCCTTACCTATCTTCACCGTCCTTTCCGGATCGTCCCCAAGAGGAATGAGTTCGAACTCCCCGTCGGGGATTGGTCGGACCGGGTGTTCGAGAGAGCGTTCCTTGGGGAACCTCCCCTCTTCGGTCTCGTCCAGCCCGATGCGACAGTCGAGGTCGATGGCGTTGACTCCTCGGGCAGGATCCTCGGTCTTGAGTTTTTTGTTGTTGCAGTTGCTCTTCGTGCTGACTACGGCCTGTCCTTTTACTGCGGCGTCGTAGCATCGCCGGGCTGCTTCGATGTCACCATGGATGGTGACCACACGTCCCAATTTGGTGTAGTATTTCATCTTCAGGTGGACGGTGGATGGGACCGCGGTGAGTTCGGCCAGTGTCGGGCGTCCAAAGATGCAATTGTAGAGAGACGGACAGTCTACGACCAGGAATTGGATTTTGACTTCCCTGGCCGTTTCTTGTTCGCCGAAGGTGACGAGGAGCTCAACATATCCCCACGGTCTGGTTGTTGCTCCGTTGAATCCTTGGAGATCTGATCCGACGTAGGGGGCTAAGTTGGCCTTGTCTAGCTTCAGAGTCTTGAAGAGGTGGACGTACATGATATCCACCGAGCTGCCTTGGTCGACCAGGATGCGTCGTACGTCAAATTGGGCCATCTTTGCCCTTATCAATAGTGGGATGCCCGAGTTCGGGGATCCGCCCGGGAGTTCCTCCAGGAAGAAGGATATTGGGTTGGATTTTCCCCGGTATTTTGTCAATGTCGCTTTCTGCTCGGGGGCAGTCAGTAGGAGTTCGTCGAACTTACGTTTGACGGAGAGGGCCGCGGATTCCCCGTTAGTTCCTCCTCCTGATATCACCAGTGTGGTAGGGAAGTTTTCCCAGGGGCTGAGCGCAGTGATCTTGCCCTCGGGCAATGGTTCGGGGAGGAAGAAATCTTCCGGTCGTGACACGCAGAGGGCCACTTGATAGGGAGAGTTGTCAGGGGGTGTGTCTTCCCGGGGTCTCTTCTTCTCTGGCTCGTCGTGTCTGGGAGCTTCGTTCTTCCTCGTATACTGCTTCAGGTGCCCCTCTTGGATTAAAATTTCTATCGCATCCTTCAGGTGGACGCAGTCTTCGGTCACGTGCCCGTGACTTCTGTGGAACCGGCAGTACTTTGATTTGTCGGTGTGGGGCTTTGGTGCAGACGGTTTTGGGAACCTGACCCTGCCCTGCTTAAATTCAGAGTTGATACATTCTGCGAGGATGCGCTCTCGAGGAGCTGTCAGTAAGGTGTACTCGCTATATCTGCCCGCGGGGCCTCTTCCTTCCCGGAGCTCGCGAGGTCTTTCTTCTCTTCGTTTGTCTCCGTTGCGACGGGGAATGCTCGTGTCCTCGCGTTTTGAGTGCTCGGTCTCCCCAGCGTTACGTCCGCTGCGGGCATTGTGTGCCACCTGCTTTTCCTCGTATCTGATGTAGGCCTGGGCTTTATGCAGGAGCTCGTTTAAGGTGCGGGGAGGCTCGATCCCTACGGCTCTGCTAAGTTCACTGCCGGGCAAGAGACCTCTCTCGAGGAGATACTTCTTCATGTGCTCGGTGGTATCTACCTCGACAGCTTCCTGGTTGAATCGCTCGATGTATGAGCACAGTGTTTCATTCTTCTTCTGCACTATGGCTTCAAGGGTCGCCTCAGTCTTGGGGTGACGACGGGAAGCTGTAAAGTGCCTGGTGAACATGGACCTCATGACTCTCCATGACGTAATGGACTCAGGGGCCAAGCTTTTGTACCAAGCCATGGCCCCTTTCCTGAGGGTCGTTGAGAACAGTCGGCATTTGAGGTGCCCGGTTATATCATTGCGGTAGTCGAGCATCGCGTTGACGTTGTCGACGTGATCGTCGGGATCTGTAGTCCCGTCGTACACAGCTAGATTTGGTGGTTTCTCCATGCCTTTGGGGAGCGGGGCTTCCATTATTGCCCGAGATAGGGGGCAATGCAAATCTTCCTCGTCGCTCCTTAAGGGAGACAGTTCGTTGTTGTCGGGGCTGTGTCCGCGCCTTGGTGATGTTCCCGCTCGACCACCGTCACGACGGGCGCGTGCCCTGCTGACGTGGGGTTCTGGAGAGCGACGTCCTCGCTTCTTCGTTGGCTCCGAACGTTGTTGTATCCTACTCACCGGCTGGGGCCGGGCCTCTTGTCGTTCGGCTTCGAGGGCCATGATTCGTTCGTGCTGCTGGTGGAGCATAGAACCGGCCTGATTGAGGGCATTCACCATGGCAATCATTACGGCGTCTCCTTCAACGGGAACGGGAATGGGATGAAATGTCTCTGCCCCTAAATTGTGGGCGTGAGAGGCATCCCCGTTGTTTTGGGGCTCTGGAGACGGGGTGGATGGATGACCGTCCCGAGCGTCCGTTTCATGGGATGGCGGGCCGTCGTCCATATTGTAGTTGACGAGGGGACGGTTGTGATCGCTATGTTGTTCTCCGGCCATGTTGGAAGGACAGAAATAAATGAGCTTTTGATCCTCGTTTGATGAAGATGGGGATAGCTAGTTCCCATAGACGGTGCCACTGATCTCACCTGATCAGGAGGGCCTTCCAAGGTCTTGGTGAATGGGCCGGAGAATGAAATGAGAGGGGGGTGTACCTGCAAGGTGCTCCAATGCTTAAGTCAGAAAAGGTACAGAATGAGGTTATCAGAGTGTGAGTTAGAATACCTGCCCCTTTGCCATGAAAGGGGTATTTATATTGAGCCCCCAGCGCTGGGCCAAGGCTCCTAATGGGCTGGATTAGCTAGGCCCAAAGAGGAGCTGCCAGGGGACGCGTAAGAAGCGTTAAGACCTAGACCAAGGTCTGCCCCCTGGTCCAACTGCCCCTATCCCTAAGGAGACAATATAGGGGAGTTGGGTGACGTGGTGAGTGAGATGCCGTTATGGCTCTGCCCGACACAACTTAGGTGTCCGCGGCGTGGGTTGACGATGAGTGGATGGAGATCGTATGGGGAGGACCCGCTCGTTGTCCGACACGTATTTAAGGGGCCGGGGAGACGTTCTTCGGGCGGACGGTCGTTCACCTGACGTGTCCTCGTGGTCGTTGGGACATGGTCGTTTGGACGTGGGCTTGGCGAGCATTGGGCCGTGCCGTGCCTAGTGTCATGGCCCAGTCCAGAACAGTTTCCTTGAAATCCAAATCCAGGGCATACCATGATGCATTTACTAATGGTGACAGCTCTCTTGAATTCAAGGCCATGAAACCCTAATCCTTGATCCTTGGCATCTATGGATCGTATGGGTGGCATCATGGTTTTGGATTTAATCAAGGATTGCATATATCATATTGGTCAACCATTGAGGGTCATTTGATTGATTAAGTTTCTTTATGGGCTTGGTCATTACACTTATTCATTATGTGTGGTGGTGATTCAAAACAAGGCATTAAGATTCGCAGTCCAATTGCAATATTCATGGTCAAAGTTCTCAAATGCAATTCAAATTTCAAAATATTCAAAGGTGCAATGTTGGAGGGAAAATCATGTTACTTGTTACACAAGCATCACAATTCAGTACAAGAACCATTTCATTAGATATGTCATTCAAAAGTTACAATTCATTTTCAAATGCCACTTTTCATACCCAAGCTCATTATACAAAGCCAAGAATCAAAGTGCATACAAAATTACATGTTATTAACCTACAATTGACTTTTGGTTAATTGTTGACTTTTTGGTCAGTAAGTTTACCAAAGTCAATTACCTATTTCTTTCACAAGCCATTTCATCTTGGTCTTCAATCCTTATCATGATTCTTTTTTATGTGTCATCACTTGATTCATGGGCATACCTGCATCAAACTAGGTCAGGTTTCAAACCAATAAGACATCACCAACATACCATTCATACATACATTTAAAGCACACCATACATAAATTTTCAAACCAATCAAACAAGCATGGTCATAGACATCCAACATCATGCATATTATTCAAACTTAAACCAATTTTCATACAAGTCAACTCAATTCAATCCAAATTTAGTTCACCAAAAATGTAAGTCAATCCACATAACTCAGTCATCCAACATACACTACCCTTTCAACAATTAATACATATTCAACCTTGTTAAATACTAGATCCATATCCCATCTAAGCATGTTGATCATGACAGACATCAAAACACATGCCCAAAAAAAAGTCAGTTGGACATCAACACATACCAGTATTAATACAATAAACATGACATACCAATCAATTAACTTTAAGGCATTTACAAATTCACTTAGTAGCCAGTCTATAACAGATCTGCAATTCTAACATGCTAATTCTATAACATTCCATAAATGCTCATTTCATAACCAATTTTTGAATTCAATAAATAGCAGCCAATCAAACAATCATTCAACACTAATCATTCAACCTCTTTTCGTTTCACTAACACTAACATCATCCTAAATCATTCTAACTTTAAGCTCATTTTCAACAATCAAACATTCATAAATCATTTCACTAACTACAAATTCAATTTAACTCCAATTCAAAATTTTCCTAACAAACTAACTCACCAACACATAACAACTAACTAACCTCCAAATTCAAAACTTATAGAATTTTAACCAATTTCAAGCTCACAATTTATTAACTGTATTTCCAATTTGAGCCAAAAAGTAACGACCTCACTAATTCAAATTCATTCTAACAGTCTTCCTAAACTAACCTAGTTCAATAAGATAACCTAACTAACTATTCACTAATATACTAACCTTTTAACTAATTTCAGTTAATCCTAACTTCGATTTTCAATTAACATTCCTCAATTACTAACTTCAATTCACCACTAACTGATGCTAACATAAAACTAACATCTCTTTTTTTCATAACAGTTTCCATTCCATGCTAATTATAATAACCGATTTCAACTAACTTCATTGGATCCTAACAAAAATTATAACAGAGTTACATCAATAATAACTTTCCTCTCCAAATTCATTAATAGTCACGCCTTCCCTAATGACTCTCTAACCCCTTTCCAGACTACCCAATTCAGTTGCTTCATCCCTCCCTATATACTCAAACTTTCACTCCAATTCATCACCAACAATCATTTCATTCACTTTTCACTCACAAACACAATCTCAATTCTCTCTATTTTCACTCTACAAGCATCTTCAACCTATTTTCAATCTCTAATCCCTCACTCACTCACACACACCACTACAACAATAACACAGAACAAGGCGACAATTTCGATCCCTGCGGACTACTCAGAAGAAGAAGGAGAAGAAGTTATCGCAAGCAAAAAGGTGAAGAGCTCGAATTGATTACCTGATTCTTCCTCTGGTCTTCTATCTGCTTTAGCATCTCCATCTTCATCTTCAACAACTACCAAGGCAGACCACAACGTTATAGGTAGGGATCCTTTGCACCCTATTCTTTTCGGCTTCAATCTATTTACCATCATGTAGAGGACACTGAGGGGAATCAAAGCCACAAAGTCCCTTGCTTTGATTCCCCTCCATAGTGATTTAATTTTGGTTTTAAAGCTTTAGGTTTTTTTTAAAGTTTTTTGTTCAATTTGGGAATTGCAGTAGGGATATGAAGAAATTTATGGTGGATTGTAAAAGAATAAGGATGGACGAGTAATTTGATATTGACTTGGTGGTGATTGGACCTCCACCACCACCAGAGGCGATTTCCGATGCGGTGAAGTTTTTGGCCTTAGCTTGAAGGGAACAACGCATTTGAGCCGAGTAATTTGAACATGTTTCTGAAAAATTTTCCCTCCTCCCTTAGCTCCTCTGTGTTGGGTTTAAAGCCATTGGCCCAAGAAAAGTTTACTACGCACACCCTTATTCTACTACGCCACACCCCCTCTTGAACCAAAGTACTTTGGTCTTTGGGCTTTCTGCCAAGCCCAAACCACTTGCTGATTGCACTCTTTTCATAGATTGCACCTGCCTCTTTTTTTCTATTTTTCTTTTTACTCTTTTTTTTGTTTTTATTATTTTTAATACATTTTTTTTTTACTTTTAATCCATTTAATACATTTAGCTAATTCATTTTAATTGATTGCTGATATTTTTTGCATTTTATTTTGATATAAAAACACTTTGGAAGATTTTATTTTAGTACTTAGAATTTAATTAGGCTTTACTTTTTTTACCACTTAATCCACACTTTAAAAATTAAATAAAAATGATAACACACTTAGGTTTTCATTAGAATTTAGGTAATTAGTAGCTTTACAATAATTTTTAATTTAAATCTTTTTAGAAAATAATACACATGTTCATATTAATTTTAGAATGCTTGTTAATATTGTCATGAATTGAATCCTGTAATTAAAATCCTTGTGCTTGTATCTTCTAATATTATCCCTTGACTAATTGATCAAAGTTGTCTTTGATTAAGTAGTCCTTTGATATATGTCTGATTCCTCAATCCAAACAAGTGATCAAGAGCCTCTTGATCACTTGTCTGATTCCTCAATCCAAACAAGTGGTCAAGTTTCTCATTCAAGACTTGGAAGACAAAAGGGACACCGAGATTGGATCAATGTTTCATCATTCAAGCACAACAAAAAGATTCTTCTGTCAACACTTGTCAATTGTGATGCGAATTGTACGCCACGAGCCTTAAGTAATGGAGAAGGGGTGAGATGGAGTATTCCTATCCTCATTATGAATATCTTTGGATACAAGATGCCTGGCCCAGTTGTTCGAAGTATTCACCTTCATTCATAGACTTTAGTGCAATTTAAATCAAATAACTATCAAGTCTTATCCTCCACAGACAACATCTCAACATTACAACAATCTTCATCAACCATACATTTCCTATTTAGACCAAACATACACTCCCTTTTGGACTTCCATACACTCTTTGGGTTAAGCACCTCATGGTCAAGCAATCATCTCTGAATCAATACCTTTGATACATTGCCCTATGGAGCCTCATGCTATAACAACCCTCATGCATTTCCTTATGGAGTCTCATGCTCTGGAACACCTTTTTTCTTTTACTTTTCCTTGTGGAGCTTCATGCTCTGACAACTTCCATGCATTTCCATGTAGAGCCTCATGCTTTGGAAACTTCCATGCATTTTTCTGTAGAGTCTCATGCTCTGGAAATTTTCATGCATTCCCCTGTAGAGCCTCATTTCCTGGAAAACCTTTATATCATGCCCTGTGGAGCCTCATGCTCTGGCAACCCCCTTTGTAGATCCTTGGATCTAGGCAAAATCCTACAATTCTACATTGATCACACCATCTATTGGTCAACGCAAGCACACTCTTTGATTAAGATACACCTACCCTATGGATTCAAACAACACAAACCTCTGGTTTAAGTCATACTTTCACCACATCCAAATAACACACTTTCTCCATTTTCGTACCCTTTTTTTACAATTCAAACATTTTTGCAATTCAAGCAAGTCTATTTCTTTAGTTTCTATTTAATCAACTTTTTCTTTTTCTTTTATCACACAAATCTTTTGCAAAACAATTTTCTTTTCTTTTCAAAAAATAACTATTATGATACATTCCTTAGCAGTCATACAAAAGCTTAGAGCATCCGAACAAGGATCAGAATCAGCTAACGTCTACACACTTCTAGGATACGATTATAATTGCTCCCTAAAAACAACCAACACATATGTATTTTCTACCATGAACTACGGAGCTCTGATTTTCTCATTGCACTATGAGAATATGTAGGCACGAGGGTTCAAATCCTTTGCGAGCACACTAATTAATAAACTTATTTCCCCCCTTTTTACAAGTAACCTTTAGATAGTAACACCTATTCATGCAAAGAACAATCAAAATGGTTCTCGTTGATCACAACGGATGTGAGGGATCTTAGTACCTTCCCCTTGCATAATCGACTTCCTTACCCTGTTTCTATTCCCTTCGGTTTTATCGATATTTTCCCTTTTCTTTGGAATGAATAAAGTTCGGTGGCGACTCTGTTGTATCTTCGAGCGTGCGATGCGCTCAAGTATTTTTCGCGGCGCGACAATATCCAAATAATTAAGATCATTAACTCTTTTATGGTGGTGACCTTTGGTTGCCACTCTCTAAAATATATCTCAGAATTTTGTTAGCATAATCTTTGTTAGAAATGTTTTTTTCAAATTGTCTAGCTTGTTGATTAAATGGATAAAATGAGTCTGCATGGATTCCACGAATTCTCCGAGTTCCATATGGAAAATTTTGTACTCCTTTGTCAACATATTGATTTTAGAATCTTTGACGTCTTCAGTACCTTCGTAAAGGGTTTGAAGAGTGTTCCATATAATTTATACACTTTTATGATGTGACATAGAGTAATACACTTTAGCACTTAATGCAAATACAAGTATATTCATCGCCTTTAAATCATATGAAGCCTTTTTGGTTTCATCATCAGTCCAATCTTTTGGATTTTTAACAATCATCAGCTTCATTTTTAGGGATAAAAGGCCTGTCGATGATTGTCCCCCATAGATTCTTGTCAACTTCCATTAAGTGAACATATATGTTATCTTTCCAATAAGCATAATTCTTGCCTTTAAAAAGTGGTGCTCTATTATACGCTCCCTTCGGATCGTCATCACCCATATTCCCAAAATTTTGAGTCACTTAAACCTAATCAAAAGATCAACTCCGAGGTCAATTGTTGGGTGAGAATTGTAAGAACAAAGTTGGTTCTACAATATATCTCTAAGGTTTTGATGATAACAAAGGATGAAACAAAAATGGTACGCTAACGAGATTTTTTCTTAGTGCGAAGGACTCTGACCATACATCAGATAGAAAATTACGTCAGATACAAAATATTCGATTATCAGATGTTACTCAGAAAGAATGTGTCCAGAAGGTTCTGATTCTGATCAACGCAGATACCAACTTAACATTAAGAAGTCAGAAACTCCGATAAAAGAATACTGAATCCAGACTCTGAATCTAAAGAAGTCTAGAGCATTGAGAAGCTCTGATGTGGTTAGACATATTTATCCTCTGAAGGCAAACTCTGATCTATCAAGACTCTGATGAAGACTCGCCAACTCAGAATGCGTAACCGAAAAGAAATTTGTGTTTAGAAAGAAACTATTTCAAGAAGGAAATAATGAGGCTCTCAAAATTGTTTTAGAAATAAATAATGACAGCAATGACATTAATCACTCTTCAATGATCAAGATCTTGTCAACACTCCAACGGTCCTTCTCAACGACTATATAAAGGACAAAATACTTCACAAGAGAACACACCTGAGACACACAAGAAAACGAAAACTCTCAATTTCATTCTTATCTTTCACGAGCTGCTGCTCTTACGTGAAAAGCTATTGTTCTTATAATTCTGTAATTCTTGCTTGTTTGTTAGAAGCACTTTACATTACAATTTATACTCTTGCTTGAACTACTTCCTCAAGTGACTCTGCGTAGTCGGAATACTTGAGAGGGCTGAGAGATTACTCTCTTAGACGTTTGGTTGTGTAATCTTTCAAGATTAGTGGATTAACTCCTTTTTGAAGGCGAACTCACCTTGGCCGGGTGGACTGGAGTAGCTTTGAATTTCAAGCGAACCAGTATAAAATTTTGTGTCATCTCTTGTTTATTCTGTGTGTGTCTGATTTCTAAAAAAAGTTTTATTTCTAAAATAATTCAAACCCCCTTTATTGTTTTTCTCAACCTTCAATTGGTATCAGAGCTACGACTCTGTTATTGATTTTCTAATCAAACACTTAACAGTGTAGAGAGATCCAACGTGAGAAAAACATTATGGCCAACACCAATGAAAGAGATAGTTACAATGCTAAACCTACAATCTTTGATGGAGAAAAATTTGATTATTGGAAAGATAGAATTGAAAGTTTCTTTCTGGGCTACGATGTTGATCTATGAGATATAGTCACACTCGGTTACATACCACCTGTGACTGACGCTGGCGTTGCTATTCCTAGAAGCAAAATGACAGATGATCAGAAGCGTGAATTCAAAAACCATCACAAAGCCAGAACGATACTACTCAATGCCATTTCCTATAATGAATATGAAAAGATCACCAACAGGGAAACAACTAAAGAAATACTTGACTCCCTGAGGATGACTCACGAAGGAAATTCTCAAGTCAAAGAGACAAAGGCTCTGGCTCTAATACAGAAATATGAAGCCTTCAAAATGGAGAACGATGAAGCTGCAGAGGTAATGTTCTCTAGATTTCAAACTTTAATTACAGGACTCAAAGTGCTGGACAAAGCTACACAACTGCATATCATGTCAAAAAGATTGTCAGAAGTCTGCCAAAGAAATTGAGACTTATGGTCACAAGCCTAAAGTTATCCAAAGATCTGAACAATATCAACCTTGAGGAATTCGTCAGCTCACTCAGAAGCCACGAGATAGAACTAGAGGAAGATGAACCTCAAAAGAAGATCAAGTCTGTAGCACTAAAATCCAGATCCGAAAGACACAAACCAGATAGAAACAAAGTCTTCCAAGCTGAAGAGGAAGACATTGATGAATCTGAGAAGGAAGACTCTGACGACGAAGAAGAGTTATCCCTTTTAACCATAAGAGTAAAACAACTCTGGAGAAAAAGGAATAATAACTTCAGAAGACCAAGACCCAAGGGAGATCGCTCAGAATCCACTTCCAGAGGTAAGTCAAACAAGGATATAACATGCTATGAATGCAAGGAAACAGGTAATTACAGAAATGAATGTCCCAAGCTAAAGAAAGAGAGCTCCGGAAGAGAAGGTTTTAAGAAAAGCTCATTCAGAACTAAAAAGGGACTGATGGCCACCTGGGACGACAGTGGATCTGATTCCTCAGAATCAGACTCTGAAGAACAGGCAAATGTTGCACTCATGGCTACCACCTCCAGAAATACATCAAATGAAGAATCTGACTCTGAAGATGTATTTTCTTATCTTTCTCGCTCTGACCTTGAATCATGCCTTTCTGAAACTCTAAACTCATATCAAAAACTTAAACAAAAATTTGAAGCTGTAAAAGAGGTTCTTGAAGAAACCATCGAAGAATGTGGTAAACTTGAAATGACAGTTTCAGAACTAAAAGATGAAAACCTAACTTTGATATTAGAAAGAGATTCCATAAAGAAACAATGCTCAAAACTTGAAGAAGCGTTATCTCAAGCTCCACAAACTTCGAACACATTAATATATGAATATGAAAAATCTTTTCAAAAGTTTATGAAAAATGGGATAGAGAGAAGCAGAATGGCATCCATGATTTATGGAGTAAGTCAGAATAATAAAAGAGGAATAAGGTATGTCCCCGGTGAAGATAAATCTTTCACAAATGACAAACCTAAATCTCCGTTTTCTTATCACTACACACATGCACAAGCACAACGTTTTGATAATGCTAGAAAACCCAAAGTTCTAAGAAACCCTGGGAAAACTAATCATAAAGGACCCAAAAGATTCTGGGTACCAAAGGATAAGATTATTTATGTTGCTGATATCTTATGCAGCAGAGTTAAGACACCAGTCATGGTACCTGGACTCTGGATGCTCACGACACATGGCGGGAAGAAAGTATATGTTCCAAAGCCTGGAACTTAAAGATGCGGGCTTTGTAGGGTTCAAAGGAAATCAGAAAGGAAGAATCAGAGGCTCCAGAACTATTGGTAATGGAACCCTTCCCTCTATATCTGATGTCCTCTATGTAGAAGGATTAATGCATAACCTGTTATCAATAAGTCAATTAAGTGATAATGGCTATGATGTAATTTTCAATCAAAAACATGTAAAGCAATTAATCAGAACAATGGAACAGTCCTATTCACTGGCAGGAGGAAAAACAATATTTACAAGATAAATCTTTCAGACCTAAAAGAACAAAATGCAAAATGCCTTTTGTCTGTTCACGAAGAGCAATGGGTATGGCATAAACGCTTGGGCCACATTAGCATGAGAAAAATTTCTCATCTAAACAAACTTAAGTTAGTCAGAGGTCTACCCAAGATGAAGTATTCTTCAGATGCTCTGTGTGAGGCATGTCAGAAAGGGAAATTTTCCAAAACATCTTTTAAAAAGAAAAATATTGTTTCCACCTCTAAGCCTCTGAAACTTCTTCACATTGACTTGTTTGGGCCTGTTAAAACAGCATCAGTCAATGGAAAGAAATATGGACTAGTTATTGTTGATGATTTTAGTTGCTGGACATGGGTAAAATTCCTAAAGCACAAGAGTGAGTCTCACTCTGTATTCACTAGCTTCTGTTCCAAAGTGCAAAACGAATTTGACTCCAGAATCATCAGAGTCAGAAGTGATCATGGTGGAGAATTTGAAAATATTTTTTTTGAAATATCCCATGATTTCTCCTGTCCTAGAACTCCACAACAAAATGGAGTTGTAGAAAGGAAGAATATGACACTCCAAGAGATGGCCAGAACCATGATCAATGAAACAAATGTGGCTAAGCACTTTTGGGCTGAAGCAGTAAATACAGCGTATTATATTCATAATAGAATCTCTATAAGACCTATTATGGAAAAAAACTCCCTATGAACTGTGCAAGGGAAGAAAACCCAACATTTCTTATATCCATCCTTTTGGATGCTCTTCCTTGATTCTGAATACTAAAGAACATCGGAACAAGTTTAATTCAAAAGCACAAAAAGGTATTATGTTAGGATACTCAGAACTCTCTAAAGGCTACAGAGTATACAACACAGAAACCAAAATTGTGGAAGAATCAATCCATGTTAGATTTGATGATAAGCTTGACCCTGAAAAGTAAAAGCTAGTTGAGAAACTTGCAGATCTGGAGATTACTCTTGCAGGTTCTGACGATAAGACCAAAGCACCAAAAGTATCTGATAAACAAAGTCCAGATGCAACTGAAGCCTCGACTATCCAGAAGAAATCAAGAAGCCGCCCCAACATCTCTGAAGATTTGATTCTGAGAAACAAGGATGAACCTGTCAGAACTAGGTAAACATTCAAAGTACCTGAAGAAATCCCTCTAGGACTTGTATCTCTGATTGAGCCTACTTCCTGTGATGATGCACTTCAAGACAACGACTGGTTTCTAGCTATGAAAGAAGAGCTAGATCAATTCTCAAAAAATGACGTCTGGGATCTTGTTCCAAAGCCTAAAGGAACTCACATTATTGGAACCAGATGGGTGTTCAGAAACAAACTGAACGAAAAAGGAGAAGTTGTCAGAAATAAAGCTCGACTGGTGGCACAAGGGTACAGTCAACAAGAAGGCATTGACTATAACGAAACCTTTGCCCCAGTCTCCAAGTTAGAATCTATTCGTTTACTTGTTTCATTTGCTGTAAATTATTCTATCAAACTATATCAAATGGATTTCAAGAGTGCATTTCTTAATGGTTATATATCAGAAGAAGTTTATGTCAATCAACCTCTAGGTTTTGAAAACTTTAAATGTCCGCGTTTTTAAACTTAAGAAATCACTGTACGGTTTAAAACAAGCTCCCAGAGCTTGGTATGATAGATTAAGTAACTTCCTTCTGGAACATGACTTTATTAGAGGAAAGGTTGACTCTACACTCTTCTGTAAAAACATTAGAAATGATCTCATGATATGCCAGATATATGTTGATGACATTATTTTTGGTTCAACTAACCCTTATGTATGTCAAGAATTCCCTGAGCTAATGCAGACAGAATTTGAAATGAGCTTAATGCAAGAACTAAAGTTCTTTCTAGGGATTCAAATCAATCAAGCTTCAGAAGCTACCTACGTTTATCAAAGTAAATACATAAAAGACATTCTGAAGAAATTCGAAATGGCTGAATGCAGACCTACTAAGACACCTATGCATCCAACCTGCATTTTGGAAAAAGAAGAAATTAGCCAGAAGGTTTGTCAGAAGCTCTATCGTGGTATGATAGGCCCTCTTCTCTATTTGACTGCTACACATCCTGATATTCTATTTAGTGTATGTCTCTGTGCCAGATTCCAATCAGATCCTAGAGAATCTCATTTAACAGTTGTTAAAAGAATACTCAGGTATCTGAAAGGAACCTCTAACCTGGGCCTGATGTATGAGAAAACATCAGAGTATAGACTTTCTGGTTATTGTGATACAGATTACGTAGGAGACAGAATGGAACGTAAAAGTGCATCTGGGAACTGTCAGTTCTTAGGAAAGAATCTGATATCCTGGGCTAGCAAAAGGCAATCAACCATAGCTTTGTCCACCGTAGAGGCAAAATATATATCAACATCACTATGCACTACTCAGATGCTTTGGATGAAGAATCAACTTGAAGACCTTCTGATTTTTGAGAGTAACGTTCCTATTTTCTGTGACAATACTGCTGCCATATGTTTAAGTAAGAATCCTATTTTGCATTCCAGAGCTAAGCACATAGAAATAAAACATCATTTCATTATAGACTATGTTCAGAAAGAGGTAATCACTGTAAAATTTATTGGTCTAGACCATCAATGGGCTGACATTTTTACCAAACCCCTAGCTGAAGATAGATTCTCTTTTATCTTGAAAAATCTAAACATTCAAAATTGTCCAGAATGAAATGTGCCTCTGAAGTAACAAAATAAGACTCTGAAGTAAACACCTGGAATCTGTATCTGAATGTGATGCTACTACCAGTTAGAAGTCATCTGAGTCAGAAACCTTCAGGATCCAACCCTTTGGTATTCCTAAAGATCATATATAATAACACATGGTACATCTTGCATATGACCTTGGAACTTCTAGACAACTGTCTAGCAGAAATCAAGAGACAGACTTTTTATATCTCCTCGAGCAGTATGCTGATTTGGGGATTAGACCTCCATCATGGGCTGTAATCATTCTCCTTCAAACGTGCTTACTTGGTTAACGTGCTGCATTCAATTTCTTAATTGTTAAACTCACTTTCTATTATCGTTTTGCATGCACCCTAAATGTGTATATATTCATTTCACAAACTACACTTGCACACTTTACACCCACGACCTCACAAAACCCTCTCTCTCAGTTCTTCATCTCCTTCAAAGAATTTCTACAGTCTTCATCAAGCTCTTCAAACATTCATCATCATCTTCAACTGTTCTTCATGGATTCTCAGTAATAATCCGTTTACAACTTCTCACAACAAATGAACTCAACAGAGCAAGCACTCAATTCTAGCCAACAAACCACTGCAACCACCGGCGTAGTCTCAACTCCAGCCTATAGGGAACCCCACATCCTCGATCGTGAGCCCCATATACATCTAGCAACTCCCTTTGAGAAGCTTGAAGTTCTATGTGAATCCTTGGTTGATTTCGAAAACATGAACCGAAATGGCGTCGACCTCACTGAAGAACTGAAAATGAAAGGGTGGGAAACCTAATTTTAACGCCTCTATGGCCCTGTGTACACGAATCTGGTTAAAGAGTTCTGGCGTTTTGCAGACTCAGATGCTCACTACATTGTCTCCTAGGTTCTGGGAGTCAAGATAGTCATTAATGAAAAATTAATTGCCTCCCTTCTGAACATGGAGAAGATAGGAGGAAGACGCATCTACAACATAAACCCTAGGGCAAAGTACTTATCCCAGGAAATCAACCCTACCATCTTCCAACAGAGTGCTGAAGGCAAGCATTCCAAGAACAAGAAGCTACATCAGAACCTCCAGGTCTGGCTGAAGATCATCTTATGCACCATCCATCATCGTCCTGCTTCAAACTCTTCTGACTACATCAACACAGATCAGAAGTGTATCTTGTACTGCATTCACAAAGGTCTGAAACTATGTCTACCTGCACTCCTCTTCAAGTACCTCAGAGATTCAGTTAAAGACACCAGAAACACAATGAAGACAAGGAACTACATCTCTCTAGGGAGGCTGATATCTGATGTATCGATCGAGAGTGGCCTCGTGGACCACTTGATTAAGCTCAAACTCATGGAAGATGTCACCATTAACACTGGAAGACCTCTGAATGCTCGAAATCTGAAGAGCATGGGAATCATTGATCAAGTCAGAGCCAAACCAACACTTGATACCTCTTGGGAAGCACTCAGAGATTATAGGGAGATTCTCAACGGACTCTACCTGTTCTCCAAGATTGACCCTCAAGAGGTAGTAGCCTACTATCTACAGGACCTTGCCAATCAAGGGGTGGATATCTCTGACTTCGCAGTGGATTGGCTTCCTGAGCATCCACTCACTTCATGAAGAGGATGCGGGAGCCCTCTGAGAAATCCAAGAAGGCGAAGAAAGCTAAGCTGGGAGAATCCTCTGGATCAAGACCCCCAGTTCCTCTGGTTGGCTCTCCAGGTAAGTCTGTATCTCTCCCGCGCTCTGTCAAAATTAAACCAATTGCTTCTTTTCTTCCCCAAACAACTCTCATATACACCTCTATTAAAACTCCTCCCTCAACCACTAGATCTTCTAACCCACCTTCTCTGAAATTCAACCTCGCCACCATAACATTACCAGTTTTAGAAGTAGAAATGTTGAATGAAACCACCTCACCATCATCATCATCATCTCCTTAATCCCCACCTTACTACGAACTCTCCTCTGATACCGAACCATATGACCCCTAATCCCCCACTCTGGCTCAGCTCCAAGCCCGTGCTCTGGCCTCTCAATAACCATCACATCCTGAACCTGAACCTGAACCTGAAGTCACTTCCCCACCTCTGGAACATCCAAATTCAACCACATCTGAACCACCTCAAACACCATTTGAACCATAACCAACCCACTATGAACCACAACCAACCCAATCACCATCTAAACCAACCCCACAACCTGAATTATTCTCACATACCCACTCTGACATACCACCACCCATCACTTCCGCTGACCCAACAACTCCCACACTTAATCTAAGTGCCCCTAACTCACCCTCCTCACCCTCCCCAGCCTCTGCCACTGAACCAGAAACTACCCTTCCTACCCTTGAAGAAGCAATCCAGGTTTTTGCAGAGTCTTCAGTTGAGAAGGTCAAGTCTCCGACCATCAACTCTGGTATCAGTGGTGATCCCTCTGCTGTAAGGATCCACTGGAATAAAGTGATAAGCTGGATGACCTCTGAAGCCTTCAAGCTGAAAGGCCTCTCTGAACAAGTCCGTAACGACTTCATCAGAGACGCTGGGATTAGACTTCAAGAGCGCCTAGCCAGAGAAGCTGAGGAACGGGAAAGGAAGGATGCTGAAGAGAAAGCGCGCCAAGAAGAACTTCACAGAATCAGAGAAGCTGAAGCAAAGGCTGCTACCGAGGCTGAGGCAAAAGCTAAAGCCGATGCTGAAGAAGCAACTCACATTATTGAAGAAGCTGCTGCCAAAGCCAATGCTGATGAACTGACTCAGGGGGAGCACTCTAACTTTGGGTTTGTCCCTCTGGTCTTGAAGACTCTAGAGGAACTGTAGAAAGAACAACAGGTAGTTTGGGCCAGGCTGTATCAACAGGACTCAGTCAACGTCAGCATTTAGAACATGTTGTCCTAGATGCTTCAAAGGATGCCTCCGGCCCCAAACCCTTAGGCCCCTAGGCTATTTTCTTGTTGCTTTCTCTATTTTGTTATTTTCTCTTTTCTTTCTGCCTTCTGACATATGTGCTTATCTGTAAATGCTTCTTTATCAATATCAACCTTTTTTTGTTGCCATGTCTTTTTGATTCTGACAAAAAGGGGGAGAACTAAAACAGCTCTGATGAAAACATAACTAAATCCTCTCAAGCACTGCAAACATTTTCAATAAATTATTACTAAATCAATGACTAAAGATATGCAGGAAAGTAACTAAAAGCACCAAACCAAGGAAGGTCCGGTAAGAACTCCTGAGTTATCCAAGGATCTAACTCAGGGGGAGCCCACTGTACTATCTTATCTAAGATTTTCTTTAATGTTTCACCTTTACTCTGTATTGTTTTGTCATCATCAAAAGGGGGAGATTGTAAGAACAAAGTTGGTTCTACAATATATCTCTAAGATTTTGATGATAACAAAGGATGAAACAAAAATGGTACGCTAACGAGATTTTTTCTTAGTGTGCAAGACTCTGACCATACATCAGATAGAAAATTATGTCAGATACAAAATATTTGATTATCAGATGTTACTCAGAAAGAATGTGTCCAGAAGATTCTGATTCTGATCAACGCAGATACCAGCGTAACATTAAGAAGTCAGAAACTCCGATAAAAGAATAAAGAAGTCTAGAGCATTGAGAAGCTCTGATGTGGTTAGACATATTTATCCTCTGAAGGCAAACTCTGATCTATCAAGACTCTGATGAAGACTCACCAGCTCGGAATGCATTGAAGGTGAGAAAAACAAGAAAGGGGGGGTTTGAATTGTTTGGAAAAATAAGCGCTTTTCAAAATGAAAATCACACAAGGATTTTATACTGGTTCGCTTATAACACAAATCTACTCCAGTCCACCCGGCCGAGGTGATTTCGCCTTCAACAAGGACTTAATCCACTAATCTTGAAAGATTACAAACAACGTCTAAGAGAAAAATCTCTTAGTCCTCTCAAGTATACAGACTACACAGAGTCACTTGAGGAAATCAACAATCAATAGATGAAAGATTTATGTAATCTAGAGTGCTTCTAAGATAAGCTAATATTACAATAGTAAGAACAAAGTGATTCACGTTATAAGCAAAAGCTTCGTGAAGATTTAGAGAGCAAGAATGTTTTCTTGTGCGTTGATGTTTCAGTATAATTTCTGCTTGTATGTATTGTATGTTGAATGTTGATTTGCAGTTCTTTATATAGATCAGTGAGGTGGTAGTTGAAACTGATGGATATTAAAATGAATTTACGCCATCACTTAAATAGCTTCTGCAGGATAACTTTCTCTCCTTGAAATGACTACTTACCACATATAGTATCTTCTTTATTGAAATTGGAGATTAACGTCTCTTTCTGTTTTAGGAAATCCATTTGCAAATCTTTACTTGACTTTAACGTTACTCTTTCATAATTAGCAATTCCATGATCAGAGTCTTCGTGTATCTGAGAATCTTGGAATCTTGCTTCTGATGTTGAGTTCAGATAGTTTCTTCAGACAGCGCTGATAACTTCTGGAATTTAGAGATATCGTTGTTCAGAGTCAGACCATCTAGAGCTTACTTCTTGTTCAGATGCTTCTGATACTTTGCTGTTATGCTCAGAGTTAGACTTTCTTGAACTTGTTTCCACTTCAGATGCTTCTTATCTTCTGATAATTTGTATCTGATCTGGTTCTGTATCTGATGACATCATCAAATTTCTTCCTTCTTTCTTTAGAACCCTGCACACTTAGAAACTTTTCGTTAGGGTGCCATTTTTGGTTTCATCCTTTGTTATCATCAAAATCAAGGAATCTGTTGTAGAGCAATTTTTGTTCTTACAATCTCCCCCTTTTTGATGATGACAAAACAATCTTAATTAGCAGATGAAACATGAATAATATTAGATCAGATAAACAGAAGCTCCCCCTGAGATAGTGCTAGGGAGTTCAGAAGTTCTTACCAGAGCTTCTAAGTAAAGAGGTTTGTTGATACCTTCTGCAATTTCTTAAGTCCAGGTTAGATAAATTTATTTTTAAGAAAAATATGTTGCAGAATGCTTAAGGTATTAGACAATATTTTCATCAGAGCTATTAATGACTTCTCCCCCTTTTTGTCAGAATCAAAAAGACATAGCAAAAAAATAAATAATTGAAGAGAAAAACATTGTATTCAGATAAAAGCACAAAGGCAAAAGGAACAAGAAACATCAGATTCAGAGAAAGCAAAACAAAACAACAGGCAAGCAAAAAAATATCCTAAGTGCCTAAGAGTTTGGAGGCGGAGGCATTCTCTGAAGCAGCATAGCAAGCATGTTCTGGATGTTGTCGTTGACAGTATCTTGCTTGTCCATTCTGGCCCGGAGTTCATTCTGATCTTGCTTAAGTTCTTTCAGAGTCTGAAGAATCATAGGGATAACAGAAGAGGACTCTCCCAGAGTCAGAGCCTGTTGTGCTTCAGCTTCAGCAGCAGCTTGCGCTTCAGCATCCGCCAGAGCCTTAGCTTCAGCTTCCTTTAACCTTAGGATTTCAGCTTCCCTTGCTTTTTCTTCTTCCAGTCTTCTTGCTTCTTCAGCTTCTCGCGCAAGTCTCTCTTCCTCTAGCCTCCTGGCTTCTTCAGCAGCTTCTCTGGCAAGTCTTTCCTGGAGTCTTGCCTCAGCATCTCTGATGTAGCCATTTCTGACTTGTTCAGAGATGTTTTTCAGTCTAAAAGCCTCAGAGGTCATCCAGCCAATGACTCTGTTCAAGTGTGTCCTTACAGAATCAGGATCATCACTGATTTCAGAGTTGGTGGTTAGAGACTTGACCTTTTGTACTGAAGCCCCTGCTACCAGCATGATGGCTTCCTCAAGGGTAGGTATAGAAAGGTCAGGTTCAGAGGTATGAGGTGGAGATGTTGGAGGGCTGAGATTTAATGTGAGAGGTTCAGATTCTGCTTCAGGTTCAGATCTTTGGGGTGAAGCGTAAAGAGGGTTTAAGTCTAAAGGTTCAGTTTCAGTTTCTGATTCAGGTGCAGCAGAGGTGTTTGGTGGGTTGATATCAGAGGTGGGAAGGTCAGAGGGTTGGTCTTCAGAAGGTTGGTTTTCAGAAGGGATGGTGGTTGTTTGTTGTGGTGGTGAAGTTATTTCAGGTTCTGTTGGTTGTTGTGAAGCGAGGTTTTGAGCATAAATTTGGGCTAAGGTTGGAGAGTCAGGGTCAGAGTAATCTTGGTCAGAGGAAATGTTGAGGTATGGTGGTGATTCTGGGGCTGAGGATGATGAAGAGGAAGTGCTTTGGTTCATTTGTTCAGGTTCAGAAGGAGGTATGAATGTACGGGCGATATTTAGAATTGGTGAAGATTGTGAAGTTCTGGTGGTTGAAGGTGGGATATCAGAGGTTGTATAAATGGGTGGTGTTGGGAGAGGATTAGAGGAAGGAGTAGAGGAAACCATCAGAGGGTCAGAGGAAACAGGAGGAACAGACGTACCAGTAGAAATTTTCAGAGGAGCTGGAGATCTGCTTCCAGAAGATTCTCCAATTCTTGCCTTCTTTGCCTGAGATGCTATCTTCTTCTCAGAGAGACCTCTCTTGTACCTGACGAAGTCTTCTTCTGAATCTAGACAATCGTCGAGGCTGAAGTCAGATATGTCAACACCTTCATCCAGCAGACGCTGAAGATAGATAACAACCGCATCTCTGGGTTCATCCTTGAAGAACCTTGCAAGACCATGAGGCAGCTTCCTCTGATCTTTCAAGGCATCCCAGGAGGTATCCATAGTGGGTCTGACTTAAATCTTCTTTATTATTCCCATACTCTTGAGATTTCTGGCGTTCAGAGGCTTCCCAGTATCTATTGCCAGATCTTGCATCAGCTTGGCTTTCTCCAGATGATCTACCAACCCATTCTCAATGAAGACATCAGATATGAGCCTTCCCAGAGGGATGTAGGATCTGGGCTTCATGTTGTTCCTGGTTTCCCTTACAGAATCTCTGAGATATCTGAAGAGAAGTGCAGGAAGGCAGATCTTCACACCCTTCTGAATGCAGTACAAAATGCACTTCTGATCTGCATTGATGTAATCAGAGGAGTTGGATGCTGGGCGGTGGTGAATAGTTCCCAGAATGATCTTCAGCCACACTCTGAGGTTCTGATGCAGCTCTTTGTTCTTTGAAGGATTTCCTTCAGTGTTGGGTTTGAAGATGGTTGGATTGATTACATCAGTAATGCGCTTTGACCTAGGAGGGATGTTGTAAATCCTTTTTCCTCCATCTCTCTCCATGTTCAGTAAAGAGGCAATTGACTCTTCAGTGATTACTATCTTTACCCCCAAAACATGAGAGACGATGAAATGATCATCAGCATCTGCAAATCTCCAGAACTCCTTGATGAGAAGTGGGTAAACAGGGCCATAGAGCCTTTGGAAATAGTTTCCCCAACCTTGTTTACGAAGTTCTTCAGTAAGATCAACGCAATTTCTCTTCAAGTTGTCGAAATCTACTAGTGTTTCACACAACACGCCCAGTCCTTCAAAAGGGGTTGCTAGGTTTATATGGGGTTCACGGTCAAGAATATGGGGTTCCTTGTAAACAGGGGTGATAGAGACGCCTGTAACCGTTGGAGTTGGAATGCTTGACGTTTGAGCAGTTGAGCTTGATTCCATTTGTTGAGAAAAGTTAAACACTTCTTGTTGTTGAGCGTCCATGGTGAAGAAGAAGATGAAGATTGAGAGTTTGCAGAGAATGCTTCAGAGAGGTTTAGGGTTTTAGAGAGGGTTTGAGAGTGAGTGAGAGTGAAAAGTGTGTGAAATGTGAGAAAAGTGTTTAAATACTCTAAGTAAAACACATGCAAAACGACACATCAAATTGCGTTAGTACAAAGCTCAAGATTGCACGCTTGGGGGAAAAATGATTACAGCTAATTAATGAATGTCTAATCCCAACAGTACGCACACTGCTCAAGGAGATTTCAAACGTCTGTCCTTTGAATTTCTTTTGACAGCTGTCTAGAAGTTCTAGGGTTAGACGCTTAGTGCTCCACGTGTTGATGTATCTGATCTTCAGGAATACCAAAAGATTGATTCCTGGAGATTTCTAACTCAGATATCTTCTTAACTGGTAGAAGTATCAGAGTCAGAGGCAGAAGTACATTTGTTTTTATATCAGAGTCTCATTTTACATTTTCAGAGCCACACTTCATTCAGGGCAATTTTTAATGTTCAGATTTTCTAAGATGAAAAGAAATCTATCTTCAGCTAGAGGCTTAGTGAAGATATCTGCCCATTGATGTTCTGTATCAATGAACTTCAATGTTACTATCCCTTTCTGAACATAGTCTCTGATAAAATGATGTTTTATTTCAATGTGTTTGGCTCTGGAATGTAGAATGGGATTCTTACTTAAACAAATAGCAGCAGTATTATCACAAAAGATAGGAATGTTACTCTCAAAGATTTGCAGATCTTCTAACTGATGCTTCATCCAGAGCATCTGAGTTGTGCACAGTGATGCTGAGATGTATTTTGCTTCTGAAGTTGATAGAGCAATTGTTGACTGTCTTTTGCTAGTCCAGGATATCAGATTGTTTCCCAGAAGCTGGCAATTTCCAGATGTGCTTTTTCGTTCTAATCTATCTCCTGCATAATCTGCATCACAGTAACCAGAAAGTCTATACTCTGATGTTTTCTTATACATCAGGCCCAGGTTAGGAGTTCCTTTCAGATACTTAAGAATTCTCTTAACTGCTGTTAAATGAGATTCTCTAGGATCTGATTGGAATCTGGCACAAAGACAGACGCTAAAGAGAATATCAGGACGAGTAGCAGTCAGATAGAGAAGAGAGCCTATCATACCTCGATAGAGCTTCTGACAAACCTTGTTGCTTACCTCTTCCTTTTCAAGAATGCAAGTTGGGTGCATGGGAGTTTTTGCAGAGTTGCATTCAGTCATGTCAAACTTCTTCAGAACGTCTTTAATGTACTTGCTTTGATGAACGTACGTGACTTCTGGAGTTTGATTAATTTGAATTCCCAGAAAGAACTTTAGTTCTTGCATTAAACTCATTTCAAATTCTGCCTGCATTAACTTAGAAAATTCTTGGCAAACAGAGATATTAGCAGAACCAAAAATAATATCATCAACGTAAATCTGGCATATCATGAGATCATTATTAAGGTTTTTACAGAAGAGTGTAGAATCAGCTTTCCCTCTGATAAAATTTTGTTCCAGAAGAAAATTGCTTAATCGTTCATACCAAGCTCTGGGAGCTTGTTTAAGTCCATATAAGGATTTCTTAAGTTTAAAAACATGTTCTGGAAAATTTGAATTTTCAAAACCTGGAGGTTGGTTGACATACACTTCTTCTGAAATATAACCATTAAGGAATGCACTCTTGACATCCATTTGATATAATTTGATAGAGTGATTAATAGCAAAAGATACAAGAAGACGAATACATTCTAACCTCGCGACTGGAGCAAAGGTTTCATTATAGTCAATACCTTCTTGTTGACTGTAACCTTGAGCTACCAGTCGAGCTTTGTTTCTGACAACTTCTCCTTTCTCGTTCAGCTTGTTTCGGAAAACCCATCTGGTTCCAATGACATGAGTGCCTCTGGGTTTAGGAACGAGATCCCAGACATCATTCTTTGAGAATTGATCTAATTCTTCTTGCATGGCTGAAACCCAGTCGTTATCCTGAAGTGCTTCATCACAAGACATAGGGTCAATCAGAGACACTAGTCCCAAAGGAGTATCTTCAGAGGTCCTGAAGGTAGATCTGGTTCTGACAGGTTCAACCTTGTTTCCCAGAATCAAATCTTCAGAAACGTTGATACGACTTTTAACTTTCTTTGGGATTTCTGGAGATTTAATTTCTTCAGAGTTCTGAGTGACAGTTGCTTCTTGAGTTTTATCAGATTCTACAAGAGTGATTTCTAAATCTGCAAACTTTTCAACTAGCTTTGACTTTTCAGGGTCAAGCTTATCATCAAATCTGACATGAATTGATTCTTCCACAATTTTGGTTTCTGTGTTGTATACTCTGTAGCCTTTAGAGCGTTCTGAGTATCCTAACATAATACCTTTCTGTGCTTTGGAATCAAACTTGTTCAGATGTTCTTTAGTATTTAAGATAAAGCAAGAACATCCAAAAGGATGAAAATATGAAATGTTTGGTTTTCTTCCTTTACACAGTTCATAGGGAGTCTTTTCCAGAATGGGTCTTATAGAGATTCTATTCTGAATGTAACACGTTGTATTTACAGCCTCTGCCCAAAAGTGCTTTGCCACATTAGTTTCATTGATCATGGTTCTAGCCATCTCTTGGAGTGTCCTATTCTTCCTCTCTATAACTCCATTTTGTTGTGGAGTTCTAGAGCAGGAGAAATCATGAGATATTCCATTAGAGTCAAATAATTCTTCAAAATCTTTGTTTTCAAATTCTCCACCATGATCACTTCTGACTCTAACAATTTTAGAGTCAAATTCTTTTTGCACTTTGGAACAGAAACTGGTGAATACAGAGTGAGACTCACTCTTGTGCTTTAGGAATTTCACCCATGTCCAGCGGCTGTAATCATCAACAATTACTAGTCCATATTTCTTTCCATTGACTGATGCTGTTTTCACAGGACCAAATAAGTCAATGTGAAGAAGTTCCAGAGGCTTAGAGGTAGAAACAACATTTTTCTTTTTAAAGGATGTTTTTGAAAATTTTCCTTTCTGACATGCTTCACACATAGCATCTGAAGAAAACTTCAGTTTAGGTAGGCCTCTGACTAACTCGAGTTTATTTAGCTGAGAAAGTTTCCTCATGCTAATGTGGCCCAAGCGTCTATGCCATATCCATTGCTCTTTGTGAACAGACATCAAACATTTAACATTTTGTTCTTTTAAATCAGAAAGATTAATTTTATAAATGTTGTTTTTCCTCTTGCCTGTGAAAAGGACAGAGCCATTGTTCTGATTAATGGCTTTACATGTTTTTTGATTAAAGATTACATCATAACCGTTATCACTTAATTGACTTATGGATAACAAGTTATGCATTAATCCTTCTACATAAAGAACATCAGATATAGAGGGAAGAGTACCATTACCAATAGTTCCAGAGCCTCTGATCCTTCCTTTCTGATCTCCTCCGAAGCCTACAAATCCAGCGTCTTTAAGTTCCAGACTTTGGAACATAGACTTTCTTCCCGTCATGTGTCGCGAGCATCCAGAGTCCAGGTACCATGACTGGTGTCTGAACTTTGCTGCATAGGATATCTGCAACATAGACAATCTTATCCTTTGGTACCCAGAATCTCTTGGGTCCTTTCAGATTAGTTTTCCCAGAGTTTCTTATAACTTTGGGTTTTCTAGCATTTTTAAATTTTTGTTCTTGTGTGTGTGTATAGTGATATGAAAAGGGAGACTTAAGTTGGTTACTGGTAGAAGTTTTATCTTCCTTAGGATCATACCCAATTCCCTTTTTATTGTTCTGACTAACTCCATAAATCATGGATGCCATAATACTCCTATCTATCCCATTTTTCAGAAATTCTTGAAAGGCTTCTTCATATTCATAAATTATTTTATTTGAAGTTTGTGGTGCTTGAGACAACGCTTCTTCTAATTCTAAGTTTTTTGTTTTTGCTCCATCTCTTTCTAACGTTAAAGATCTGATTGTATCTTCTTGTGCTAGAATTGTTATCTCAAGTTCACTACATTCTTCAAATTTTGCTTTAAGTCAGCCTTTAATGTTTTTAATTCTTTGTTTTAATTTCTGATAAGAGCTAAGAGTTTCTGACAAGCATGATTCTAAATCAGATCGAGAAAGTTCAGAGAATACCTCTTCAGATTCTTCATCTGAGCTACTGGATGTGGTAGCCATAAGTGCCACGTTGGCCTGTTCATCAGAGTCAGATTCTGATGATCCAGATTCACTATCATCCCAGGTAGCCATCAGTCCTTTCTTTGTCCTGAAGGTATTTTTCTTGAAGCTTTCTTTTCTAGAGTTGTCTTTCTTTAACTTGGGGCATTCATTTCTGTAATGACCTGTTTCTTTACATTCATAACAGGTAATATCTTTGTTAGCTTTACCTTTTGAAGTTGACTCTGATCGATCCCCTCTGGGTCTTGGTCTTCTGAAGTTGTTGTTCCTCTTTTTCCAGAGTTGCTTAACTCTTCTGGTTAGTAGGGACAACTCTTCTTCATCATCAGAGTCTTCTGATTCAGAGTCGTCAGTATCTTCAGTTTCTGCCTGGAGAGCTTTGGTTCTGTCAGGTTTCCGTCTTTCAGATCTGGACTTTAACGCTACGGACTTGTTCTTTTTCTGAGGCTCATCTTCCTCTAGTTCTATCTCATGGCTTCTGAGTGAACTGACAAGTTCCTCAAGACTGATATTGTTCAGATCCTTTGACAACTTCAGAGCAGTAACCATGGGTCTCCATTTCTTTGGCAGACTTCTGACTATCTTTTTAACGTGGTCTGCAGTTGTGTATCCTTTGTCTAGAACCTTGAGACATGCAATCAGAGTTTGGAATCTAGAAAACATTGCTTCTATGGCTTCGTTATCTTCCATTTTGAAAGCTTCATATTTCTGGATAAGTGCCAGAGCCTTTGTCTCTTTGACTTGAGAGTTTCCTTCATGAGTCATCCTTACTTGGTTAACGTGCTGCATTCAATTTCTTAATTGTTAAACTCACTTTCTATTATCGTTTTGCATGCACCCTAAATGTGTATATATTCATTTCACAAACTACACTTGCACACTTTACACCCACGACCTCACAAAACCCTCTCTCTCAGTTCTTCATCTCCTTCAAAGAATTTCTACAGTCTTCATCAAGCTCTTCAAACATTCATCATCATCTTCAACTGTTCTTCATGGATTCTCAGTAATAATCCGTTTACAACTTCTCACAACAAATGAACTCAACAGAGCAAGCACTCAATTCTAGCCAACAAACCACTGCAACCACCGGCGTAGTCTCAACTCCAGCCTATAGGGAACCCCACATCCTCGATCGTGAGCCCCATATACATCTAGCAACTCCCTTTGAGAAGCTTGAAGTTCTATGTGAATCCTTGGTTGATTTCGAAAACATGAACCGAAATGGCGTCGACCTCACTGAAGAACTGAAAATGAAAGGGTGGGAAACCTAATTTTAACGCCTCTATGGCCCTGTGTACACGAATCTGGTTAAAGAGTTCTGGCGTTTTGCAGACTCAGATGCTCACTACATTGTCTCCTAGGTTCTGGGAGTCAAGATAGTCATTAATGAAAAATTAATTGCCTCCCTTCTGAACATGGAGAAGATAGGAGGAAGACGCATCTACAACATAAACCCTAGGGCAAAGTACTTATCCCAGGAAATCAACCCTACCATCTTCCAACAGAGTGCTGAAGGCAAGCATTCCAAGAACAAGAAGCTACATCAGAACCTCCAGGTCTGGCTGAAGATCATCTTATGCACCATCCATCATCGTCCTGCTTCAAACTCTTCTGACTACATCAACACAGATCAGAAGTGTATCTTGTACTGCATTCACAAAGGTCTGAAACTATGTCTACCTGCACTCCTCTTCAAGTACCTCAGAGATTCAGTTAAAGACACCAGAAACACAATGAAGACAAGGAACTACATCTCTCTAGGGAGGCTGATATCTGATGTATCGATCGAGAGTGGCCTCGTGGACCACTTGATTAAGCTCAAACTCATGGAAGATGTCACCATTAACACTGGAAGACCTCTGAATGCTCGAAATCTAAAGAGCATGGGAATCATTGATCAAGTCAGAGCCAAACCAACACTTGATACCTCTTGGGAAGCACTCAGAGATTATAGGGAGATTCTCAACGGACTCTACCTGTTCTCCAAGATTGACCCTCAAGAGGTAGTAGCCTACTATCTACAGGACCTTGCCAATCAAGGGGTGGATATCTCTGACTTCGCAGTGGATTGGCTTCCTGAGCATCCACTCACTTCATGAAGAGGATGCGGGAGCCCTCTGAGAAATCCAAGAAGGCGAAGAAAGCTAAGCTGGGAGAATCCTCTGGATCAAGACCCCCAGTTCCTCTGGTTGGCTCTCCAGGTAAGTCTGTATCTCTCCCGCGCTCTGTCAAAATTAAACCAATTGCTTCTTTTCTTCCCCAAACAACTCTCATATACACCTCTATTAAAACTCCTCCCTCAACCACTAGATCTTCTAACCCACCTTCTCTGAAATTCAACCTCGCCACCATAACATTACCAGTTTTAGAAGTAGAAATGTTGAATGAAACCACCTCACCATCATCATCATCATCTCCTTAATCCCCACCTTACTACGAACTCTCCTCTGATACCGAACCATATGACCCCTAATCCCCCACTCTGGCTCAGCTCCAAGCCCGTGCTCTGGCCTCTCAATAACCATCACATCCTGAACCTGAACCTGAACCTGAAGTCACTTCCCCACCTCTGGAACATCCAAATTCAACCACATCTGAACCACCTCAAACACCATTTGAACCATAACCAACCCACTATGAACCACAACCAACCCAATCACCATCTAAACCAACCCCACAACCTGAATTATTCTCACATACCCACTCTGACATACCACCACCCATCACTTCCGCTGACCCAACAACTCCCACACTTAATCTAAGTGCCCCTAACTCACCCTCCTCACCCTCCCCAGCCTCTGCCACTGAACCAGAAACTACCCTTCCTACCCTTGAAGAAGCAATCCAGGTTTTTGCAGAGTCTTCAGTTGAGAAGGTCAAGTCTCCGACCATCAACTCTGGTATCAGTGGTGATCCCTCTGCTGTAAGGATCCACTGGAATAAAGTGATAAGCTGGATGACCTCTGAAGCCTTCAAGCTGAAAGGCCTCTCTGAACAAGTCCGTAACGACTTGATCAGAGACGCTGGGATTAGACTTCAAGAGCGCCTAGCCAGAGAAGCTGAGGAACGGGAAAGGAAGGATGCTGAAGAGAAAGCGCGCCAAGAAGAACTTCACAGAATCAGAGAAGCTGAAGCAAAGGCTGCTACCGAGGCTGAGGCAAAAGCTAAAGCCGATGCTGAAGAAGCAACTCACATTATTGAAGAAGCTGCTGCCAAAGCCAATGCTGATGAACTGACTCAGGGGGAGCACTCTAACTTTGGGTTTGTCCCTCTGGTCTTGAAGACTCTAGAGGAACTGTAGAAAGAACAACAGGTAGTTTGGGCCAGGCTGTATCAACAGGACTCAGTCAACGTCAGCATTCAGAACATGTTGTCCTAGATGCTCCAAAGGATGCCTCCGGCCCCAAACCCTTAGGCCCCTAGGCTATTTTCTTGTTGCTTTCTCTATTTTGTTATTTTCTCTTTTCTTTCTGCCTTCTGACATATGTGCTTATATGTAAATGCTTCTTTATCAATATCAACCTTTTTTTGTTGCCATGTCTTTTTGATTCTGACAAAAAGGGGGAGAACTAAAACAGCTCTGATGAAAACATAACTAAATCCTCTCAAGCACTGCAAATATTTTCAATAAATTATTACTAAATCAATGACTAAAGATATGCAGGAAAGTAACTAAAAGCACCAAACCAAGGAAGGTCCGGTAAGAACTCCTGAGTTATCCAAGGATCTAACTCAGGGGGAGCCCACTGTACTATCTTATCTAAGATTTTCTTTAATGTTTCACCTTTACTCTGTATTGTTTTGTCATCATCAAAAAGGGGGAGATTGTAAGAACAAAGTTGGTTCTACAATATATCTCTAAGATTTTGATGATAACAAAGGATGAAACAAAAATGGTACGCTAACGAGATTTTTTCTTAGTGTGCAAGACTCTGACCATACATCAGATAGAAAATTATGTCAGATACAAAATATTTGATTATCAGATGTTACTCAGAAAGAATGTGTCCAGAAGATTCTGATTCTGATCAACGCAGATACCAGCGTAACATTAAGAAGTCAGAAACTCCGATAAAAGAATAAAGAAGTCTAGAGCATTGAGAAGCTCTGATGTGGTTAGACATATTTATCCTCTGAAGGCAAACTCTGATCTATCAAGACTCTGATGAAGACTCACCAGCTCGGAATGCATTGAAGGTGAGAAAAACAAGAAAGGGGGGGTTTGAATTGTTTGGAAAAATAAGCGCTTTTCAAAATGAAAATCACACAAGGATTTTATACTGGTTCGCTTATAACACAAATCTACTCCAGTCCACCCGGCCGAGGTGATTTCGCCTTCAACAAGGACTTAATCCACTAATCTTGAAAGATTACAAACAACGTCTAAGAGAAAAATCTCTTAGTCCTCTCAAGTATACAGACTACACAGAGTCACTTGAGGAAATCAACAATCAATAGATGAAAGATTTATGTAATCTAGAGTGCTTCTAAGATAAGCTAATATTACAATAGTAAGAACAAAGTGATTCACGTTATAAGCAAAAGCTTCGTGAAGATTTAGAGAGCAAGAATGTTTTCTTGTGCGTTGATGTTTCAGTATAATTTCTGCTTGTATGTATTGTATGTTGAATGTTGATTTGCAGTTCTTTATATAGATCAGTGAGGTGGTAGTTGAAACTGATGGATATTAAAATGAATTTACGCCATCACTTAAATAGCTTCTGCAGGATAACTTTCTCTCCTTGAAATGACTACTTACCACATATAGTATCTTCTTTATTGAAATTGGAGATTAACGTCTCTTTCTGTTTTAGGAAATCCATTTGCAAATCTTTACTTGACTTTAACGTTACTCTTTCATAATTAGCAATTCCATGATCAGAGTCTTCGTGTATCTGAGAATCTTGGAATCTTGCTTCTGATGTTGAGTTCAGATAGTTTCTTCAGACAGCGCTGATAACTTCTGGAATTTAGAGATATCGTTGTTCAGAGTCAGACCATCTAGAGCTTACTTCTTGTTCAGATGCTTCTGATACTTTGCTGTTATGCTCAGAGTTAGACTTTCTTGAACTTGTTTCCACTTCAGATGCTTCTTATCTTCTGATAATTTGTATCTGATCTGGTTCTGTATCTGATGACATCATCAGATTTCTTCCTTCTTTCTTTAGAACCCTGCACACTTAGAAACTTTTCGTTAGGGTGCCATTTTTGGTTTCATCCTTTGTTATCATCAAAATCAAGGAATCTGTTGTAGAGCAATTTTTGTTCTTACAATCTCCCCCTTTTTGATGATGACAAAACAATCTTAATTAGCAGATGAAACATGAATAATATTAGATCAGATAAACAGAAGCTCCCCCTGAGATAGTGCTAGGGAGTTCAGAAGTTCTTACCAGAGCTTCTAAGTAAAGAGGTTTGTTGATACCTTCTGCAATTTCTTAAGTCCAGGTTAGATAAATTTATTTTTAAGAAAAATATGTTGCAGAATGCTTAAGGTATTAGACAATATTTTCATCAGAGCTATTAATGACTTCTCCCCCTTTTTGTCAGAATCAAAAAGACATAGCAAAAAAATAAATAATTGAAGAGAAAAACATTGTATTCAGATAAAAGCACAAAGGCAAAAGGAACAAGAAACATCAGATTCAGAGAAAGCAAAACAAAACAACAGGCAAGCAAAAAAATATCCTAAGTGCCTAAGGGTTTGGAGGCGGAGGCATTCTCTGAAGCAGCATAGCAAGCATGTTCTGGATGTTGTCGTTGACAGTATCTTGCTTGTCCATTCTGGCCCGGAGTTCATTCTGATCTTGCTTAAGTTCTTTCAGAGTCTGAAGAATCATAGGGATAACAGAAGAGGACTCTCCCAGAGTCAGAGCCTGTTGTGCTTCAGCTTCAGCAGCAGCTTGCGCTTCAGCAGCAGCTTGCGCTTCAGCATCCGCCAGAGCCTTAGCTTCAGCTTCCTTTAACCTTAGGATTTCAGCTTCCCTTGCTTTTTCTTCTTCCAGTCTTCTTGCTTCTTCAGCTTCTCGCGCAAGTCTCTCTTCCTCTAGCCTCCTGGCTTCTTCAGCAGCTTCTCTGGCAAGTCTTTCCTGGAGTCTTCCCTCAGCATCTCTGATGTAGCCATTTCTGACTTGTTCAGAGATGTTTTTCAGTCTAAAAGCCTCAGAGGTCATCCAGCCAATGACTCTGTTCAAGTGTGTCCTTACAGAATCAGGATCATCACTGATTTCAGAGTTGGTGGTTAGAGACTTGACCTTTTGTACTGAAGCCCCTGCTACCAGCATGATGGCTTCCTCAAGGGTAGGTATAGAAAGGTCAGGTTCAGAGGTATGAGGTGGAGATGTTGGAGGGCTGAGATTTAATGTGAGAGGTTCAGATTCTGCTTCAGGTTCAGATCTTTGGGGTGAAGCGTAAAGAGGGTTTAAGTCTAAAGGTTCAGTTTCAGTTTCTGATTCAGGTGCAGCAGAGGTGTTTGGTGGGTTGATATCAGAGGTGGGAAGGTCAGAGGGTTGGTCTTCAGAAGGTTGGTTTTCAGAAGGGATGGTGGTTGTTTGTTGTGGTGGTGAAGTTATTTCAGGTTCTGTTGGTTGTTGTGAAGCGAGGTTTTGAGCATAAATTTGGGCTAAGGTTGGAGAGTCAGGGTCAGAGTAATCTTGGTCAGAGGAAATGTTGAGGTATGGTGGTGATTCTGGGGCTGAGGATGATGAAGAGGAAGTGCTTTGGTTCATTTGTTCAGGTTCAGAAGGAGGTATGAATGTACGGGCGATATTTAGAATTGGTGAAGATTGTGAAGTTCTGGTGGTTGAAGGTGGGATATCAGAGGTTGTATAAATGGGTGGTGTTGGGAGAGGATTAGAGGAAGGAGTAGAGGAAACCATCAGAGGGTCAGAGGAAACAGGAGGAACAGACGTACCAGTAGAAATTTTCAGAGGAGCTGGAGATCTGCTTCCAGAAGATTCTCCAATTCTTGCCTTCTTTGCCTGAGATGCTATCTTCTTCTCAGAGAGACCTCTCTTGTACCTGACGAAGTCTTCTTCTGAATCTAGACAATCGTCGAGGCTGAAGTCAGATATGTCAACACCTTCATCCAGCAGACGCTGAAGATAGATAACAACCGCATCTCTGGGTTCATCCTTGAAGAACCTTGCAAGACCATGAGGCAGCTTCCTCTGATCTTTCAAGGCATCCCAGGAGGTATCCATAGTGGGTCTGACTTAAATCTTCTTTATTATTCCCATACTCTTGAGATTTCTGGCGTTCAGAGGCTTCCCAGTATCTATTGCCAGATCTTGCATCAGCTTGGCTTTCTCCAGATGATCTACCAACCCATTCTCAATGAAGACATCAGATATGAGCCTTCCCAGAGGGATGTAGGATCTGGGCTTCATGTTGTTCCTGGTTTCCCTTACAGAATCTCTGAGATATCTGAAGAGAAGTGCAGGAAGGCAGATCTTCACACCCTTCTGAATGCAGTACAAAATGCACTTCTGATCTGCATTGATGTAATCAGAGGAGTTGGATGCTGGGCGGTGGTGAATAGTTCCCAGAATGATCTTCAGCCACACTCTGAGGTTCTGATGCAGCTCTTTGTTCTTTGAAGGATTTCCTTCAGTGTTGGGTTTGAAGATGGTTGGATTGATTACATCAGTAATGCGCTTTGACCTAGGAGGGATGTTGTAAATCCTTTTTCCTCCATCTCTCTCCATGTTCAGTAAAGAGGCAATTGACTCTTCAGTGATTACTATCTTTACCCCCAAAACATGAGAGACGATGAAATGATCATCAGCATCTGCAAATCTCCAGAACTCCTTGATGAGAAGTGGGTAAACAGGGCCATAGAGCCTTTGGAAATAGTTTCCCCAACCTTGTTTACGAAGTTCTTCAGTAAGATCAACGCAATTTCTCTTCAAGTTGTCGAAATCTACTAGTGTTTCACACAACACGCCCAGTCCTTCAAAAGGGGTTGCTAGGTTTATATGGGGTTCACGGTCAAGAATATGGGGTTCCTTGTAAACAGGGGTGATAGAGACGCCTGTAACCGTTGGAGTTGGAATGCTTGACGTTTGAGCAGTTGAGCTTGATTCCATTTGTTGAGAAAAGTTAAACACTTCTTGTTGTTGAGCGTCCATGGTGAAGAAGAAGATGAAGATTGAGAGTTTGCAGAGAATGCTTCAGAGAGGTTTAGGGTTTTAGAGAGGGTTTGAGAGTGAGTGAGAGTGAAAAGTGTGTGAAATGTGAGAAAAGTGTTTAAATACTCTAAGTAAAACACATGCAAAACGACACATCAAATTGCGTTAGTACAAAGCTCAAGATTGCACGCTTGGGGGAAAAATGATTACAGCTAATTAATGAATGTCTAATCCCAACAGTACGCACACTGCTCAAGGAGATTTCAAACGTCTGTCCTTTGAATTTCTTTTGACAGCTGTCTAGAAGTTCTAGGGTTAGACGCTTAGTGCTCCACGTGTTGATGTATCTGATCTTCAGGAATACCAAAAGATTGATTCCTGGAGATTTCTAACTCAGATATCTTCTTAACTGGTAGAAGTATCAGAGTCAGAGGCAGAAGTACATTTGTTTTTATATCAGAGTCTCATTTTACATTTTCAGAGCCACACTTCATTCAGGGCAATTTTTAATGTTCAGATTTTCTAAGATGAAAAGAAATCTATCTTCAGCTAGAGGCTTAGTGAAGATATCTGCCCATTGATGTTCTGTATCAATGAACTTCAATGTTACTATCCCTTTCTGAACATAGTCTCTGATAAAATGATGTTTTATTTCAATGTGTTTGGCTCTGGAATGTAGAATGGGATTCTTACTTAAACAAATAGCAGCAGTATTATCACAAAAGATAGGAATGTTACTCTCAAAGATTTGCAGATCTTCTAACTGATGCTTCATCCAGAGCATCTGAGTTGTGCACAGTGATGCTGAGATGTATTTTGCTTCTGAAGTTGATAGAGCAATTGTTGACTGTCTTTTGCTAGTCCAGGATATCAGATTGTTTCCCAGAAGCTGGCAATTTCCAGATGTGCTTTTTCGTTCTAATCTATCTCCTGCATAATCTGCATCACAGTAACCAGAAAGTCTATACTCTGATGTTTTCTTATACATCAGGCCCAGGTTAGGAGTTCCTTTCAGATACTTAAGAATTCTCTTAACTGCTGTTAAATGAGATTCTCTAGGATCTGATTGGAATCTGGCACAAAGACAGACGCTAAAGAGAATATCAGGACGAGTAGCAGTCAGATAGAGAAGAGAGCCTATCATACCTCGATAGAGCTTCTGACAAACCTTGTTGCTTACCTCTTCCTTTTCAAGAATGCAAGTTGGGTGCATGGGAGTTTTTGCAGAGTTGCATTCAGTCATGTCAAACTTCTTCAGAACGTCTTTAATGTACTTGCTTTGATGAACGTACGTGACTTCTGGAGTTTGATTAATTTGAATTCCCAGAAAGAACTTTAGTTCTTGCATTAAACTCATTTCAAATTCTGCCTGCATTAACTTAGAAAATTCTTGGCAAACAGAGATATTAGCAGAACCAAAAATAATATCATCAGCGCTGATAACTTCTGGAATTTAGAGATAGCGTTGTTCAGAGTCAGACCATCTAGAGCTTACTTCTTGTTCAGATGCTTCTGATACTTTGCTGTTATGCTCAGAGTTAGACTTTCTTGAACTTGTTTCCACTTCAGATGCTTCTTATCTTCTGATAATTTGTATCTGATCTGGTTCTGTATCTGATGACATCATCAGATTTCTTCCTTCTTTCTTTAGAACCCTGCACACTTAGAAACTTTTCGTTAGGGTGCCATTTTTGGTTTCATCCTTTGTTATAATCAAAATCAAGGAATCTGTTGTAGAGCAATTTTTGTTCTTACATGCATAACCGAAAAGAAATCTGTATTTGGAAAGAAACTATTTCAAGAAGGAAATAATGAGGCTCTCAAAATTGTTTTAGAAAGAAACAATGACAGTAATAACATTAATCACTCTTCAATGACCAAGATCCTGTCAACACTCCAACGATCCTTCTCAACGACTATATAAAGGTCGGAATACGTCACAAGAGAACACACCTGAGACACACAAGAAAATGAAAACTCTCAATTTCATTCTTATCTTTCACGAGCTGCTGCTCTTACGTGAAAAACTATTGTTCTTACAATTCTGTAATTCTTGCTTGTTTGTTAGAAGCACTTTACATTACAATTTATACTCTTGCTTGAACTACTTCCTCAAGTGACTCTCCGTAGTCTGAATACTTGAAAGGGCTGAGAGATTATTCTCTTAGACGTTTGGTTGTGTAATCTTTCAAGATTAGTGGATTAAGTCCTTTTTTAAGGCGAACTCACCTTGGTCGGGTGGACTGGAGTAGCTTTGAATTTCAAGCGAACCAGTATAAAATTTTGTGTCATCTCTTGTTTATTCTGTGTGTGTCTGATTTCTGAAAAAGTTTTTATTTCTAAAACAATTCAAACCACCTTTCTTGTTTTTCTCAACCTTCAAAAATATGGACTATGAACGGTCTAGAGGGGGGTGAGTAGACCTCCCAAAATAAAACTTCAGTTTGAAAAATATTTTTATCAGAGTTTCAATAACAAAATGTTTTGTGAGGCGGAAGCAAAGTTCACGTAAGAAGTATTTATGCTTATATTGAGAGATTCACAAATGTACTTAATAAGTTCAAAGTGTATCCAATAGAACTACTGAATTTTACCAAATTACAAACTAATCAAATTGTAAAATTGTTCAATTTCACAAGATATGCTATTGAATGATTTTCAATTACGCACAAGATTCTACTATCACAATTTTTAGACTTAATCCATACTAACACAAGGTTAAATTACTTATTCTAACAAAACCTACAACTTAAACAATAAATTTCTACTAACGGGTAAACTCATCCACATGTAATTCTAGAAAGCAAAACCTAAACATGCGATCATCTACAAAATTTAATGTGATATATATATATATATATATATATATATATATATATATATATATATATATATATATATATATATATATATAGATAGATATAGATAGATAGATAGATAGATAGATAGATAGATAGATAGATAGATAGATAGATAGAGAGAGAGAGAGAGAGAGAGAGAGAGAGAGAGAGAGAAGTGCATACACCAGGATTTATAGTAGTTTGGAATGTTCGTGCTCGATTTATGCTTAATCCACTCTCCAATGGTTGTCTAGTGAAAATTTATTGGTCTTCCACTATGATTTACAAATATTTTACAAGAGTTCGTACAATCACTAGTCCACAAATAAAATGCTGAAAGTAAAATTTATTTTATTATGGATCTTGACTTATACACATATCCACAAACTGAACTCTATGTAAATTATTTACTCAAGATCACTCCTTAAATCTTCCATCCCTAACAACCTGCTCCTAAGTCTCTATCTGTGGTAATTTCCACACAATTCTGATGTTATCTTGAGCGTTGAGCTGTCCGAAGATCAAAAGAATTCCCACCTTGTGTATAGACTTTCACATAGTACTACCAAGGTCAACCTAGAGAGAAGAACCTTCTTCTTTTCCATTGAAATTGTTGCAACCAGTCACAATACCACACGATCTTACAAGCCTCTAAAATCTTAAACAAATCTTCAAAGAAATTTAAAACCCAAAAGGATCTTCTCAAACAATCACGAACTATCAAGATGAAATTTGAATCCATGCAAAAATGGAAAAAGAATTAACTAGAACATGTAAGAAATTGATTGTAAGTGTTCAAGAAAGATTCAATACCCTTTTGAAAAATGTAAGAACAAGTGGTTTCTGAGTTTTCAAATCACCAATGAAAGAATGTGTTTTCTAACATTATGAAAGGTTGAGAGATGAAAAAAATGATTAATATGTTCTGGAGATGAAACACAAAAATTAGTGAAAAAGCGATGTTTGATTAGAATCAAGAGCATTTTGTGATTTGAGCCAAGTTAGCAAAGTCATATGAAACAAGATCTACATCTAAAAGAGAGACCCATTTTGTGTGATTCAAATCAAATTCAGTGCATAATTTGACATACAATACATATGATTCGACTCACAACTAACTCATGATTAAACTCAAACTTTCTAGTGGATGAAAGAGGATTTGTGATTCGACTCAAGCACACAATATGATTCGACTCATAGCTACATGATTCGAATCAGGAGTTAGTTTTAATTCGACTCACAAGCTCCAATAAATTTTTGTTCCCCTCTGCCTTGTTTGATTTGACTCAGGGATGTGTGTGATTCGACTAGCACATCTAAAATATCAAAAATCTAAGTTTTAAACATAGTTTTGATATTCCACTTTTGGCATGACCTGAGTCAATCTCAATTATGGTTCTTGTTCAACAAAACTTGACCAATTGACTTAAATCATAATGTTCATGCTTTAACATAAAAACTTTGAATTATGCATGCTAAAACATAGATAAAAAAACTCAATCCTAAAAGATGCGCAATTGAAAGTGGAGGCTCAAATATAAAGCTAAATTGAAAGTAAAGCTTAAGAGACAAGCAATAAAACCACATGGAGTTCTCTCCCTAAACATATCAAAGACATGCAACTTCATGTGGTGTTGGAGAAGGCATCGAGCTGAGGTTAGTCTTTGGTACATCGAGAAAGAGTAAAGAATTACGAAAGAAAGATACTAACGAGCTCATTGATAAGAAGTTAGCACATGAACGAGAATCCCAAATGAAGAAAGTTGGATGAGATGTACGATAAGAAGTTGGAAGAAATATTAGCACAAGAGAGTGAATCCAAAAATAAAGAGTTAGACGAGATGTACGATAAGAAGTTGGAAGAAAGACTAGCACAAGAGAGTGAATCCTAAAAGAAAGAGATGGAAATGTGCAAGAAAGAGTATGAAGAGCTTTATGCCGTATGTGAAAATAGGGTTTTGTGTGTTGCAACTACTTTGTGGTCTTATAACATGGCATATGCGTGTTTGTTTTGTTATTCTTTTTATGATGCAGAAATTGGCGCTGACGAGTGTAACCGTCCAACTGAGTACAAATTAAGTTGATGAATTGCCGAAAGATTTGTTTTAGGTGGTGCAAGCACGAAAGGAAGTTGTTCAACCGCTGATGAATTCTTAGCAAGTGTACCCATAGTGTCGCATTAATAAAATATTAAATCCACATGTACTTCTTTTTAACAAGTTAAAAAGTGTGCAGTACATAGAAAATAGTAAACAGGGTGGGTGTGGGGGTGGGGGTGAGGGGAGTGGGGATGGGGATGTCAAGTTCAAGTGCAAAAAATAAAATAAAGTGTTCATAAAAAATTATGAAAGAGGTCAGGTTGTATATAGAATCCCATATTTCTCTATTATTGATGCTTGATTCCTTACATGAATAATCTCATCACTATAATCCCACGGAGAATTAACAAAACCGCTATAACCAATCTCTTGCGATATAGCTCACTAATCACTACTCGAAGTTTCCTATCCCTAGTCCACCAGCGTGAGTAAGATTAAGTGATGCAATAGAGCGTTAATTCACTAGCCACTACTCAGGGTTTTCTATCCCTAGTCAACCAATAGAAGCATGACAATTGCCCTAGGTCTAACATATATATTAATGGTCAGTATTCCCTATGTGCCCAAAATCATATTAAAATAGCATCTCACATAAAAAGCATTACGAACAATAAGTAATTGAATAGACTTATAGATCAAAGAATTCATGCAAAGTCGAATCAACATATTGCCCAACAATATCAAAACAGTTTCATCAAACACAACCTAAACTAGAGGAGTTTAGCTACTCATAACTCAAAATACAATACAAAAAGAATTAAGAAGAATTGCATATGAGTTTCCTTGAAAGATTGGCCTCCAATGGCTTAAAATGCTCTCAAAATCACCTATGATGTTGTAAAAATCGTACTTCATATGCCCAATTTCGTAACCCTTGTAAAAGTGCAGAAAATCCAATTAAATATCCTTCAGAATGGACCAGAACGTGTAAACCCCCCCCAAAAAAAGGATCCATCATGCACGATGCAACCTTTTTATCCCTATCACGTCAGCGATATTGCGCATGATTATTCTAGTGCCAACACGCTTTTGCTCCCCTTCTCACCTGATTTTTCACTAAGTCCAATTTCTTCACACTTAGCTATTTTCCCCCATTCTTTGGTATTTCTTATTCATTTTTGCTTCTCTTTAACTTCTTTTGATCCGTTTCTTCGACTGAATGCATGCAATGGTGGATTTTCACCACAACCCCAAACTTGAATTGTTTCTTGTCCTCTAACTTGCCTGCAAATGCACATTTCAATAGAAAATAAGTCGCACAATAAAAATTGAACATTACCATATAGTTTTTTCTTTACCTAACCATCGTTCTAGCTTCCAACTTCTATCCGGAAAATTCGAAAAACATCCTCAAACTTGGACGAGTACTCAACCTGTCTCCCATCTCACCTTGACTCACTCAATTGATAAGGTAGTCTCTGTTAGACGATAGGATAGATCTAGAGGGGTCAATAGGTCCCAAATTAAAATTATATTCAAAACTTTGATTTAGAAAAATCTATGGCGTGGAAGCAAGTTTGAAATATTTCTCGGGTCCAAAATCGTCTAACCGAACCTTCTATTGGAAAACTCGGATATACGTATAAGTGCCAATGGTATGATAATAAGTCACAAGTTTTTTTTTATCAATACCTCAAGCACTAAATTGAATACTCTACTATAGTAACTATCTATCTCTAATGTCAACAACATACTAAATACTAGTTGGCACAATTCACCAAACACTTTGCGTGCAATCAATAAAGTTTGGATATTAGTGTAGTGTTTGTAGTTTTTAACAACCAATCACTACCAAATGGCAAGTGATAACTAAACCAACATAATTTATCAAAGATTTCAAAATTTATTATCCAAACAATGTTGATCAAGAGATCAAAGTAATTAACAATTTGTAAACCAAAAAATAAATGAGAGAGAGAGAGTACGTAAGGATTTGTTTAGGCAGTTCCCCAATCGAGCTCGTTATGGGTACGTCTGCCCTCAATTCGAATTTGAATTGATATATTAATATAATAAATCTTACTTTGCAAAAGTATCAATCTAAGAGGTTATAAATCAAATCCCACAAAGCCTAAGTTTGTACGTGACTCTAGCACCTCCAAAAACCTGGATCAATCTTGATCAAGTAACTAACCATGCCAATTCAATTCACCTATTGTTACTACTTCTTTGCAAGGCACCCCTTGTCCCAAGGCTTTCACCCGACTGAATTAATCCCAAGCGCATGATCATGTAACCAACAATGTCGATTTAATTAACCTATTGTTGCTACTTCCTTTCACAACCTCCTTGTCTCAAGGCTTTCATTCAACTGAACTAATCCCAAGTGCACACTTGTTGAACCCAAGATTTGTCAACACGATCCATCGTTTCATGCTACTCCCTTACCGACACACTTAGTCTCAAGGCTTTCACTCGATCAGATTCGAATTGTACAATCTTGTCTAAAACCTTCAAACCCTAAAGATCTTGAAGGAAAACCCCGCCTCAGTTTTCTTATTTGAATCCCTCAAAGACTGCAACCCAATATTCTCGGCACAACAAGCCTAATTGGACGTTATCAATCATAATCTAGATGGCACCCAATCAAAAAATGATTATGTGTAGTTTGGTTGCGTTTATGCATAGATTAAATTGAAGATGATGAGATGCTTTGAAATCCTGGATTCATGTAGGTTTTACTCATTCTAGAAACCTTACTAGAGATTGATGTATGTATGGAGTATTTATATGCATGGGTGATTTAGGGCAAAAGGAAATGGAAAAGGAATGAAAAATGTAATTTTTCAAAAAAATTACCAATAGGTCGACCTATACGAATCATGTGTCGACCTATTGGAAGCATGTGTCGACCTATAACGTTATGTGTTGCCCATAGGTCGACCTGAAGACTCAACACAAGAGATAAAAGCTACATGCTTTAATACTGCAACATACGTGTCAGCCTATACCATCTATGTGTCGACCTGAATTTTTAAAGATTCATCTATAGGTCGACCTGTAGTCGTATGTGTCGACCTATAATGAGGATTTTTCACTTTAAACAAGTTTCTCATGCACAAAACACTATTTTGATGCACAAATGTTTTCTAGACCATTTCCAACAAAGTTGACATGTTTCCTAATGCAAGAACACTAAAATGCACAACTAGATTTGGATGATACCGTCCAATGTACATAAACGCTACTTTTTTGACATCATGCAAAACATATCTAAATAGAAGAGTGCAATCATATACTCCCCCGTTTTTATGATGGAAAACTTGAGGCAATGCGTTCTTTTTCACGGAAAGCTCCCCCTGAATGTGTGCATCATACTTTCTCCCCCTTTGACAACATCAAAAAGAGACCAATCACACAATTAGAAGAATCTCATATACATAGTAGAGAATACAAAGGCAATTTGCAAAGACAAGAAATGTACTCACATGTATACAACAAATATGATAACACACAAACTAAATAAACAATATAATAATAACAACAACCATTGTCTAAATCCAAACAGTTAAAGAGCCATTGTTAATACATAAACCAAGAGCCAAACAAATCATAATCTAAAAGGCACATGCATAAAGACACTAAACACGAATTAACACAATGCAGGAAGACATAAGACACCCAACATAACCGGACACCACAAGACCAATCTCTCAATACATCATTTAAACACCAATATATCTTATCCCACATCTTCTTGGTGCACCCCTTTGCCAACCATATCCTTCATTGCGGTACTGCGAATCTATAAGCTCACATATCTCCATGTAGAAACACTCATACCGATGAGAGTCATCTTCATGTGAAGAAATAATGTGATTAATCTTATCCAAAATGACTTCATGATTTGCATTCATGTCAGTATGTAAGGACACCAATGCCTCAGTCACGTATGAAGCAAAGGCCTCAAAGTTGGAATCCTGAGTAGACATGTGCTGCTGCATCAGATGAAACTGCTCCATTTGTGAACTTCCAAAGGACTCTTGCCACTTACACTCCTCATCATATCTCTCGTCTTGTTTTAGTTGCATATCCTAAAGCATAATCACAATAGAGGCAATATCAGGATAATTAGTACCAAAACCTGCACCATTGTCATCACCACTAGGAGCATCATGCATTACAACATCTCCTTCCGTAACATTATGATGAACCCCTATAGATTTCTCATCATTCATGGGAGATTCAGTTGTGTCATTACTACACTCAATAGGATCATTAAAGTTGTACACCTTCCTTCCATGCTTACTTAAGCGTAGATAGTACACATGACAATTTACATCCCAAAAGTAGTTCACGTTAACTAGTGTGCAGTGAGAGAATTCTTAAGAAGAACCAGGAGATTTGTAGGTGAGATTCGGTAAACCAATGTCAAAGTAGTTTAGAATCTTAGCAATCATAGAGAGATAGAAAAAAGAAGTGTCGTTGTTGCATTTTTTATATAGAGCATGCGAGATACAAAATAGTGAGGCCAATTGATTTTGACCTTGTACAACAAAATGTATACCAAATGAATCTCAACATAGTCAATTCTGGAAAACCCGTTATTCTTTGATCGTAAGATATGAGACACCACCCATAGCAGAATTCTTGGCACCATCTTCAAATGACCGATGGTAATGGGATCATAACAGTCCTCAACACGAGGAGCCTTGAGTATCTCATTCAAATGAACATTCCAATTAAAGTCTATGTGAGTGTAAAGATCCATTACCAATGGATCAACCTCGTCAGCCTCATCAGCATCACCCACAATAATTCCAAACAGAGTTTTCGATAAATCATTAGTAAGCTGATAAACTTTGTTACCAATCGAAAACTTGAAGCAAGAACCTTGTTCATCATGTAGACCTGAGTAGAATACACGAATAAGATCCTCATTGTATTCTTGAGCAAGTTATAGGAAATAATCAATTTGTTGATGCTCAACGAGCTTAATAACATCAGGTATATCCAAACAACCAACCATAATCTTCTTCCACATACATTATTTCACCATAAGACTGTTTTGATGCTTTAACTCAAAATCCTTGACATACTTCTAGGAAACCAAAGTGGATGTATTTTTAGCAGCAGTAGTAGAAGTAGTAGTCTTGCTTTTACCCTTTGCATCACTCTTGGACTTAAAAATCTTTGAAGCCATAAAGAAAATTGAAGTTGAGGTATGCACACCAAGTGTTTGATGAAAAGTTTGAATGAACAGTGAATGAGAATAAAATATTTTTGAACACCTTCACCCTTAAACAGGACACACAATCACAACAACATATAATAGTGAGAAAATAATCCAAAAACAAGTGAAAATCTAATTTTTTTTACACTTAGGGTGAAAAGGGGATTTTTGAAAGAGTAAGAGGAGAAATAAGATGAATGAAGGAGATTTTATGAAAATGTGAAAGAAGATGAAATGGGTTGAGAGAGACAAACAAGATTTGAAGAAAATGAATGACTTTTATGAGATGAGAATAAACTTAGAAACTTGAGAGATTTTAGTGCATGAATGTGAAATGGATTTTTTTGACCAAAATGATGGAATATGAGTCGACCTCTGAGTTAATGTGTCGACCTGTTAAGGTTATGTGTCGGCACATACTGAAATGTTTAATCAAGAATAGAAATATTAATTCCATAGGTTGACCTATCCACGGATGTGTCGACACATCCTGAAGCATTTTTGACAGATACAAACAAAATCAAATTATGTGTCGACCTATGCGACCATGTCTCGATGCATTATGGATAAAACTTGATAAAACTCATATTTATGACTTATGAAATGATTTTTGATGACTCATAATGACTTACGCATGACTAATGAATAAGAGACTATGCATATGTAATGATTTAATGGTTTAAAAGCAATTAACCTGCAAACACAAGAGTAAGCATGAGTTGTAAAAAGATATAGATCACATATGATGATATTTAGTATGAAGTCACTATAAACATATGAAATTAAACACATAATGGTTGCACTGAGATTTTTGGAAGTGAACAAACATTACACATATCATACATATACTACATCATATACCTTTGAAAACTAAACAGGTAAAAGGATCACTCACTTACGAAATAAGAAAAAGGATTGAAACGGTATAACTTCACCGTAAGGAAGACGGAGCAGGCACACACATTCCACGAGAAAATTTTGAAACAAAGTTGAAATGAATGCAACAAGTGCCACAAATACAAACTGAACCAAAACGCTCTTACCACTTTTCTCTTTGTATAATGATTTAAGAGTACTATTTATAATGTATCCAAGAGTCTCATTAACTTGATGATCATCCTAATACTTGGATTTTAAATCTTGTTCAATTATGATAATCATCTTGCTCTTCCTCACTTTTTCTCATCTTAGGTTGATCAATCCCTAATTTGATGAACTTGAGTATGTCTTTTCAAAGATAACCTACATCATTAAGAACAATACCTTTTCCGACACATCTTGGATATAACTGTCGCAGCCCGAAAAATACAGAGGTGCGAAAAAAACAACCGGCGAGAAAGAAATGACAGAAGAGTCGCCACCGTGCGTTATTTATCCCAAAAGAGGGAAAGGAAACGCTCGAAGTAAACCTGAAGAGAGGAAAGGAAAAGACAAGGTCTCGCAACCAAATCTTGGGTTTGGGAGTCGATTATGCGAAGGGAAGGTATTAGCACCCCTACGCATCCGTAGTACTCTACGGGATCCACTCTTGTTGTTCTTGTCTAAAGGGTGTGTGTTTATCTAATGTACTATTTACTAAGAGGGTCAAGAGAAAAATGACTCGCATAGATATCGCATCCATTGCATACGTATCTCATCGGAATATGAGAATCAGAGTCTTCGTAGCTCGGCTGCCTATGGGTTAAAGAGGAGTGTGCTCGCTAAAACGCCGCGTCTTATGCCTACGTATCTCATCGGGAATGAGAATCAGAGCAAAACGTAGTTCAGCTAACTACGGGAATAAGGGTCTCGATTGCAACTAGGGCAAGAGAAAGGAAAAGTCTCGATCGCAACGAGGGCGAGAGAAAGGATCACAACGAGGGCGAAAGCAAACAAGGATTAGTTGTTAGTCGTTAGTCAAACTCGGCAAGACATCGCATCTTGTGCCTACGTATCTCATCTGAACATGAGAATCAGAGTTGCCGTAGTTCGGCTCACGCACGCCAAACAAAACAAGACACCTACACACAAAAAGGTGGCAAACATGGAGCCCGACTGCCAATCATTGGACTTACATCAGCATCTGAACCAAAACACACACAAAAGGGCAAACGTGGAGCCCGACTGCCAATCACTGGACTTACATCAACATCCGAACCAAAACACACACAAAAAGAAAAAAGAAAGGTGCCCGGAGTGGTCTCGCACGACCACCTGCCTACATACCTCGTCTGGAACAAGGATCAGGGCGATGTAGTTCCCCTCATAGGGGTTGCCATCTGAACATGGACTTAGAAAAGGAGGACACCAGTTGTGTCAAAAGAGAGTGGGCAATGTGTTCACGCCCTAGCAGTAGGTGTCGCAGCTCGCTGAATCGAGTCTTAGGCAGTTACCTCTTTGCAATAGAACGGACTACATGCCACGAGATCGGAGACGCTCGGAAAGGTCTAGAAGAAAATGGGGAAGCTCTGCCCTAGAGTTGTCATGCAATATGTACTTAAGTGTTAGGATTTACAAATGGGAATATCTACCTAATGTTAGCATGCAAAGAATAAGGGAACCCTACCTATGTTATCATACAAAAGGATATGGGAATCCTACCTATGTTATCATGCAAAAGGTTCTATCTAATGAGTGCTACCTAATCGGAACAAGAATTGACGAATGGAGCAAGGAGAAGTGTTAGGGATAAGGGTAGATGGCGATGCATGAAGCAATCGACTTACAAGGTTGATGGCGATGCATAAAGCAGTCGACTTACAAGGTTGATGGCGATGCATAAAGCAATCGACTTACAAAAGGGTGGATGAATACGTGCTGGTTCTGTTAGGTTTTGAAAAATGATTACTCGACGTTGGATCGAGGTTTTGGTCTTGTTTTGAAATGGTTATCGGGTGTTCATTTTATTTCTTGTATTAACAGATGAATAAAGAATGAAAGAATATTATACATTTCATGGGAGAGGGATACATTTGTTATGAATGGGGGTTGTCATGGCAATCAAAACAATATAAATATATGCCTCATACACCATACAAGTAGGCCACAGTTAATCAAACAAGTAAGGTATAAACAAATATATAATCGAATCAAATAATCAAAGAATGAAATAATAAAGCATTAAACAATGTATGAGTGTAAGTGCAAAGGAACCGGCTCATTGTAAGAAAGCCCAAGAGTAAGCTATGTGAGGTCGATGACGATGCTTAAGAAGCAATCGACTTACAAGGGTGTGAAAAATGGGCTCGATATTAAATCGAGAAAAGTATGATTTTTATAGTTTAAAAAATGGTTTTGAACTAAACTAAAATACAACAACTATGCATTATTAACAAATGAAATCATGAGTATAAACATAAAAAGAAGATATTAACAAAATACTAAGAGGATAAAAATGCTAAAGGAAGATAAAATCAAATAATAAGTAAAAAGTACCTCACATGAGTATCGAACCCTCTCCATCTAATATTATGCAACTAAACTCTCTCCACTAGGCCACTGAATACTATCTGCTATTGAGATACTACCCTAAATATATGAACTGGTCTAACAAATTTAAAATAAATAAAAAAAACAAAACAAACATTTTTATGTTTTTTATTATCTCTGTTAAAAAGCAAATTAAGTTAAATAAAACAAAAAGAATTAATTAAAAAAAGGAAAACAAAAAAAAAAGAAAAAAAAGGAAACGGGGAAAAGAACACAGAGGTTCGTCTTCCTCCCTCTCTCTCGCATCTTACGAGTTCTCTGTCAAACTCAGAAAATCTCTCTCTCTCTCAACCCTCATCGTCCTCAACCCCTGCTCACCTCTCATTCACTCACCTCTCACGACCTCGTCAATCTTAACCCTCGTCACCCTCGATGAATCTCTCTCAAAATCTCGAACTCAAACAAGTAATAAAGCAATGGCTGAACAAAAACTAACCTTCGGCGGTGACAACGGCAACGATGAAGCTCACAGGTTTGTCTTTGATTTGGTGATTAGGGTTTGTCAATTGTTCCGCCTCTGATTTTCGTTGTCTCCCCCTTTTCACTGATTTGCCTCTCCTCTTTATATTCTGTGAATTAGGGTTACAAATTGGGTCTTTGCTGTTCAAAAGGAGTGTTTCTGCAAAGCACTTTGGATGCTCAGACACAGAATTACCCTATCCATGTTAGATTCAAGAAAAGGTATCCTTCACAAACTTTCTTCTCTGCTTTGACCTCATACCAATTTGGGATGTTTTTTGGACTTTGCCCTCTGACTGCTGGTTAATGGTTTTGCACTTTAGGTTTTGCAAATTGACTGATTAATGTGTCCCTTTTTACCGCAGTAAAAAAATGGTGAGCTTGGTTTGCTGCAATCTTATTCATGTTTGGTAGGTTGTGGACATGGTTGAAGGTTTGAGTTTGCTCTGAATTGGTATGTATTTGGCATTGAAATACCCTGCAGGTTGACCTATTATGATTTGAAATGCAGGGTTTTGTAGGCTTGCTGCAGCAGGGTGAGTGAGGTCTGCAATTGGCCTTGGGCTAGTATGAGGTTTATTGAGGTTAGTCATGTTGTGACAGGTTTTGACATGCTTCATGTTGTAGGACCTTGTTCGTCTTGTGGTGAACTTTTGGATAATTGTTGGACTGTCTTTGTATTGCAGGATGACCTTTCAGCTAGGCAATGTTGGTTGCAATTAGGTCCTGCTTGCTTATGCTCACTACAGATTATGACTTGGACATTGACAACAAACTTAAAGCTTTAGTTTCATGGTATGTCAACAACACTCCATGCCTTGTGCATTGATGGTGTTTCTTGTTGGTTATGACTGAATTTGGTCCTGCTGGAATATATTGAGCAAAGCAAAGTGTGTGCACATATTCTGCTTCTTATGCCCACATTGATCTTGCTGCAGGAAATCCAATGAGCCGACGGTCATGATTTGGCTTCATCCTTTGGTTAGTCTCTGGGTCAAGGAGCGACATTTTCCACAGGACTCACACATTTATAACATGCTGCCAACTGGTTTCAAGTTGTCACTGCTAAATGGTAAGCCATTGCATTGCTGCTGAATTGTCATAGAGGATTGTTGTCCATTGAACTGTGGCCTGCTGTAACTGTTTGCTGCGTATTTTTTATTGCTGCAGCATCCTGATGCTCATTGTGTGCTGCAGGATCCTGATGATCATTGTGTGCTGCAGGCCCAAGTTTGGCTGTTGCAACATACCCTGATCTTCACTTCTTTTGTTTGGTTGATGGTGACTAACTGCAGTCCATGCCATGCCTTGCTTTGTTCCAACAAGCCTTCACTCATGTGCTGACTTCACTTTAGTATTATTTCTTACCATTCGTAGGTTATGACTTCATGGAGGGTATGGCTGCAACTGAAAAATATGAGAGTCTTCACTAGATAGAGACATGGTCAGGCGAGAGACATGTTCTGTCAATTCTTCCAAGGTATAACCATTGCTCGTAATAAGAATTTCAATGACCATGATTGCTGATACAGAAGTTTTATTACTAGAACCTTTGAACAGATTCAGTAAATAAGTAAGTGCTTGTTTCCAATAAATAATTACAACTTTTAGCATTGACTTTCCCCATTCCATGAGATTGTGAATCCATTTGACACCCAATTTATTTTTTACCAGCATTGTGAAATTTCTAAGCTCTTCTCCATCAAATAGGAAGAGTTTATCAACAAGAACAAGGAGAATCTCGAGCAACCGAACACAAGTCATCTGGCAGAAATTATAATCAATGAATTCCTTGCCTTTTCCCAGGCACCTACAGAAAACAGGCCATGCCATTTCAGATAGTAAGCGACTAAATGTTTCCTTTATTTTTAGTTCAACGTTGATAACATGTTTATCAATATCCACAGGCAGAGAATCAAAAGCGGCTGTTTTAAAAATCCGCCTTGTGAAGAGAACTTTGGCACACTCAACTCTGGGCCAAGTACACCCTCATCTTTGAGTAATTTGCATAAAAGAAACCAAAAATGATGTAAAGTATGAAACTTCAACAGAACAGAATCCAGTTGGATGGGTCAAAACCACAGGCCATGTAGTCATGATCAAGGTAAGCTTTATCCATTAGCTCATGCCTTTGGATGATGGAATATGATGGTGCATCATTTCCTTGTTTCTGTTTGAAGTTTATGGCAATGTATCAACTGGTTTAATGACAGGATGTTATCCATGTGCAGTCACGACCAAACTCAAACATCCTTGACCAATGCAAATGCAATATCTAGTGTGGTTGTAATGCTTGATTGTCCTTGCAGCAATGGTGAACATTCAACGTATGCCGGAACGTTATGAACCCAATGAGAGCTAGCTGGTTCTACGTGAAGGTGTTCACAATACGGTGAAGTTTCTAGCATCCAAGCTCATGGGCAATAACAACAACACTTTCCTCATCACTTTTGCACTACTGAACTAAGGTGTCATAAAGCAACAACCTCTTTTGATTTTTTTTGGTTTTGGGATACTGACTGTCATGTGGTTTGGTTTGATCTTTTCAGGGCTGCAGTTGTATTCAAATTTTGGTATAGAAATGATGAGAGTCCTTGGACGAAAACAACTTAATGCCACATCCCTGAAGAGATAAACTTGACTCTCATCCATATATTCAATCACCTCTAAACAAGTACCAATATTAAACCCATGCAACCTGGAACCAAAATTTGTAATTGAACCTTCATAAAGAATAACTGATTTTATGGGTTTACTTGTCGCACTAGCATCTGGATTGGGAGATTGTTTCCTACTATCTACTGCAACTCCTTCAATGGCCATGTCATCAGTTTTATTTTCTGCTTCAACTCCTTACTATCTGCTATAACTTCACTAACATTCCCAGTTGGCTTGATGATCATGTCATCGGGATTATCTAGTGGTGGAGGTAAATCAGGCATGATAACATCTGCTTGGGAATTTGGGATAGTCGGTACTGTATGTGCTCCATCCAACATAACACTTTCAGATGTTGCAGCTTCATTGTCGGGGCAGGCTGTTGCATGCTGCCTTACGGTAACTGGTATTGCAGCGGCTGCTCTAGTTTCATTTGCTTGTTGCCTCAAATCCTATCTGATTTTCACATAATTATTTTGCAGTAACTTTGCTGCAGTGACAAGGGTTGAATGTGCTTGCAGGTCGCGGATGTTACAACTCTATTGTGCAGGCTGATGCAAGTTAGTGTAGGATGCTTACAAGGCAATGTTAAGTGTTGGTTAACATGATGATGATGATATGGTGGTCTTGATGTAAGCCAAACATTACAATAAGCATATCAAAGGGAGAACAAGGCGAGGTAGACTTCAATCTCTCCATTGTAGCTTGCGTCTGAATTAAGCATTGGATGATGGATTTATTGATGCTGCAGGTTGAATGCAGGTTTGACATGTTGAAACTATCAAATGATGGAAATGGCAGCGCTGATGTATTGGGTGAGCGAAATCGAGGCCCTAGGACTAGTAGATCAAAACTCCAGCTGTCTGTGAAAGCTTATACAACCAAGGTAGGAGGTTGTAACGAGCAAGGGAACATCATCATTGTTACTTTCGGGAATTGGATCTGATTTGAGGAAAGGTTTTAGCTTGTCTTCAAGGAAATCTTCCCCGAATGCCTTAATATTGTCAACAGTCACCTCTCCATCAAGCAAAAACTTTCTACCATCGTCACTTCCTGTGAATGCAAGTACTTTGGGAGTTTTCTTAGAGATACCAGAATAATCTGCTACAGGTTTTCCAACTTCTTCATTGTCCATTTCCACATGAACAAAAATCAGCTTTCCCTTGAAAATCTTTGATTGTGTTAGGTCTACTGTGGAATTTGTGTTATGAATTGCTTGATACATGTTAGGAGTTTCTGAAGTATTGGGGCATGTTGAAGCTTGAGGTATGTTTACTGAATAAATAGTGCCCTACCGTTTGTTATGCCAAGATGAATTTCTTAAACATGATGTTAACTAATCTGAATATGATGTCATGTATATGAGTTGCTGCCATGCTCTTGAACAAAACAGGCACATCCTTGACATACAATGGTTCTGCACATTTGTATCATGTCATATGTTACTACTTTGAATGCTACTAGGATTTACTTGAATGAACATGGGCCTGACTGGTATGAAATGCCTTGAAATGTGCACTGCTCATTAATGCCTTGACTTGGTCTTACAACTTGGCAATGTGACATGGTTCTTGGTTGTGCAGGCTGATTCAACGATCCTTATGGTTGCATTGTTTTCATCAATCATGTTCAATGTTGGGAGTGATAGACAGTTTGAACAATGCATTCAATTGGACAAATTTTGCCTTGAATTTCTTTGCCATTTGCACGTTTTGACTTGGACTAGCTGAAGCAATGCATTGAGCGGTGGAACTTGCCATCATTCATTCTGCAGCATAGCTTACATTCCTGACTTGTCAAGTTCATGGTTTTAGAGTTTTGAATTGGTTTGTTCAATGGGACTTACTTGCAAATGAAGTAATCAAGAAAAATCATCAACAAACATGAAGATTGGATGACACAATGAAACAAAGGGCCAGGCCAAGTTTGGATAGTCAAGAGCAAGTGAGGGTTGACTTTGGTCAAAGTTGACCAAAAAGTCAACTGTTGACCAAAGTCAACAATTGGTCAAAAATGCGTTTTTTTTTGTATTTTCTTGTGTAAATGGATAATGAATCAATTATTATGGGGAAATTTTTGGGTTTAGGGAATTTGGGTTGACTTTGGTCAAAGTTGACCAAAAAGTCAACTGTTGACCAAAGTCAACAATTGGTCAAAGTTGACCAAAAAGTCAACTGTTGACCAAAGTCAACAATTGGTCAAAAATGCGTTTTTTTTGTATTTTCTGTATGGAATCAAATGTAATGAAATAAAATTGAAATGGATTAATAAAATGGTTTGAAGTTGGTTTCACAATTGGTTTAATCATAACTTGAATGTTTGACTCTTGAAAAGAAAATAACTTGACTGGTAGTGAACGGAACCATGAAATGAGACCATAAGGTTAGGGTTTTGGCATAGTATCCATGAACCAATAACATGACTAGAAAGTGGCTTGAAACACAAGAAACTTGGTTGTTCAGATGACCCAGACCATAGATATATCCACAATCACAACACCATGACCTTGGATCAAAACCACAATCCTCATACAAAACCAAAGTAAAGTTAGGCCAAGCATGCCACACAAACATAAAAAAATTCAGGAGCAAAATCGGGGTATGACAGTTGCCCCTATTTAAGCGTCTCCAACTAGAGAATATGAAGCAGGATGTTCTTCACATGATCGTAGTGGGAGATGGTTAAATACTAAGAAGACCCGGATTTTGATCATGAATCCCTATGAAACAATGCCTGTCAGCATCGTCAAAGAAGCAATCTCAAAAGAAGAATCCGTCTGATACGGTGAAAATCGGCCTGAGTACCGAAACAGAAAGTTGACCTGAATACCAAAATAAATGGTAACACAGGAATACCCATGGCCTGAACGCCGCACTAAGCATCGGAATATGAGAGTATCAATGTTGGTCTGATCACCGAAAATCTGGTCTGAACACCACTTTGATCTGGATATCGGAAAAACTGGCCTGAATGCCACTTCGGTCTGGATACCGGAAACTTCTTCGATCTGAAAATCGGGAAAGACTGGCTTGAATGCCACTTCGGTCTGGATACCGGGAAAACTGGCCTGAATGCCACTTCGGTCTGAATACCGCCTCGGTCTGAACACCGCCTCGGTCTGAACACCGGAAAACTGGTTTGAATACCACCTTGGTCTGAATACCGGAATACTGGTCTGAATACCATAAGTTCTTCGTCCTGATTGTTGAGAACTTCTTCGATCTGGAAATCGGAAACTGGCCTGAATGCCACTTCGGTCTGACTACCGCCTCGGTCTGAACACCGGAATACTGGTCTGAATACCATAAGTTCTTCGTCCTGATTGTTGAGAACTTCTTCGATCTGGAAATCGGAAACTGGCTTGAATGCCACTTCGGTCTGGATACCGGGAAAACTGGCCTGAATGCCACTTCGGTCTGGATACCGGGAACTCTGGCCTGAATGCCACTTCGGTCTGGATACCGGGAACTCTGGCCTGAATGCCACTTCGGTCTGGATACCGGGAAAACTGGCCTGAATGCCACTTCGGTCTGGATACCGGGAACTCTGGCCTGAATGCCACTTCGGTCTGGATACCGGGAAAACTGGCCTGAATGCCACTTCGGTCTGGATACCGCCTCGGTCTGAACACCGGAAAATTCTTCACGCCTATCAGCATCGGTGAAGATAACAAAACAGTGATACGTGATCCGGCACGCATGCCAAAAACCTATGCTGGGGATAACAATCGAAAGATTGACCAAAGAGTGCATGAGATATATTATCTGTAGCCGTCAAAATGTAGATAATACACTCGCATGGAAGATTATCCATAACCGGGTTGTAGGTTGTTAAATGGATAATCGACCGAAAAGAAAGGTATCAGGGTACCAGGACTAGGCATGCAAAAGATGACCAATCAAAAGAGGATAAAGTTTCTAACTTGGAGCAAATACCCAAAAGAAAGGGGAAGACCCACTGGGGACAATACTGCTTGATCAAGGCAAGTATCCAGAGGGGAAAAGAGTATCAATACCGCAAGCTGGATACTGATAACTGCAAAGAGGGGATTACATCTACCGGTTTGTAGGCAGAAAACCACAGAAAGGTAACCAGTCGTCGATAGGATGAGCACAAAGGGTTAACTCTGCCGATGGGATGAAAGTGGGATTTTACAACTACCAGCTAGTAGGTAGAAAACCACAAAGATAGGACTTACAACTACCGGTTTGTAGGTAGAAGCCACAAATTCCGCTGAGGATGAGATGAATGAGTGCCGGTTAGCGAGCGACTATTCATTTATGCCCCAGGGAAGCACGGGAGACAGCCAACAGGAAGCCAATTTAGGATCGATCCAAAAAGGCAGACTGAAACAGGACTCATCCTAATGAGGAAAGAACTCAATAGGGAAAACCCATCCCGTTAGGGAGGGAACGGAAACAACCATCATCCACGAGGATATAACTCAGTGGGGAGCGCAGAAGGAAATGGTAGACACTTTCTGCTTAAGGGGTAGACTCTACATGGAGAGATCAGACACACCCACTGCTGCTAAGGGAATGGACCCAAGCTTGCAAGATGCTGCCAACTTCAAGGAGTAACACTGCTGGGGATACCCACTCAACTAAGGAGTCACTTGTTGGGAAAGCACCAACTTCTCAACCACGCTGATGAACCCAATTTTGAAGCCGATCCAATGGCGCGATGCTAAACTCCTTCCAACAACCCAATCTCGGCTGGTCACCACGGCCTAGGGCTAATGGATATGTTTGCAATGTTGATGCATGAGTTTTTTTTTCTTGTTTTACACAATGCCCCATGATCATGGAAATGCTATGCACTAATGATGCAATATGATATGCTTATCTAAATGATGAATGCATAAACACACGTCTCCTCTAGAGACACCACCGGGAAACTCCAGGAACTGTGCTGAGGATCCTATAACCATGTCAACTTCCATCCTGCTGGGGAAAGACAAACCTTGCTGGGAATGCCCCACAGTAGGGCTCAATCAAACCTATACTGGAGATGCCCCACAATAGGGCTAACAGGGACTTGGAGGAAGAATGTTGTACTGTCGGGAACATGAAGATAAACAACTTCAACCAACACTGCACTGAGCAACCTCGCTGAGGAGAAACCATGAAAATGTTCTGCAGGAAAAAAATACAGTCATGCTCGAGATACGAACAATTGTCTTACCTGTTGGTAATCATACCACCCTTGGGAGAGCACTGTGGGTCTCCTAAGTATCCTTCCATCATTGTGAATGTTCACTTTGTTTAAGAACAATTTTCTTGTGAAAAATTTGTTTATTTTGAAAACAATGATACTTTATCAATTAAACATGCAAAACATTTGTTGAGTCGAAACAAATAAGAGTGCAAATAAATGGATAAAAGCTCAAATTGATGTGATGGAATGGTAGTCTGCAAAGGACAAGACTCCATAGATCTGTACAAGTTTGAAATCGGTGATATATATTGAAGAGGGCTACATTGAACATAATGACCTTTCCTCTACCATTCCGAATTTTCGATGTATTCGGAGCTTCAGTCGACGACGAATCGAGAATCCCTGACGGATGACAGATATAGAGCACAGTCTTGTCAAGATGCAATTACTTGCCAAATCCCTAATTTTTGCCTAGATTGCCCCAGTGTGAGGTGATCAATCTAGCGGGATGCAAATTCTTTTTTCAATGTCTCTAACTTTTGCCTGGATTGCCCTTTCGGGTTTTCAATCCACCGAGACGCTCGTTTTTGCCTAAGTCGCCCTTTGGGGCGTTCGACTTAGCGAGCTTTTGCTTTTTTTTTTTTAGGCGAAGTATTTCTTGACTGCATCGGAATTCACAGGACGAGTGAACTTCTCCATCCATTGTTGTAAGTGTCAAAACATTGCCTGAAAAGGCTCTCTTGACAACATATGGACTTTCAGCTTGGGGGGTTCACTTGCCCCTGGAATCGGGCATGAAAGACAAGACTTTCTTGAGCACAAGGTCCCTCGGAACACACGAGACTTGACCTTCTTGTCGAATGCTTTCATCACTCTCTGCTGATATAACTGACCATGACACATGGCAGTTGATCTCTTTTTATTTCAGCTGGATTCAACATCAGTCAACGGGACTTTGAGGGTGCTATTTCTCTTTTGTTTTTTTTCTTTCTTTTTCTTTCTTTTCTTTCTTTTGATTTTGCACCCTCTCTTTCTTTGTTGTTTTTTTTTATTGATTTTTTTTTTATTAATGCCCCAGTTGGCTGTTCTGCTGATTCTCGAGATGCAGCTGAGTGTGATCTTCTTTTCTTGCTCAAGAAGTCGGGAAATACCGTCAGGAATCCCTTAAAGCATCATCTTCTTCCGCTTCGAATACAGGGAATTCAAATTTGGGAGATGACGTCCGATCATTATGTTCAATGGGTTTGAGAAACAACCTGCATAAAGATTTTGAGTATAAAAGGCACTTTGAAAATCAAACAAGACAATCGTTATGCAGATGAAAAGATTGCTTTTATTCTTGTTTTTAGGGTCTTTTGTGATCACCAATTTCATGCAAAAAGCGAAAAGGGAAAACAAATGGAAAAACAAATGTTTAACATGAATTTATTTGAATGAAAATATCATTGCACAAAATGTTGCCAACAATGTCATCACTTCTCCTTTTGGCATGGGAGAAAGGTTTTTAAACAAAGTGATTATTGCTCTGGCTTATGAACAACTGTAGGAAAGCCCACAGTGACCCAATTGTGATAGATCCCCCCGGGGATGACAACTGTCAGTATCTCTTGCATCAGCAACTTCTGTTTTCTGAACAACCCTTCTGAAGAAAAAGTCGGCGCCAGCCCAGGACTTGTTATCTTCAGGCTTGATTGTCACGGGGACCCAAATCTTCAAAGTTCAGAATACCTGACCTCACGAGGTCTTGAACCTTCATCTTCAACTGAAAGCAACTATCCACGTCATGACCAGGAGCACCCGAATGATACACACAATGCTGCTCAGGCCTATACCACCATCGAGGGTCGACGGGTATAGCCGGCGGGTCTCTGGGAGTAATCAAGTTCCGCTCTAACAGAGAGGGATACAGTTCGGCGTAGGACATGGGGATTGGATCAAAAATGATCTTCTTCCTCTCATTACTCGTACTGGCTTGCTGGGAAGCCTGCTGCTGAGGACGATGTTGTTGATGCTGATATTGCTGAGTTGGCCTTCTCTGCTGTTGGGGTTGAGTAGCTGGAATAGTCACAGCAGCAACCTGACGATTCTGTCCTCTTTTTGCACTCCTCCGATGGTGCACAGCATTTGTTTCACTCTCTCCCCTTTTGGGTGCCTCAGAGTATGTCTTCTTAGAACCGGAAGAACTTGAAGAGCCAGGATGGCGAACCGGAGCGCGGGTTGCTCTGACATTAACAGTCTCTGCAGCAAGAGGCTGTTCACTGATTCTGATCCCCTTCAATTCATCGCCCACGGCATGATCATTGACGAGAATAGTGACAGCAGCATTCTCATGAACGGGTACACCCACTGGTGAAGTACGGTGGACTGGTGGAATCATGGCTTCCAGTCTCTGGGCTAAGGCACGCAGCTCCTCTTGCCCCTGAGCAACTCCTTGCATCGTTGTCATGAACTGGGCCATGTTTGCCCTCATCTCAGCCAACTCTGCTTGAACCTGATCCATAATCTTCTGATGATTGAGTCTGGTTGAGTAACGATGCGGTCGGCGGTCAGCAATCCTCTCTCAGTCAAGAACCGAAGTGAGAAGTCTCTCCAAACATGTCTGTAATGCAAGGATGCTATGTGCATGATATGCATGATATGGGTATTATTTTGTCATGAATGATCCTGATAAAGGATATGCGTATGCGAGTTAACTTTTTTCCGTTTTTTTCATGCATTATTATATTTTTTTTGGAAAATAAACATGCTATGATGCAAATGATGGAGCCAAGACTGGCAGGCTGTGCATCTCGGCACACCGGATCGGAGCTTTGGCTTGAACTTGGAGTCACAATTCCTCTGAAACCCAAAGTCAATCTGATCAACTGGCATCTGAACCCAACTCTGGAGAACCGAGTCACCATAAATCCGACTTGTGGAGTTCCGAAATAAACGGAACTGGAGATTACATTACTATCATCACAGGATCATCCATTGAATGGATGACAGCCAGATCCTCTGAACCGGTACTCTCAATTCAACCCGGGGATCCGAAATAAACGGAACCCATTGATAAACCACGGACAGAACTCCGGGGCCCCAGAAATAAATGTCCATAAGTTTGGCTGAACCAAAGTCACCATCACAACACCACTGGCAGAAACCGTATCTGTAGAGATCAAACCCTCCCCTCACTGGTAGGTTCTAAGAACAGAAGTTTGTCAGCTTCAGCCCTTCAGTCGAGAATAATACGTTTACCACTGAAGGTTTGGCATTATTACGGGATAAAAGACCTCTGCTGACTCCCCTCAACAGGATATCCTAAAGCAAGTTCCCAGTCTCGGGGTCCTCGGATTGAGCAGCGAGAATGCGCCCACCAGAGCTAACATAATCACGTCTCGGAGGAGAGGCCTCGACTGAGTTCTCGGGAAATGGTCACCAGAGTCGACGATTTCTAAAGGAATATCTGTCGTTATGGAACACCCATAGGACAAAATATATCCAAGAGAAACCTCGTCTGGGTGTGGTTCTTCACGAACGACTTAACGTAGCAACATGCCACGCAAGCCTCATGAACACCCACTCTAAAATCTGTGTGTACACTCAAGCCTGGGTAATGGGCTTACCTCTCATAGAACAGTCCCAACCCAACAAACAAACAACCCACAGATACAGCAAGCATATGTACATGAACGCGATAAGGTAAAGCAGGTAAATGCTGAAAATAAATAACTGTACAAAAGAATAAACACCCAACAAACAAGAAACCTACAAAAGCTAGGAGGGACTCGCTTAGGGAAACCGATTCCCCAGCAGAGTCGCCAGCTGTCGCAGCCCGAAAAATACAGAGGTGCGAAAAAAACAACCGGCGAGAAAGAAATGACAGAAGAGTCGCCACCGTGCGTTATTTATCCCAAAAGAGGGAAAGGAAACGCTCGAAGTAAACCTGAAGAGAGGAAAGGAAAAGACAAGGTCTCTCAACCAAATCTTGGGTTCGGGAGTCGATTATGCGAAGGGAAGGTATTAGCACCCCTACGCATCCGTAGTACTCTACGGGATCCACTCTTGTTGTTCTTGTCTAAAGGGTGTGTGTTTATCTAATGTACTATTTACTAAGAGGGTCAAGAGAAAAATGACTCGCATAGATATCGCATCCATTGCATACGTATCTCATCTGAATATGAGAATCAGAGTCTTCGTAGCTCGGCTGCCTATGGGTTAAAGAGGAGTGTGCTCGCTAAAACGTCGCGTCTTATGCCTACGTATCTCATCGGGAATGAGAATCAGAGCAAAACGTAGTTCAGCTAACTACGGGAATAAGGGTCTCGATTGCAACTAGGGCAAGAGAAAGGAAAAGTCTCGATCGCAACGAGGGCGAGAGAAAGGATCGCAACGAGGGCGAAAGCAAACAAGGATTAGTTGTTAGTCGTTAGTCAAACTCGGCAAGACATCGCATCTTGTGCCTACGTATCTCATCTGAACATGAGAATCAGAGTTGCCGTAGTTCGGCTCACGCACGCCAAACAAAACAAGACACCTACACACAAAAAGGTGGCAAACATGGAGCCCGACTGCCAATCATTGGACTTACATCAGCATCCGAACCAAAACACACACAAAAGGGCAAACGTGGAGCCCGACTGCCAATCACTGGACTTACATCAACATCCGAACCAAAACACACACAAAAAGAAAAAAGAAAGGTGCCCGGAGTGGTCTCGCACGACCACCTGCCTACATACCTCGTCTGGAACAAGGATCAGGGCGATGTAGTTCCCCTCATAGGGGTTGCCATCTGAACATGGACTTAGAAAAGGAGGACACCAGTTGTGTCAAAAGAGAGTGGGCAATGTGTTCACGCCCTAGCAGTAGGTGTCGCAGCTCGCTGAATCGAGTCTTAGGCAGTTACCTCTTTGCAATAGAACGGACTACATGCCACGAGATCGGAGACGCTCGGAAAGGTCTAGAAGAAAATGGGGAAGCTCTGCCCTAGAGTTGTCATGCAATATGTACTTAAGTGTTAGGATTTACAAATGGGAATATCTACCTAATGTTAGCATGCAAAGAATAAGGGAACCCTACCTATGTTATCATACAAAAGGATATGGGAATCCTACCTATGTTATCATGCAAAAGGTTCTATCTAATGAGTGCTACCTAATCGGAACAAGAATTGACGAATGGAGCAAGGAGAAGTGTTAGGGATAAGGGTAGATGGCGATGCATGAAGCAATCGACTTACAAGGTTGATGGCGATGCATAAAGCAGTCGACTTACAAGGTTGATGGCGATGCATAAAGCAATCGACTTACAAAAGGGTGGATGAATACGTGCTGGTTCTGTTAGGTTTTGAAAAATGATTACTCGACGTTGGATCGAGGTTTTGGTCTTGTTTTGAAATGGTTATCGGGTGTTCATTTTATTTCTTGTATTAACAGATGAATAAAGAATGAAAGAATATTATACATTTCATGGGAGAGGGATACATTTGTTATGAATGGGGGTTGTCATGGCAATCAAAACAATATAAATATATGCCTCATACACCATACAAGTAGGCCACAGTTAATCAAACAAGTAAGGTATAAACAAATATATAATCGAATCAAATAATCAAAGAATGAAATAATAAAGCATTAAACAATGTATGAGTGTAAGTGCAAAGGAACCGGCTCATTGTAAGAAAGCCCAAGAGTAAGCTATGTGAGGTCGATGGCGATGCTTAAGAAGCAATCGACTTACAAGGGTGTGAAAAATGGGCTCGATATTAAATCGAGAAAAGTATGATTTTTATAGTTTAAAAAATGGTTTTGAACTAAACTAAAATACAACAACTATGCATTATTAACAAATGAAATCATGAGTATAAACATAAAAAGAAGATATTAACAAAATACTAAGAGGATAAAAATGCTAAAGGAAGATAAAATCAAATAATAAGTAAAAAGTACCTCACATGAGTATCGAACCCTCTCCATCTAATATTATGCAACTAAACTCTCTCCACTAGGCCACTGAATACTATCTGCTATTGAGATACTACCCTAAATATATGAACTGGTCCAAACAAATTTAAAATAAATAAAAAAAACAAAACAAACATTTTTATGTTTTTTATTATCTCTGTTAAAAAGCAAATTAAGTTAAATAAAACAAAAAGAATTAATTAAAAAAAGGAAAACAAAAAAAAAAGAAAAAAAAGGAAACGGGGAAAAGAACACAGAGGTTCGTCTTCCTCCCTCTCTCTCGCATCTTACGAGTTCTCTGTCAAACTCAGAAAATCTCTCTCTCTCTCAACCCTCATCGTCCTCAACCCCTGCTCACCTCTCATTCACTCACCTCTCACGACCTCGTCAATCTTAACCCTCGTCACCCTCGATGAATCTCTCTCAAAATCTCGAACTCAAACAAGTAATAAAGCAATGGCTGAACAAAAACTAACCTTCGACGGTGACAACGGCAACGATGAAGCTCACAGGTTTGTCTTTGATTTGGTGATTAGGGTTTGTCAATTGTTCCGCCTCTGATTTTCGTTGTCTCCCCCTTTTCACTGATTTGCCTCTCCTCTTTATATTCTGTGAATTAGGGTTACAAATTGGGTCTTTGCTGTTCAAAAGGAGTGTTTCTGCAAAGCACTTTGGATGCTCAGACACAGAATTACCCTATCCATGTTAGATTCAAGAAAAGGTATCCTTCACAAACTTTCTTCTCTGCTTTGACCTCATACCAATTTGGGATGTTTTTTGGACTTTGCCCTCTGACTGCTGGTTAATGGTTTTGCACTTTAGGTTTTGCAAATTGACTGATTAATGTGTCCCTTTTTACCGCAGTAAAAAAAATGGTGAGCTTGGTTTGCTGCAATCTTATTCATGTTTGGTAGGTTGTGGACATGGTTGAAGGTTTGAGTTTGCTCTGAATTGGTATGTATTTGGCATTGAAATACCCTGCAGGTTGACCTATTATGATTTGAAATGCAGGGTTTTGTAGGCTTGCTGCAGCAGGGTGAGTGAGGTCTGCAATTGGCCTTGGGCTAGTATGAGGTTTATTGAGGTTAGTCATGTTGTGACAGGTTTTGACATGCTTCATGTTGTAGGACCTTGTTCGTCTTGTGGTGAACTTTTGGATAATTGTTGGACTGTCTTTGTATTGCAGGATGACCTTTCAGCTAGGCAATGTTGGTTGCAATTAGGTCCTGCTTGCTTATGCTCACTACAGATTATGACTTGGACATTGACAACAAACTTAAAGCTTTAGTTTCATGGTATGTCAACAACACTCCATGCCTTGTGCATTGATGGTGTTTCTTGTTGGTTATGACTGAATTTGGTCCTGCTGGAATATATTGAGCAAAGCAAAGTGTGTGCACATATTCTGCTTCTTATGCCCACATTGATCTTGCTGCAGGAAATCCAATGAGCCGACGGTCATGATTTGGCTTCATCCTTTGGTTAGTCTCTGGGTCAAGGAGCGACATTTTCCACAGGACTCACATTTATAACATGCTGCCAACTGGTTTCAAGTTGTCACTGCTAAATGGTAAGCCATTGCATTGCTGCTGAATTGTCATAGAGGATTGTTGTCCATTGAACTGTGGCCTGCTGTAACTGTTTGCTGCGTATTTTTTATTGCTACAGCATCCTGATGCTCATTGTGTGCTGCAGGATCCTGATGATCATTGTGTGCTGCAGGCCCAAGTTTGGCTGTTGCAACATACCCTGATCTTCACTTCTTTTGTTTGGTTGATGGTGACTAACTGCAGTCCATGCCATGCCTTGCTTTGTTCCAACAAGCCTTCACTCATGTGCTGACTTCACTTTAGTATTATTTCTTACCATTCGTAGGTTATGACTTCATGGAGGGTATGGCTGCAACTGAAAAATATGAGAGTCTTCACTAGATAGAGACATGGTCAGGCGAGAGACATGTTCTGTCAATTCTTCCAAAGTATAACCATTGCTCGTAATAAGAATTTCAATGACCATGATTGCTGATACAGAAGTTTTATTACTAGAACCTTTGAACAGATTCAGTAAATAAGTAAGTGCTCGTTTCCAATAAATAATTACAACTTTTAGCATTGACTTTCCCCATTCCATGAGATTGTGAATCCATTTGACACCCAATTTATTTTTTACCAGCATTGTGAAATTTCTAAGCTCTTCTCCATCAAATAGGAAGAGTTTATCAACAAGAACAAGGAGAATCTCGAGCAACCGAACACAAGTCATCTGGCAGAAATTATAATCAATGAATTCCTTGCCTTTTCCCAGGCACCTACAGAAAACAGGCCATGCCATTTCAGATATTAAGCGACTAAATGTTTCCTTTATTTTTAGTTCAACGTTGATAACATGTTTATCAATATCCACAGGCAGAGAATCAAAAGCGGCTGTTTTAAAAATCCGCCTTGTGAAGAGAACTTTGGCACACTCAACTCTGGGCCAAGTACACCCTCATCTTTGAGTAATTTGCATAAAAGAAACCAAAAATGATGTAAAGTATGAAACTTCAACAGAACAGAATCCAGTTGGATGGGTCAAAACCACATGCCATGTAGTCATGATCAAGGTAAGCTTTATCCATTAGCTCATGCCTTTGGATGATGGAATATGATGGTGCATCATTTCCTTGTTTCTGTTTGAAGTTTATGGCAATGTATCAACTGGTTTAATGACAGGATGTTATCCATGTGCAGTCACGACCAAACTCAAACATCCTTGACCAATGCAAGTGCAATATCTAGTGTGGTTGTAATGCTTGATTGTCCTTGCAGCAATGGTGAACATTCAACGTATGCCGGAACGTTATGAACCCAATGAGAGCTAGCTGGTTCTACGTGAAGGTGTTCACAATACGGTGAAGTTTCTAGCATCCAAGCTCATGGGCAATAACAACAACACTTTCCTCATCACTTTTGCACTGCTGAACTAAGGTGTCATAAAGCAACAACCTCTTTTGATTTTTTTTGGTTTTGGGATACTGACTGTCATGTGGTTTGGTTTGATCTTTTCAGGGCTGCAGTTGTATTCAAATTTTGGTATAGAAATGATGAGAGTCCTTGGACGAAAACAACTTAATGCCACATCCCTGAAGAGATAAACTTGACTCTCATCCATATATTCAATCACCTCTAAACAAGTACCAATATTAAACCCATGCAACCTGGAACCAAAATTTGTAATTGAACCTTCATAAAGAATAACTGATTTTATGGGTTTACTTGTCGCACCAGCATCTGGATTGGGAGATTGTTTCCTACTATCTACTGCAACTCCTTCAATGGCCATGTCATCAGTTTTATTTTCTGCTTCAACTCCTTACTATCTGCTATAACTTCACTAACATTCCCAGTTGGCTTGATGATCATGTCATCGGGATTATCTAGTGGTGGAGGTAAATCAGGCATGATAACATCTGCTTGGGAATTTGGGATAGTCGGTACTGTATGTGCTCCATCCAACATAACACTTTCAGATGTTGCAGCTTCATTGTCGGGGCAGGCTGTTGCATGCTGCCTTACGGTAACTGGTATTGCAGCGGCTGCTCTAGTTTCATTTGCTTGTTGCCTCAAATCCTATCTGATTTTCACATAATTATTTTGCAGTAACTTTGCTGCAGTGACAAGGGTTGAATGTGCTTGCAGGTCGCGGATGTTACAACTCTATTGTGCAGGCTGATGCAAGTTAGTGTAGGATGCTTACAAGGCAATGTTAAGTGTTGGTTAACATGATGATGATGATATGGTGGTCTTGATGTAAGCCAAACATTACAATAAGCATATCAAAGGGAGAACAAGGCGAGGTAGACTTCAATCTCTCCATTGTAGCTTGCGTCTGAATTAAGCATTGGATGATGGATTTATTGATGCTGCAGGTTGAATGCAGGTTTGACATGTTGAAACTATCAAATGATGGAAATGGCAGCGCTGATGTATTGGGTGAGCGAAATCGAGGCCCTAGGACTAGTAGATCAAAACTCCAGCTGTCTGTGAAAGCTTATACAACCAAGGTAGGAGGTTGTAACGAGCAAGGGAACATCATCATTGTTACTTTCGGGAATTGGATCTGATTTGAGGAAAGGTTTTAGCTTGTCTTCAAGGAAATCTTCCCCGAATGCCTTAATATTGTCAACAGTCACCTCTCCATCAAGCAAAAACTTTCTACCATCGTCACTTCCTGTGAATGCAAGTACTTTGGGAGTTTTCTTAGAGATACCAGAATAATCTGCTACAGGTTTTCCAACTTCTTCATTGTCCATTTCCACATGAACAAAAATCAGCTTTCCCTTGAAAATCTTTGATTGTGTTAGGTCTACTGTGGAATTTGTGTTATGAATTGCTTGATACATGTTAGGAGTTTCTGAAGTATTGGGGCATGTTGAAGCTTGAGGTATGTTTACTGAATAAATAGTGCCCTACCGTTTGTTATGCCAAGATGAATTTCTTAAACATGATGTTAACTAATCTGAATATGATGTCATGTATATGAGTTGCTGCCATGCTCTTGAACAAAACAGGCACATCCTTGACATACAATGGTTCTGCACATTTGTATCATGTCATATGTTACTACTTTGAATGCTACTAGGATTTACTTGAATGAACATGGGCCTGACTGGTATGAAATGCCTTGAAATGTGCACTGCTCATTAATGCCTTGACTTGGTCTTACAACTTGGCAATGTGACATGGTTCTTGGTTGTGCAGGCTGATTCAACGATCCTTATGGTTGCATTGTTTTCATCAATCATGTTCAATGTTGGGAGTGATAGACAGTTTGAACAATGCATTCAATTGGACAAATTTTGCCTTGAATTTCTTTGCCATTTGCACGTTTTGACTTGGACTAGCTGAAGCAATGCATTGAGCGGTGGAACTTGCCATCATTCATTCTGCAGCATAGCTTACATTCCTGACTTGTCAAGTTCATGGTTTTAGAGTTTTGAATTGGTTTGTTCAATGGGACTTACTTGCAAATGAAGTAATCAAGAAAAATCATCAACAAACATGAAGATTGGATGACACAATGAAACAAAGGGCCAGGCCAAGTTTGGATAGTCAAGAGCAAGTGAGGGTTGACTTTGGTCAAAGTTGACCAAAAAGTCAACTGTTGACCAAAGTCAACAATTGGTCAAAAATGCGTTTTTTTTTTGTATTTTCTTGTGTAAATGGATAATGAATCAATTATTATGGGGAAATTTTTGGGTTTAGGGAATTTGGGTTGACTTTGGTCAAAGTTGACCAAAAAGTCAACTGTTGACCAAAGTCAACAATTGGTCAAAGTTGACCAAAAAGTCAACTGTTGACCAAAGTCACCAATTGGTCAAAAATGCGTTTTTTTTGTATTTTCTGTATGGAATCAAATGTAATGAAATAAAATTGAAATGGATTAATAAAATGGTTTGAAGTTGGTTTCACAATTGGTTTAATCATAACTTGAATGTTTGACTCTTGAAAAGAAAATAACTTGACTGGTAGTGAACGGAACCATGAAATGAGACCATAAGGTTAGGGTTTTGGCATAGTATCCATGAACCAATAACATGACTAGAAAGTGGCTTGAAACACAAGAAACTTGGTTGTTCAGATGACCCAGACCATAGATATATCCACAATCACAACACCATGACCTTGGATCAAAACCACAATCCTCATACAAAACCAAAGTAAAGTTAGGCCAAGCATGCCACACAAACATAAAAAAATTCAGGAGCAAAATCGGGGTATGACAGTTGCCCCTATTTAAGCGTCTCCAACTAGAGAATATGAAGCAGGATGTTCTTCACATGATCGTAGTGGGAGATGGTTAAATACTAAGAAGACCCGGATTTTGATCATGAATCCCTATGAAACAATGCCTGTCAGCATCGTCAAAGAAGCAATCTCAAAAGAAGAATCCGTCTGATACGGTGAAAATCGGCCTGAGTACCGAAACAGAAAGTTGACCTGAATACCAAAATAAATGGTAACACAGGAATACCCATGGCCTGAACGCCGCACTAAGCATCGGAATATGAGAGTATCAATGTTGGTCTGATCACCGAAAATCTGGTCTGAACACCACTTTGATCTGGATATCGGAAAAACTAGCCTGAATGCCACTTCGGTCTGGATACCGGAAACTTCTTCGATCTGAAAATCGGGAAAGACTGGCTTGAATGCCACTTCGGTCTGGATACCGGGAAAACTGGCCTGAATGCCACTTCGGTCTGAATACCGCCTCGGTCTGAACACCGCCTCGGTCTGAACACCGGAAAACTGGTTTGAATACCACCTTGGTCTGAATACCGGAATACTGGTCTGAATACCATAAGTTCTTCGTCCTGATTGTTGAGAACTTCTTCGATCTGGAAATCGGAAACTGGCCTGAATGCCACTTCGGTCTGACTACCGCCTCGGTCTGAACACCGGAATACTGGTCTGAATACCATAAGTTCTTCGTCCTGATTGTTGAGAACTTCTTCGACCTGGAAATCGGAAACTGGCTTGAATGCCACTTCGGTCTGGATACCGGGAAAACTGGCCTGAATGCCACTTCGGTCTGGATACCGGGAACTCTGGCCTGAATGCCACTTCGGTCTGGATACCGGGAACTCTGGCCTGAATGCCACTTCGGTCTGGATACCGGGAAAACTGGCCTGAATGCCACTTCGGTCTGGATACCGGGAACTCTGGCCTGAATGCCACTTCGGTCTGGATACCGGGAAAACTGGCCTGAATGCCACTTCGGTCTGGATACCGCCTCGGTCTGAACACCGGAAAATTCTTCACGCCTATCAGCATCGGTGAAGATAACAAAACAGTGATACGTGATCCGGCACGCATGCCAAAAACCTATGCTGGGGATAACAATCGAAAGATTGACCAAAGAGTGCATGAGATATATTATCTGTAGCCGTCAAAATGTAGATAATACACTCGCATGGAAGATTATCCATAACCGGGTTGTAGGTTGTTAAATGGATAATCGACCGAAAAGAAAGGTATCAGGGTACCAGGACTAGGCATGCAAAAGATGACCAATCAAAAGAGGATAAAGTTTCTAACTTGGAGCAAATACCCAAAAGAAAGGGGAAGACCCACTGGGGACAATACTGCTTGATCAAGGCAAGTATCCAGAGGGGAAAAGAGTATCAATACCGCAAGCTGGATACTGATAACTGCAAAGAGGGGATTACATCTACCGGTTTGTAGGCAGAAAACCACAGAAAGGTAACCAGTCGTCGATAGGATGAGCACAAAGGGTTAACTCTGTCGATGGGATGAAAGTGGGATTTTACAACTACCAGCTAGTAGGTAGAAAACCACAAAGATAGGACTTACAACTACCGGTTTGTAGGTAGAAGCCACAAATTCCGCTGAGGATGAGATGAATGAGTGCCGGTTAGCGAGCGACTATTCATTTATGCCCCAGGGAAGCACGGGAGACAGCCAACAGGAAGCCAATTTAGGATCGATCCAAAAAGGCAGACTGAAACAGGACTCATCCTAATGAGGAAAGAACTCAATAGGGAAAACCCATCCCGTTAGGGAGGGAACGGAAACAACCATCATCCACGAGGATATAACTCAGTGGGGAGCGCAGAAGGAAATGGTAGACACTTTCTGCTTAAGGGGTAGACTCTACATGGAGAGATCAGACACACCCACTGCTGCTAAGGGAATGGACCCAAGCTTGCAAGATGCTGCCAACTTCAAGGAGTAACACTGCTGGGGATACCCACTCAACTAAGGAGTCACTTGTTGGGAAAGCACCAACTTCTCAACCACACTGATGAACCCAATTTTGAAGCCGATCCAATGGCGCGATGCTAAACTCCTTCCAACAACCCAATCTCGGCTGGTCACCACGGCCTAGGGCTAATGGATATGTTTGCAATGTTGATGCATGAGTTTTTTTTTCTTGTTTTACACAATGCCCCATGATCATGGAAATGCTATGCACTAATGATGCAATATGATATGCTTATCTAAATGATGAATGCATAAACACACGTCTCCTCTAGAGACACCACCGGGAAACTCCAGGAACTGTGCTGAGGATCCTATAACCATGTCAACTTCCATCCTGCTGGGGAAAGACAAACCTTGCTGGGAATGCCCCACAGTAGGGCTCAATCAAACCTATACTGGAGATGCCCCACAATAGGGCTAACAGGGACTTGGAGGAAGAATGTTGTACTGCCGGGAACATGAAGATAAACAACTTCAACCAACACTGCACTGAGCAACCTCGCTGAGGAGAAACCATGAAAATGTTCTGCAGGAAAAAGATACAGTCATGCTCGAGATACGAACAATTGTCTTACCTGTTGGTAATCATACCACCCTTGGGAGAGCACTGTGGGTCTCCTAAGTATCCTTCCATCATTGTGAATGTTCACTTTGTTTAAGAACAATTTTCTTGTGAAAAATTTGTTTATTTTGAAAACAATGATACTTTATCAATTAAACATGCAAAACATTTGTTGAGTCGAAACAAATAAGAGTGCAAATAAATGGATAAAAGCTCAAATTGATGTGATGGAATGGTAGTCTGCAAAGGACAAGACTCCATAGATCTGTACAAGTTTGAAATCGGTGATATATATTGAAGAGGGCTACATTGAACATAATGACCTTTCCTCTACCATTCCGAATTTTCGATGTATTCGGAGCTTCAGTCGACGACGAATCGAGAATCCCTGACGGATGACAGATATAGAGCACAGTCTTGTCAAGATGCAATTACTTGCCAAATCCCTAATTTTTGCCTAGATTGCCCCAGTGTGAGGTGATCAATCTAGCGGGATGCAAATTCTTTTTTCAATGTCTCTAACTTTTGCCTGGATTGCCCTTTCGGGTTTTCAATCCACCGAGACGCTCGTTTTTGCCTAAGTCGCCCTTTGGGGCGTTCGACTTAGCGAGCTTTTGCTTTTTTTTTTTTTTTTTAGGCGAAGTATTTCTTGACTGCATCGGAATTCACAGGACGAGTGAACTTCTCCATCCATTGTTGTAAGTGTCAAAACATTGCCTGAAAAGGCTCTCTTGACAACATATGGACTTTCAGCTTGGGGGGTTCACTTGCCCCTGGAATCGGGCATGAAAGACAAGACTTTCTTGAGCACAAGGTCCCTCGGAACACACGAGACTTGACCTTCTTGTCGAATGCTTTCATCACTCTCTGCTGATATAACTGACCATGACACATGGCAGTTGATCTCTTTTTCTTTCAGCTGGATTCAACATCAGTCAACGGGACTTTGAGGGTGCTATTTCTCTTTTGTTTTTTTTCTTTCTTTTTCTTTCTTTTGATTTCTTTTGATTTTGCACCCTCTCTTTCTTTGTTGTTTTTTTTTATTGATTTTTTTTTTATTAATGCCCCAGTTGGCTGTTCTGCTGATTCTCGAGATGCAGCTGAGTGTGATCTTCTTTTCTTGCTCAAGAAGTCGGGAAATACCGTCAGGAATCCCTTAAAGCATCATCTTCTTCCGCTTCGAATACAGGGAATTCAAAATTGGGAGATGACGTCCGATCATTATGTTCAATGGGTTTGAGAAACAACCTGCATAAAGATTTTGAGTATAAAAGGCACTTTGAAAATCAAACAAGACAATCGTTATGCAGATGAAAAGATTGCTTTTATTCTTGTTTTTAGGGTCTTTTGTGATCACCAATTTCATGCAAAAAGCGAAAAGGGAAAACAAATGGAAAAACAAATGTTTAACATGAATTTATTTGAATGAAAATATCATTGCACAAAATGTTGCCAACAATGTCATCACTTCTCCTTTTGGCATGGGAGAAAGGTTTTTAAACAAAGTGATTATTGCTCTGGCTTATGAACAACTGTAGGAAAGCCCACAGTGACCCAATTGTGATAGATCCCCCCGGGGATGACAACTGTCAGTATCTCTTGCATCAGCAACTTCTGTTTTCTGAACAACCCTTCTGAAGAAAAAGTCGGCGCCAGCCCAGGACTTGTTATCTTCAGGCTTGATTGTCACGGGGACCCAAATCTTCAAAGTTCAGAATACCTGACCTCACGAGGTCTTGAACCTTCATCTTCAACTGAAAGCAACTATCCACGTCATGACCAGGAGCACCCGAATGATACACACAATGCTGCTCAGGCCTATACCACCATCGAGGGTCGACGGGTATAGCCGGCGGGTCTCTGGGAGTAATCAAGTTCCGCTCTAACAGAGAGGGATACAGTTCGGCGTAGGACATGGGGATTGGATCAAAAATGATCTTCTTCCTCTCATTACTCGTACTGGCTTGCTGGGAAGCCTGCTGCTGAGGACGATGTTGTTGATGCTGATATTGCTGAGTTGGCCTTCTCTGCTGTTGGGGTTGAGTAGCTGGAATAGTCACAGCAGCAACCTGACGATTCTGTCCTCTTTTTGCACTCCTCCGATGGTGCACAGCATTTGTTTCACTCTCTCCCCTTTTGGGTGCCCAAGAGTATGTCTTCTTAGAACCGGAAGAACTTGAAGAGCCAGGATGGCGAACCGGAGCGCGGGTTGCTCTGACATTAACAGTCTCTGCAGCAAGAGGTTGTTCACTGATTCTGATCCCCTTCAATTCATCGCCCACGGCATGATCATTGACGAGAATAGTGACAGCAGCATTCTCATGAACGGGTACACCCACTGGTGAAGCACGGTGGACTGGTGGAATCATGGCTTCCAGTCTCTGGGCTAAGGCACGCAGCTCCTCTTGCCCCTGAACAACTCCTTGCATCGTTGTCATGAACTGGGCCATGTTTTCCCTCATCTCAGCCAACTCTGCTTGAACCTGATCCATAATCTTCTGATGATTGAGTCTGGTTGAGTAACGATGCGGTCGGCGGTCAGCAATCCTCTCTCAGTCAAGAACCGAAGTGAGAAGTCTCTCCAAACATGTCTGTAATGCAAGGATGCTATGTGCATGATATGCATGATATGGGTATTATTTTGTCATGAATGATCCTGATAAAGGATATGCGTATGCGAGTTAACTTTTTTCCGTTTTTTTCATGCATTATTATATTTTTTTTGGAAAATAAACATGCTATGATGCAAATGATGGAGCCAAGACTGGCAGGCTGTGCATCTCGGCACACCGGATCGGAGCTTTGGCTTGAACTTGGAGTCACAATTCCTCTGAAACCCAAAGTCAATCTGATCAACTGGCATCTGAACCCAAATCTGGAGAACCGAGTCACCATAAATCCGACTTGTGGAGTTCCGAAATAAACGGAACTGGAGATTACATTACTATCATCACAGGATCATCCATTGAATGGATGACAGCCAGATCCTCTGAACCGGTACTCTCAATTCAACCCGGGGATCCGAAATAAACGGAACCCATTGATAAACCACGGACAGAACTCCGGGGCCCCAGAAATAAATGTCCATAAGTTTGGCTGAACCAAAGTCACCATCACAACACCACTGGCAGAAACCGTATCTGTAGAGATCAAACCCTCCCCTCACTGGTAGGTTCTAAGAACAGAAGTTTGTCAGCTTCAGCCCTTCAGTCGAGAATAATACGTTTACCACTGAAGGTTTGGCATTATTACGGGATAAAAGACCTCTGCTGACTCCCCTCAACAGGATATCCTAAAGCAAGTTCCCAGTCTCGGGGTCCTCGGATTGAGCAGCGAGAATGCGCCCACCAGAGCTAACATAATCACGTCTCGGAGGAGAGGCCTCGACTGAGTTCTCGGGAAATGGTCACCAGAGTCGACGATTTCTAAAGGAATATCTGTCGTTATGGAACACCCATAGGACAAAATATATCCAAGAGAAACCTCGTCTGGGTGTGGTTCTTCACGAACGACTTAACGTAGCAACATGCCACGCAAGCCTCATGAACACCCACTCTAAAATCTGTGTGTACACTCAAGCCTGGGTAATGGGCTTACCTCTCATAGAACAGTCCCAACCCAACAAACAAACAACCCACAGATACAGCAAGCATATGTACATGAACGCGATAAGGTAAAGCAGGTAAATGCTGAAAATAAATAACTGTACAAAAGAATAAACACCCAACAAACAAGAAACCTACAAAAGCTAGGAGGGACTCGCTTAGGGAAACCGATTCCCCAGCAGAGTCGCCAGCTGTCGCAGCCCGAAAAATACAGAGGTGCGAAAAAAACAACCGGCGAGAAAGAAATGACAGAAGAGTCGCCACCGTGCGTTATTTATCCCAAAAGAGGGAAAGGAAACGCTCGAAGTAAACCTGAAGAGAGGAAAGGAAAAGACAAGGTCTCTCAACCAAATCTTGGGTTCGGGAGTCGATTATGCGAAGGGAAGGTATTAGCACCCCTACGCATCCGTAGTACTCTACGGGATCCACTCTTGTTGTTCTTGTCTAAAGGGTGTGTGTTTATCTAATGTACTATTTACTAAGAGGGTCAAGAGAAAAATGACTCGCATAGATATCGCATCCATTGCATACGTATCTCATCTGAATATGAGAATCAGAGTCTTCGTAGCTCGGCTGCCTATGGGTTAAAGAGGAGTGTGCTCGCTAAAACGTCGCGTCTTATGCCTACGTATCTCATCGGGAATGAGAATCAGAGCAAAACGTAGTTCAGCTAACTACGGGAATAAGGGTCTCGATTGCAACTAGGGCAAGAGAAAGGAAAAGTCTCGATCGCAACGAGGGCGAGAGAAAGGATCGCAACGAGGGCGAAAGCAAACAAGGATTAGTTGTTAGTCGTTAGTCAAACTCGGCAAGACATCGCATCTTGTGCCTACGTATCTCATCTGAACATGAGAATCAGAGTTGCCGTAGTTCGGCTCACGCACGCCAAACAAAACAAGACACCTACACACAAAAAGGTGGCAAACATGGAGCCCGACTGCCAATCATTGGACTTACATCAGCATCCGAACCAAAACACACATAAAAGGGCAAACGTGGAGCCCGACTGCCAATCACTGGACTTACATCAACATCCGAACCAAAACACACACAAAAAGAAAAAAGAAAGGTGCCCGGAGTGGTCTCGCACGACCACCTGCCTACATACCTCGTCTGGAACAAGGATCAGGGCGATGTAGTTCCCCTCATAGGGGTTGCCATCTGAACATGAACTTAGAAAAGGAGGACACCAGTTGTGTCAAAAGAGAGTGGGCAATGTGTTCACGCCCTAGCAGTAGGTGTCGCAGCTCGCTGAATCGAGTCTTAGGCAGTTACCTCTTTGCAATAGAACGGACTACATGCCACGAGATCGGAGACGCTCGGAAAGGTCTAGAAGAAAATGGGGAAGCTCTGCCCTAGAGTTGTCATGCAATATGTACTTAAGTGTTAGGATTTACAAATGGGAATATCTACCTAATGTTAGCATGCAAAGAATAAGGGAACCCTACCTATGTTATCATACAAAAGGATATGGGAATCCTACCTATGTTATCATGCAAAAGGTTCTATCTAATGAGTGCTACCTAATCGGAACAAGAATTGACGAATGGAGCAAGGAGAAGTGTTAGGGATAAGGGTAGATGGCGATGCATGAAGCAATCGACTTACAAGGTTGATGGCGATGCATAAAGCAGTCGACTTACAAGGTTGATGGCGATGCATAAAGCAATCGACTTACAAAAGGGTGGATGAATACGTGCTGGTTCTGTTAGGTTTTGAAAAATGATTACTCGACGTTGGATCGAGGTTTTGGTCTTGTTTTGAAATGGTTATCGGGTGTTCATTTTATTTCTTGTATTAACAGATGAATAAAGAATGAAAGAATATTATACATTTCATGGGAGAGGGATACATTTGTTATGAATGGGGGTTGTCATGGCAATCAAAACAATATAAATATATGCCTCATACACCATACAAGTAGGCCACAGTTAATCAAACAAGTAAGGTATAAACAAATATATAATCGAATCAAATAATCAAAGAATGAAATAATAAAGCATTAAACAATGTATGAGTGTAAGTGCAAAGGAACCGGCTCATTGTAAGAAAGCCCAAGAGTAAGCTATGTGAGGTCGATGGCGATGCTTAAGAAGCAATCGACTTACAAGGGTGTGAAAAATGGGCTCGATATTAAATCGAGAAAAGTATGATTTTTATAGTTTAAAAAATGGTTTTGAACTAAACTAAAATACAACAACTATGCATTATTAACAAATGAAATCATGAGTATAAACATAAAAAGAAGATATTAACAAAATACTAAGAGGATAAAAATGCTAAAGGAAGATAAAATCAAATAATAAGTAAAAAGTACCTCACATGAGTATCGAACCCTCTCCATCTAATATTATGCAACTAAACTCTCTCCACTAGGCCACTGAATACTATCTGCTATTGAGATACTACCCTAAATATATGAACTGGTCTAACAAATTTAAAATAAATAAAAAAAACAAAACAAACATTTTTATGTTTTTTATTATCTCTGTTAAAAAGCAAATTAAGTTAAATAAAACAAAAAGAATTAATTAAAAAAAGGAAAACAAAAAAAAAGAAAAAAAAGGAAACGGGGAAAAGAACACAGAGGTTCGTCTTCCTCCCTCTCTCTCGCATCTTACGAGTTCTCTGTCAAACTCAGAAAATCTCTCTCTCTCTCAACCCTCATCGTCCTCAACCCCTGCTCACCTCTCATTCACTCACCTCTCACGACCTCGTCAATCTTAACCCTCGTCACCCTCGATGAATCTCTCTCAAAATCTCGAACTCAAACAAGTAATAAAGCAATGGCTGAACAAAAACTAACCTTCGGCGGTGACAACGGCAACGATGAAGCTCACAGGTTTGTCTTTGATTTGGTGATTAGGGTTTGTCAATTGTTCCGCCTCTGATTTTCGTTGTCTCCCCCTTTTCACTGATTTGCCTCTCCTCTTTATATTCTGTGAATTAGGGTTACAAATTGGGTCTTTGCTGTTCAAAAGGAGTGTTTCTGCAAAGCACTTTGGATGCTCAGACACAGAATTACCCTATCCATGTTAGATTCAAGAAAAGGTATCCTTCACAAACTTTCTTCTCTGCTTTGACCTCATACCAATTTGGGATGTTTTTTGGACTTTGCCCTCTGACTGCTGGTTAATGGTTTTGCACTTTAGGTTTTGCAAATTGACTGATTAATGTGTCCCTTTTTACCGCAGTAAAAAAAATGGTGAGCTTGGTTTGCTGCAATCTTATTCATGTTTGGTAGGTTGTGGACATGGTTGAAGGTTTGAGTTTGCTCTGAATTGGTATGTATTTGGCATTGAAATACCCTGCAGGTTGACCTATTATGATTTGAAATGCAGGGTTTTGTAGGCTTGCTGCAGCAGGGTGAGTGAGGTCTGCAATTGGCCTTGGGCTAGTATGAGGTTTATTGAGGTTAGTCATGTTGTGACAGGTTTTGACATGCTTCATGTTGTAGGACCTTGTTCGTCTTGTGGTGAACTTTTGGATAATTGTTGGACTGTCTTTGTATTGCAGGATGACCTTTCAGCTAGGCAATGTTGGTTGCAATTAGGTCCTGCTTGCTTATGCTCACTACAGATTATGACTTGGACATTGACAACAAACTTAAAGCTTTAGTTTCATGGTATGTCAACAACACTCCATGCCTTGTGCATTGATGGTGTTTCTTGTTGGTTATGACTGAATTTGGTCCTGCTGGAATATATTGAGCAAAGCAAAGTATGTGCACATATTCTGCTTCTTATGCCCACATTGATCTTGCTGCAGGAAATCCAATGAGCCGACGGTCATGATTTGGCTTCATCCTTTGGTTAGTCTCTGGGTCAAGGAGCGACATTTTCCACAGGACTCACATTTATAACATGCTGCCAACTGGTTTCAAGTTGTCACTGCTAAATGGTAAGCCATTGCATTGCTGCTGAATTGTCATAGAGGATTGTTGTCCATTGAACTGTGGCCTGCTGTAACTGTTTGCTGCGTATTTTTTATTGCTACAGCATCCTGATGCTCATTGTGTGCTGCAGGATCCTGATGATCATTGTGTGCTGCAGGCCCAAGTTTGGCTGTTGCAACATACCCTGATCTTCACTTCTTTTGTTTGGTTGATGGTGACTAACTGCAGTCCATGCCATGCCTTGCTTTGTTCCAACAAGCCTTCACTCATGTGCTGACTTCACTTTAGTATTATTTCTTACCATTCGTAGGTTATGACTTCATGGAGGGTATGGCTGCAACTGAAAAATATGAGAGTCTTCACTAGATAGAGACATGGTCAGGCGAGAGACATGTTCTGTCAATTCTTCCAAGGTATAACCATTGCTCGTAATAAGAATTTCAATGACCATGATTGCTGATACAGAAGTTTTATTACTAGAACCTTTGAACAGATTCAGTAAATAAGTAAGTGCTCGTTTCCAATAAATAATTACAACTTTTAGCATTGACTTTCCCCATTCCATGAGATTGTGAATCCATTTGACACCCAATTTATTTTTTACCAGCATTGTGAAATTTCTAAGCTCTTCTCCATCAAATAGGAAGAGTTTATCAACAAGAACAAGGAGAATCTCGAGCAACCGAACACAAGTCATCTGGCAGAAATTATAATCAATGAATTCCTTGCCTTTTCCCAGGCACCTACAGAAAACAGGCCATGCCATTTCAGATATTAAGCGACTAAATGTTTCCTTTATTTTTAGTTCAACGTTGATAACATGTTTATCAATATCCACAGGCAGAGAATCAAAAGCGGCTGTTTTAAAAATCCGCCTTGTGAAGAGAACTTTGGCACACTCAACTCTGGGCCAAGTACACCCTCATCTTTGAGTAATTTGCATAAAAGAAACCAAAAATGATGTAAAGTATGAAACTTCAACAGAACAGAATCCAGTTGGATGGGTCAAAACCACATGCCATGTAGTCATGATCAAGGTAAGCTTTATCCATTAGCTCATGCCTTTGGATGATGGAATATGATGGTGCATCATTTCCTTGTTTCTGTTTGAAGTTTATGGCAATGTATCAACTGGTTTAATGACAGGATGTTATCCATGTGCAGTCACGACCAAACTCAAACATCCTTGACCAATGCAAGTGCAATATCTAGTGTGGTTGTAATGCTTGATTGTCCTTGCAGCAATGGTGAACATTCAACGTATGCCGGAACGTTATGAACCCAATGAGAGCTAGCTGGTTCTACGTGAAGGTGTTCACAATACGGTGAAGTTTCTAGCATCCAAGCTCATGGGCAATAACAACAACACTTTCCTCATCACTTTTGCACTGCTGAACTAAGGTGTCATAAAGCAACAACCTCTTTTGATTTTTTTTGGTTTTGGGATACTGACTGTCATGTGGTTTGGTTTGATCTTTTCAGGGCTGCAGTTGTATTCAAATTTTGGTATAGAAATGATGAGAGTCCTTGGACGAAAACAACTTAATGCCACATCCCTGAAGAGATAAACTTGACTCTCATCCATATATTCAATCACCTCTAAACAAGTACCAATATTAAACCCATGCAACCTGGAACCAAAATTTGTAATTGAACCTTCATAAAGAATAACTGATTTTATGGGTTTACTTGTCGCACCAGCATCTGGATTGGGAGATTGTTTCCTACTATCTACTGCAACTCCTTCAATGGCCATGTCATCAGTTTTATTTTCTGCTTCAACTCCTTACTATCTGCTATAACTTCACTAACATTCCCAGTTGGCTTGATGATCATGTCATCGGGATTATCTAGTGGTGGAGGTAAATCAGGCATGATAACATCTGCTTGGGAATTTGGGATAGTCGGTACTGTATGTGCTCCATCCAACATAACACTTTCAGATGTTGCAGCTTCATTGTCGGGGCAGGCTGTTGCATGCTGCCTTACGGTAACTGGTATTGCAGCGGCTGCTCTAGTTTCATTTGCTTGTTGCCTCAAATCCTATCTGATTTTCACATAATTATTTTGCAGTAACTTTGCTGCAGTGACAAGGGTTGAATGTGCTTGCAGGTCGCGGATGTTACAACTCTATTGTGCAGGCTGATGCAAGTTAGTGTAGGATGCTTACAAGGCAATGTTAAGTGTTGGTTAACATGATGATGATGATATGGTGGTCTTGATGTAAGCCAAACATTACAATAAGCATATCAAAGGGAGAACAAGGCGAGGTAGACTTCAATCTCTCCATTGTAGCTTGCGTCTGAATTAAGCATTGGATGATGGATTTATTGATGCTGCAGGTTAAATGCAGGTTTGACATGTTGAAACTATCAAATGATGGAAATGGCAGCGCTGATGTATTGGGTGAGCGAAATCGAGGCCCTAGGACTAGTAGATCAAAACTCCAGCTGTCTGTGAAAGCTTATACAACCAAGGTAGGAGGTTGTAACGAGCAAGGGAACATCATCATTGTTACTTTCGGGAATTGGATCTGATTTGAGGAAAGGTTTTAGCTTGTCTTCAAGGAAATCTTCCCCGAATGCCTTAATATTGTCAACAGTCACCTCTCCATCAAGCAAAAACTTTCTACCATCGTCACTTCCTATGAATGCAAGTACTTTAGGAGTTTTCTTAGAGATACCAGAATAATCTGCTATAGGTTTTCCAACTTCTTCATTGTCCATTTCCACATGAACAAAAATCAGCTTTCCCTTGAAAATCTTTGATTGTGTTAGGTCTACTGTGGAATTTGTGTTATGAATTGCTTGATACATGTTAGGAGTTTCTGAAGTATTGGGGCATGTTGAAGCTTGAGGTATGTTTACTGAATAAATAGTGCCCTGCCGTTTGTTATGCCAAGATGAATTTCTTAAACATGATGTTAACTAATCTGAATATGATGTCATGTATATGAGCTGCTGCCATGCTCTTGAACAAAACAGGCACATCCTTGACATACAATGGTTCTGCATGTAACACCCCAATTAAAATAAGATAATTATTTAATTTAAATTAATATTTTTTTTTTATTAATTTAATTGAATAATTGGAATTTTGGATTATTATTACTATTGTTTTGGAATAATAATTATTGGGATAATTATTTATTGGAAATATATATATAAGTTGGAATTAAGGAAAAAGTCCCATTTTGGAGTAAAAAGGTTTTTACGTGAAAAACAGAGAAAACGATCGTGAAAGAGGAAAAGGGCAAAGGCAGAGCAAGAGGAAGAAGGTTGGAGAAGAGAAGAGCTTGAAGCGTGAGATTCGCCGGATTATTCAGGTAAGGGGGGTTTACCATCGGTTAAAGGGTATTATATGATAATATGTACTGGGTAGTGATAACCATTGTTTTATCTCTGATTAGATTGATGTATGATGAAATTGTGAAATAGTGGATGAATGAAATTGGATGATAATTGAAAGGAATTCGTAGAAATTTAACATCTATGCACATAACAGCCAGTGGATGAATGAAATTGGACGATAATTGAAAAGGAATTCGTAGAAATTTAACATCTATGCACATAACAGCCAAATGACGTTCTCCATTATGCCTTCGGCGTTCGCCATTTGGGTTTTTTTTCCAGAATAAGAGCGTTTAACGCTAATGGCGTTCGCCATTAGCCTAATGGCGTTCGCCATATCAGTTTGACAGACAGTTTTTCCAGAATGAGAGCGTTTAACGCTAATGGCGTTCGCCATTAGCCTAATGGCGTTCGCCATATCAGTTTGAAGGACAGATTTCGCGTTTTAAACTCCCAGATGTGATATCGTGGTAATGTTGTTGTTGTCTTGTTGGGTCTTGAGTAGTATAGGCATTAGTAGAGTGTGCTAATACTGTTTTTGATTATGTGGCATGATATGATATGCTTATGTGATAATATATTGATGATGTGTGATGGTATGCATGATGCTGTGAATGTATCAGTTATGTGTGCACTTGTGAATAGACTGTTTTATAGCTTAGAGTGTGAGCATATGTCTATTCTTGAATTGTTGTTGATGATGTAGCATGGCTAGGTGATTAGCATGCATATTGTGGCCTTTATGGTGGTAGCTAATTCCCATTGTGAGGAATTAGTGAGTTAGTCATTATGGATTGTTGTCGATGTTTGCATGCTAGGTGAATTAGCGTGCATAGCATAGCCCTTGAGGGGTGGTAGCTAATTCCCGTGGTGAGGAATTAGTGAGTGAGTCACTAGGTCTCAAATGAGTGGGACTAGTTGGACTTGGTAGCCGTGCCTGGATTTGGACGGTGAGGTGAACTATATGTTCACAAATAGTCGGTACCGCATGCATGGAGTCTCATTGCATAATATGTGTATGGCGTATAATATGAATGGATGTATTCCAATATTATACGTGTGTTTGTGTTGACATTGAGTATGAATATGAGTTGTATTGGTATTGAATATGATATTTGAATTGATGTGCCGTTACTGAATGTGTGATGTGATTAGGGTGAATTAATGTGTTAATTACTTAACATTACATGCTGTTGTATAATACTTATTATATTGATTGAGGAACTCACCCTTACAACTATTTTTCAGGTAACGAGCAGTGAGTTGAATAGAAGCTAGTGCTATGGAGTCTAGTGTAGTCTCCTTAGTGGGTCATGCTCTGGTAGATGTAACATCGGGATGGGATGTTTGACTATGTTTTATTTTAGTTGTTGATCCACTTTACCTGTAATGTGGTACATGTTTTGAATGTCGATATTTTGTATCCGCTGCGAATTATGCAAATAATCTTATTTTGATTAAATAAATGAGCATGACAGGATAGAATTGATGAATGCCGTGAAATGATTGTGTGACACCCTTCGGGGCATAATTACTCTGATTAATATGTTGTTATTTTAATTGAAATATTTTGGGGTATTTTAGAAGGGTGTTACATTAGTGGTATCAGAGCATAGTCGGTCGTGTCGAGTCGTAATTATTCTGTTTCCCCTGTACGGTATAGGTGTTGAGTAACCTATCAGTACTTATTGTTTAGCTTGTTGGGTTTTTAGAATAGAGATGGCTGGAAGAGGTAGAGACGATGCTGCGATTGCTGAGGTTCTGGGTAGGCTAGCTGGAGTACTTGGAGGAAATCCGAATGTTGTGGGAATGGGAGTTGCTCGTCAGTTGAGTAAGTTCCAGAAGAACAATCCTCCAATGTTCAAGGGAGCGTACGATCCAGATGGCGCTCAGAAGTGGTTGAAGGAGATAGAGAGGATCTTCAGAGTAACTGAGTGTGCCGATAACCAGAAGGTCAGGTTCGGTACACATATGCTGTCAGAGGAAGCTGACGATTGGTGGGTTGCTACCCGCACCGAGTTGGAAACTGCTGGGAATGCTGAGATCACTTGGGCTGTGTTCAGAGAGAGATTCCTAAGGAAGTATTTTCCAGAGGATGTTAGAGGAAAGAAAGAGATAGAATTCTTGGAATTGAAGCAGGGCAATCGGTCTGTTACTGAGTATGCTGCTAAGTTCACAGAGCTGTCGAAGTATTACACTCCCTATAACGAGGCTACTGGGGAATTTTCAAAGTGTGTGAAGTTTGAGAACGGGTTGCGTCCCGAGATCAAGCAGGCTATTGGGTATCAGCGGATGGGGCAGAGTTGTTTATGCTGTTAGCGACTTTGGAGGCTAAAGATAAGCTGGTGATTGGCGATCTAGCGGTGGTGTGTGATTTTCCTGATGTGTTTCCGGAAGAAGTGAATGAATTACCGCCAGAGCGTGAAGTTGAGTTCTCGTTGGATTTGGTACCTGGTACTAGGCCGATATCGATGGCTCCGTACCGTATGTCTGCTGTTGAGTTAACGGAGTTGAAGAGTCAGTTGGAAGATCTGTTGGATAAGAAATTTATTCGTCCGAGTGTGTCACCGTGGGGTGCACCAATGTTATTGGTTAAGAAGAAAGAAGGTACTATGAGGTTGTGTGTGGACTACAGACAACTGAATCAAGTGACGATCAAGAATCGGTATCCTTTGCCGAGAATTGATGATTTGATGGATCAGTTGGTTGGTGCAAGTGTGTTCAGCAAGATAGATTTGAGATCTGGGTATCATCAGATACGTGTGAAAAATGAGGATATTCAGAAGACTGCTTTCAGAACAAGATATGGACATTATGAGTATTCTGTAATGCCTTTTGGTGTGACTAATGCGCCTGGAGTGTTTATGGAGTATATGAATAGGATTTTCCATCCGTACCTAGATCAATTTGTTGTGGTGTTTATTGATGATATTTTGGTGTATTCGAAATCTGAAGAAGAGCATGCTGAGCATTTGAGAGTGGTTTTGGGAGTTCTACGAGAAAAGAAGTTATTCGCTAAACTATCCAAGTGTGAATTTTGGTTAGAAGAGGTTAGTTTTCTTGGTCATGTGATTTCCAGAGGTGGTATTGCTGTTGATCCTTCTAAGATAGAAGCGGTATCTAAGTGGGGAGCTCCGAAGTCAGTTTCTGAGATAAGGAGTTTTCTGGGACTTGCAGGTTATTATAGGAAGTTTATTGAGGGATTTTCTAAGTTGGCGTTACCATTGACAATGTTGACTAGAAAGGGGCAAGCGTTTGTTTGGGACTCAAAATGTGAAGAAGGTTTCCAAGAGTTGAAGAGAAGGTTGACTACTGCTCCTATTCTGATATTACCGAGTTCGTCGGAACCATTTGAGGTTTACTGTGATGCTTCATTGTTGGGTTTGGGTGGCGTGTTGATGCAGAATAAGCAGGTTATAGCTTATGCTTCGAGACAGCTGAGGGTTCATGAGAGGAACTATCTGACACATGATTTAGAGTTGGCAGCTGTGGTATTTGTTCTGAAGTTGTGGAGGCATTATTTGTACGGGTCAAGATTTGAAGTTTTCAGTGACCATAAAAGTTTAAAGTATTTGTTTGATCAGAAAGAGCTGAATATGAGACAGAGGAGATGGTTAGAATTTCTGAAGGATTATGATTTTGGTTTGAATTACCATCCGGGTAAAGCAAACGTAGTGGCTGATGCACTGAGTCGGAAATCATTGCACATGTCTATGTTAATGGTTAAGGAATTGGATTTAATTGAGCAGTTCAGAGACTTGAGTTTGGTGTGTGAGAGTACCCACAATAGTGTTAAATTGGGAATGTTGAAGTTAACAAGTAGTATTCTGGATGAGATTAGAGAGGGTCAGAAATCTGATATGCTTTTGGTTGATAAGTTGACCCTAGTGAAGCAAGGTCAAGGTGGTGAATTCAGAGTTGATGAGAATGGTGTTTTGAGATTTGGTAATCGGGTGTGCGTTCCGGATGTCACAGAACTTAAGAAGAGTATTCTTGAGGAAGGACATCGTAGTGGTTTGAGTATTCATCCTGGAGCTACGAAGATGTATCATGATTTGAAGAAGTTATTTTGGTGGCCGGGAATGAAAAGAGAAATTGCAAGTTTTGTGTATTCCTGTTTGACTTGTCAGAAGTCGAAGATTGAGCATCAGAAGCCGTCTGGGCTAATGCAACCGTTGGCTATTCCAGAGTGGAAGTGGGATAGTATCAGTATGGATTTTGTTTCTGGTTTGCCGAGGACAAATAAGAATTTTGAGGCTATTTGGGTGGTTGTGGATAGATTGACAAAATCGGCTCATTTCATTCCGATCAGAATGGATTATCCGTTAGAGAGATTAGCCGAGTTGTATATTGAGAAGATTGTAAGTTTGCACGGTATCCCGTCGAGTATTGTTTCGGACAGAGATCCTAGATTTACATCGAAGTTTTGGGAAGGTTTGCAGAGGGCTTTGGGAACTAAGCTGAGATTGAGTTCTGCATATCATCCGCAGACTGATGGTCAGACTGAGAGGACGATTCAGTCACTAGAGGATCTTTTGAGGGCTTGTGTTTTGGAAAAGGGAGGTGCATGGGATTGTTATTTGCCTTTGATTGAGTTTACCTACAACAATAGTTTTCATTCGAGTATTGGTATGGCACCGTTTGAAGCTTTGTATGGTAGGAGATGTCGGACACCTTTATGTTGGTATGAGTCCGGTGAGAGTGCTGTGGTTGGACCGGAGATTGTTCAACAAACTACAGACAAGATTAAGATGATTCAGGAGAAGATGAGAATTGCTCAGAGTCGACAGAAGAGTTATCATGATAAGAGGAGGAAGGCACTTGAGTTCCAAGAGGGAGATCATGTGTTTCTTCGTGTTACTCCGATAACTGGTGTTGGTCGAGCTTTGAAGTCAAAGAAGTTGACACCTCGATTTATTGGTCCCTATCAGATTTTAGAAAGGATAGGAGAGGTAGCCTATCGTATCGCTTTACCGCCGTCGCTTGGGAATTTGCATGATGTTTTTCATGTGTCTCAGTTGAGGAGATACATTCATGATCCGTCGCATGTAGTCCAAATAGATGATGTACAGGTAAGAGATGACCTGACTGTTGAAGCATCACCTATGAGGATCGAGGATCGAGAGTTGAAGCAGTTGCGGGGTAAAGAGATTGCATTGGTGAAGGTAGCTTGGGGAGGACCAGCAGGTGGCAATGTAACCTGGGAACTTGAGAGTCAGATGAAGGAGTCTTATCCGGAGTTGTTCGCTTGAGGTATGTTTTCGAGGACGAAAACTCTTTTAGTGGGGGAGAGTTGTAACACCCCAATTAAAATAAGATAATTATTTAATTTAAATTAATATTTTTTTTTTATTAATTTAATTGAATAATTGGAATTTTGGATTATTATTACTATTGTTTTGGAATAATAATTATTGGGATAATTATTTATTGGAAATATATATATAAGTTGGAATTAAGGAAAAAGTCCCATTTTGGAGTAAAAAGGTTTTTACGTGAAAAACAGAGAAAACGATCGTGAAAGAGGAAAAGGGCAAAGGCAGAGCAAGAGGAAGAAGGTTGGAGAAGAGAAGAGCTTGAAGCGTGAGATTCGCCGGATTATTCAGGTAAGGGGGGTTTACCATCGGTTAAAGGGTATTATATGATAATATGTACTGGGTAGTGATAACCATTGTTTTATCTCTGATTAGATTGATGTATGATGAAATTGTGAAATAGTGGATGAATGAAATTGGATGATAATTGAAAGGAATTCGTAGAAATTTAACATCTATGCACATAACAGCCAGTGGATGAATGAAATTGGACGATAATTGAAAAGGAATTCGTAGAAATTTAACATCTATGCACATAACAGCCAAATGACGTTCTCCATTATGCCTTCGGCGTTCGCCATTTGGGTTTTTTTTCCAGAATAAGAGCGTTTAACGCTAATGGCGTTCGCCATTAGCCTAATGGCGTTCGCCATATCAGTTTGACAGACAGTTTTTCCAGAATGAGAGCGTTTAACGCTAATGGCGTTCGCCATTAGCCTAATGGCGTTCGCCATATCAGTTTGAAGGACAGATTTCGCGTTTTAAACTCCCAGATGTGATATCGTGGTAATGTTGTTGTTGTCTTGTTGGGTCTTGAGTAGTATAGGCATTAGTAGAGTGTGCTAATACTTTTTTTGATTATGTGGCATGATATGATATGCTTATGTGATAATATATTGATGATGTGTGATGGTATGCATGATGCTGTGAATGTATCAGTTATGTGTGCACTTGTGAATAGACTGTTTTATAGCTTAGAGTGTGAGCATATGTCTATTCTTGAATTGTTGTTGATGATGTAGCATGGCTAGGTGATTAGCATGCATATTGTGGCCTTTATGGTGGTAGCTAATTCCCATTGTGAGGAATTAGTGAGTTAGTCATTATGGATTGTTGTCGATGTTTGCATGCTAGGTGAATTAGCGTGCATAGCATAGCCCTTGAGGGGTGGTAGCTAATTCCCGTGGTGAGGAATTAGTGAGTGAGTCACTAGGTCTCAAATGAGTGGGACTAGTTGGACTTGGTAGCCGTGCCTGGATTTGGACGGTGAGGTGAACTATATGTTCACAAATAGTCGGTACCGCATGCATGGAGTCTCATTGCATAATATGTGTATGGCGTATAATATGAATGGATGTATTCCAATATTATACGTGTGTTTGTGTTGACATTGAGTATGAATATGAGTTGTATTGGTATTGAATATGATATTTGAATTGATGTGCCGTTACTGAATGTGTGATGTGATTAGGGTGAATTAATGTGTTAATTACTTAACATTACATGCTGTTGTATAATACTTATTATATTGATTGAGGAACTCACCCTTACAACTATTTTTCAGGTAACGAGCAGTGAGTTGAATAGAAGCTAGTGCTATGGAGTCTAGTGTAGTCTCCTTAGTGGGTCATGCTCTGGTAGATGTAACATCGGGATGGGATGTTTGACTATGTTTTATTTTAGTTGTTGATCCACTTTACCTGTAATGTGGTACATGTTTTGAATGTCGATATTTTGTATCCGCTGCGAATTATGCAAATAATCTTATTTTGATTAAATAAATGAGCATGACAGGATAGAATTGATGAATGCCGTGAAATGATTGTGTGACACCCTTCGGGGCATAATTACTCTGATTAATATGTTGTTATTTTAATTGAAATATTTTGGGGTATTTTAGAAGGGTGTTACACTGCACATTTGTATCATGTCATATGTTACTACTTTGAATGCTACTAGGATTTACTTGAATGAACATGGGCCTGACTGGTATGAAATGCCTTGAAATGTGCACTGCTCATTAATGCCTTGACTTGGTCTTACAACTTGGCAATGTGACATGGTTCTTGGTTGTGCAGGCTGATTCAACGATCCTTATGGTTGCATTGTTTTCATCAATCATGTTCAATGTTGGGAGTGATAGACAGTTTGAACAATGCATTCAATTGGACAAATTTTGCCTTGAATTTCTTTGCCATTTGCACGTTTTGACTTGGACTAGCTGAAGCAATGCATTGAGCGGTGGAACTTGTCATCATTCATTCTGCAGCATAACTTACATTCCTGACTTGTCAAGTTCATGGTTTTAGAGTTTTGAATTGGTTTGTTCAATGGGACTTACTTGCAAATGAAGTAATCAAGAAAAATCATCAACAAACATGAAGATTGGATGACACAATGAAACAAAGGGCCAGGCCAAGTTTGGATAGTCAAGAGCAAGTGAGGGTTGACTTTGGTCAAAGTTGACCAAAAAGTCAACTGTTGACCAAAGTCAACAATTGGTCAAAAATGCGTTTTTTTTGTATTTTCTTGTGTAAATGGATAATGAATCAATTATTATGGGGAAATTTTTGGGTTTAGGGAATTTGGGTTGACTTTGGTCAAAGTTGACCAAAAAGTCAACTGTTGACCAAAGTCAACAATTGGTCAAAGTTGACCAAAAAGTCAACTGTTGACCAAAGTCAACAATTGGTCAAAATGCGTTTTTTTTGTATTTTCTGTATGGAATCAAATGTAATGAAATAAAATTGAAATGGATTAATAAAATGGTTTGAAGTTGGTTTCACAATTGGTTTAATCATAACTTGAATGTTTGACTCTTGAAAAGAAAATAACTTGACTGGTAGTGAACGGAACCATGAAATGAGACCATAAGGTTAGGGTTTTGGCATAGTATCCATGAACCAATAACATGACTAGAAAGTGGCTTGAAACACAAGAAACTTGGTTGTTCAGATGACCCAGACCATAGATATATCCACAATCACAACACCATGACCTTGGATCAAAACCACAATCCTCATACAAAACCAAAGTAAAGTTAGGCCAAGCATGCCACACAAACATAAAAAAATTCAGGAGCAAAATCGGGGTATGACAATAACACATTAGTAATAATCAACACACTTTTACCAATTAAAATAACACTAAATGATAACCTATTTAGTAACACGTTCTATCTTTCTTGTCACCTAGTCAAGATATATATAAGTATTACAAATATTATGTCTTGAGCTTCCACGAAAAATATCCCATACTATCTTCATAGTGTCAAGACATTTTCCCTGCAAGATTAACGACTAGTGCTAGGTACCCAATCTTCATTGGGTCCTTGATGATTAGTGAAACCTTGGTTGCACTTAGGCAGCCATTGATGAGTGCCTTTGGGGACCAAGAGTCTCCTAAAGTTACACTTTGCAATGACATAACCCTTCATGCAACAATAATCACAATAAACATTGTGAGAAAATTATCCTTTGCTATTTGAAATTTTTTCAACATAACTATACCTTCTATAAGGATTATGAGAAGGCATATCATATTTTGAAGTGTCAATAGCAAAAGTGACTTTGGGTTGCAAAGTCTTGTTCAACTTGGCTTTAAGATATTTTGACTCTTTTTGCCAAATATGATAAGTCTCACACCCAAACCAAGAGGTACTATTATCATTACAATTATCTTTTAAAATGTCTATCATAAATTTCCTTAGAGATTCCATATTCTTTTCATTTTCTAACATTTTAGCTTGTAAATGAGAGAAAATTATTTTATTTGAAGCAAGATTTTTGAAAGCTTTTATGACTTCTCTTTGTAGATTTTCAAAAGATTCTTGCAATTTATAATAAGATAAATCATGAGTAGATTTAGGCTTAAAGTGACTTACATTCTTTTTCTTTCCTTTGTTGGCCATGTAACACATCTTTTCCGATTTGTTACTTGAGCTAGAACTTTCTCCACTTGAAGAACCACTTTCGCTTTCCCAAGAAACATAAGCCCTTATAGGCTTGTTTGATCTTTTGTGATGACCTTTTTCACTATTTTAGGACACTCATGCTTAATGTGGCTTTCTTTTCCACAATGGTAAATTGTACTTCTACCCTTACTTTTCTTCTTCTCATCATCCTTTGAGGAATTTGACCATCTTCCGGGTTTGCCATGATCCTTCTTCTCAAAGTGCTTATTCGCTTGTTCTCACATATATCTATTATACCTTTTGATGAATAACCTCTTGTCTTCTTCATCGGAGTCTTCCTTGTCTTTAGTTTCACAATCACTAAGCTCACTATTTGAGAACTTTAAACTAGAAGTCTTTAGAGCAATGGACTTCTTCTCTTCCACCTTGTCTTTACCTTTCTATTTCTTCACCTTCCTTTCATATTCTTTTTCATGTTTTTCCAATCAAGTGATTTCTTGCTCATGTTTTTCCAATTTACTAAACAAAGTAGTAAGATCAGGTGCTTTAAGATCATTCGCTTCTTTGATAGCGATGACCTTGGGTTTCCACTCCCTGTTAAGATATCTTAAAACCTTGTTAGTAGAAATAGCATTGGAGATAAGGTTGCCTAGAGAATTCAATCTATTAATAAGATGTATGAATCTATTTTTCATGTCGGCAATGGTTTCACCATGCTTCATACGAAAGAGTTCAAACGCTTGATTCAAAGTATTGATCCTAGCTTGTTTGACTTCATTAGTTCCTTCATGGGCAACTTCTAATGCGTCCCACATAGCCTTGGAGGTTTCACAATGATAGATACGATAATACTCATCAACACCTAATACGAATATGAGAATATTTTATGCTTTTCAATCATGTGACCACAACTTCTTATCATTATCATTCCATTGATTTTCCAGTTTTGGTACAATGACGCGTTCACCATTGGTCATTGTAATTTGATTATGACCATTGGTGATGACGTACCATACACCCTTATCCATGGAGTCTATATGGATACACATATAAGCTTTCCAGTAGCCATAATTTTATCCGGGAAAATATATGCTCTATTGTACGCCCCTTTAGGTTCGGTAACTATTATCTAATAAGCAAATCTTAAGACCAGAAACAACCGGAGCTCTAATACCACTTGTTAGACGATAGGCCTAGATCTATAGGGGGTGAATAGATCCCAAATTAAAATTTTATTCAAAACTTTGATTTATAAAAATGGCGCGGAAGCAAGTTTAAAATATTTCCCGGATCCAAAATCGTCTAACCAAACCTTCTATTGAAAAACTCGGATATGCGTATGAGTACCAATGGTATGATAATAATTACAAGTTGGTTTATCAATAATTCAAGCACTAAATTGAATACTCTACTATAGTAACTCTCTATCTCCAATGTCAACAACACACTAAAGACTAGTTGACACAATTCATCAAACACTTTGCGTGCAATCAACAAAGTTTGGATATTAATGTAGTGTTTGTAGTTTTAACAATCAATCACTACCAAATGGTAAGTGATTACTACACCAACATAATTTATCAAAGATTTCAAAATTTATTATCCAAAGAATGTTAATCAAGAGATCAAAGTAATTAACAATTTGTGAACCCAAAAATAAATGAGAGAGAGAGAGGGTATGCAAGTATTTGTTTAGGCAGTTCCTCAATTGACCTTGCTATGAGTACGTCTGCCCTCAATTCAAATTCGAATTGAGGTATTAATATAATAAATCTTACTTTGGAAAAGTATCAATACAATATATGGGAAATTAAATCCCACAAACCCTAAGTTTGTTTTTTACTCTAACACATCCAAAAACCTTGATCAATCTTGATCAAGTAACTAACCTTGCCGCTTCAATTCACCTGTTGTTTCTACTTCATTTCAAGGTGCCCCTTGTTCCAAGACTTTCACCCGACTGAATTAATCCCAAGCGCATGATCATGTAACCAACAATGTCGCTTCAATTCACTTGTTTGTTGCTACTTCCTTGCATGACCTCCTTGTCTCAAGGCTTTCACTCGACTGAATTAATCCCAAGCACACACACTTGTTGAACCCAAGATTTGTCAACATGATCCACAGTTTCATGCTACTCCCTTGCCGACACACCTAGTATCAAGGCTTTCACTCGATCGAATCTGAATTGTACAATCTTGTCCAAAACCTTAAAAACCTAAAGATCTTGAAGGAAAACCCCACCTCAGTTTTCTTATTTGAATTCCTCAAAGACTGCAACCCAATATTCTCGTCACAACAAACCTAACTGGAAGTTATCAATCCTAATCTAGATGGAACCCAATCAAAAAAGATTATGTGTAGTTTGATTGCGTGTATGCATAAATTGAATTGAAGATGATGAGATGCTTTGAAATCCTGGATTCATGTAGGTTTTAATCACTCTAGAAACCTTACTAGAGAATGATGCATGTATGGAGTATTTATATGCATGGGTGATTTAGGGAAAAGGAAATGCAAAAGGAATGAAAACAAATGCAATTTTTCAAAAAATTTAACCAATAGGTTGACCTATACGAATCATGTGTCGACTTATTCAAGTCACGTGTCAACCTGTTGGAAGCACGTGCTGATCTATAAGGTTATGTGCTACCCATAGGTCGACCTGAAGACTCGGTACATGAGACAGAAGCTGCAGGCTTTAATACTGCAACATACGTGTCGACCTATACCATCTGTGTGTCGACCTTAAGTTTTAAAAATTCATATATAGGTCAACCTGTAGTCGTATGTGTCGACCTATAATGAGGATTTTTTACTTTAAATAAGTTTCTCATGTACAACATACTATTTTGATGCACAAATGTTTTCTAGACCACTTCCAACAAACTTGACATGTTTTCTAATGCAAGAACGCTAAAATGCACAACTAGATTTGGATGATATCGTCCAATGTACATAAACGCTACTTCCTAGTTTTGATATCATGCAAAACATATATAAACAAAAGAATGCACTCACAATCTCTCAATCAACATGCAAAATCGTTTATGCTTATCTTGGTCATGTTCTAATATAATTCTTCAAAGAAATCAAAACACACACATTTGAGAACTTTTTAGGTTGTATCTTGGCTTATATTTGGGTAGGATATTTTTGGAAAATTAGGTTTAAACCTTTGGTGTTAGGTGCCTAGTTCTCCTTTTATTATCATCCCCTTTTTTCCTTCTTAATGGTGCTAGAGCTTTTACTGTTGTGGTCCTTATCATGCGCTTTTACACTTTTTCCATTTTTTTTGAAGAAATGTCTTTTTCCACTTCTTATTTTCTCATAAATTTTCATTTTTGACCAAATTTGACCATTTTTATCTAGTATCCTAACCCCAAACTTAAAATTTTGCTCACTTTCAAGAGTAACCTCAAACTTAATCTTTTTCATACCGCATAAGAACTCAAGTGGTTAGCAACGAATATACCTATTACTACATTATGGTTTAAAATGACTCAAAGTTATAAACAAACAATTGCCTCAGTGTGTCTTAATCAATCAATACAAATTTAAACATAAATAATAAAAAACCAAATAAAAAAATAATGCATGGATAGACTTAATAAGAAAGAATAATGAATAATGGAATTTATTTGGCTCAAACCTTACTAGTTGAGGTATCTGAAGGTTGAGTATAAGTCCTTTGATTCTTTTCTCATCCTTTGACTTCAAGTTGTAAGTTGTTTTCCTGAAGATCAAGTTTCTCTTGGTTCATTTATTCAATGCTAAAGTGATAAACTTGTAAATTTGAAAAAACAAAGCTACAAACTTGTTCATTAAAGACAATTTACTAAATAATACAATGGGGGAAGAGCACTTATAAGAGTTATTACTCTTCTGTATGTTACATTTGAAAATAAAAATAAAATCTTCTAAAAATTTAAAAAATAAACTACATGCCTTTTCATATGTCATTATTACAGAAAAGATCATGCATATCATTCATTGTGTTGTTGAAGTCATTATTTTGCCTCGTCCATTCTATGCGCATATGGGCTCTCCTCCTTGCTTGCTCTTGATCTTGGTTGGTGAAGTAATTCTCCATCTCTTCAGTTGTTGCAAACTGGGCTCTTAAGCATTGAGCTGACATATCATTTTCTTGCTGATTATAGAAGTCTCGAAACACATGATCGAATCTTGGAGGTTCGACATACAAAGTAGGTGAAACTTCCGTTATCCACCTTCTAACCCCCACTGTGTAAGCTTCCATTCTTCTTTGAAACTCTGAAGCTTTTTAACCTTGCACTTGATGTTGTTGTTTCACTTTTGGCTAGTAGAATCCTTCATCATTTCCCGCTTGATTGTCTTCTTGGTCATTTTGAGCAACTTCTCCTTGATGCATGTTTTGTAGCCTCCTTATAGCATGAGCGTTGATAGGTGCTTTTGGACGGATCATCTCATCGTCAGGGTAAGCGGGCACACCTACTCTCTTTCATAATTCATTTATAATACAAAAATGCCCACAAGCTCTTTGTGAAGCATTAGCCATATATTTTATATTTTCAGCAATTAACCTCCCTAAGTCAATAGGTTCCCCATCAAAAGAGCTAAAAGATCTAAACACCGCTTCATAGTGAATTGTGATTGGTTAGACGCGGCTTCTAAATATTGCACAAAAATGAGGCCCAAGCCCTCAGGATTTGGTGGAATTCAGTGGTTTTGAGACGTAGCGCTAAGCCACGCTCAACCACCCATTCTGCCCATGGCCTACAAAAAGCTTCTAACATAACTTGGGCCATTTCCTTGTTTATAACCTTGTGCTCATGTCTATAGTTCATAAGAGCACATACAGAAGGAGCTTACAAATTAAAAAGAGAATTTATAGCAGAAAGAGAATAGTCAATATACTTACCTCCCACATAAGAGGTGTAGGTGCTTACCTCGCCAAATGTTGCGTTTGTATAAAATTCTAGGCCGATGTTTTCATTTGCTTCCTGAATAAAATTGTTAAAACTTACCCAACTCCTTTGTTTCAGAGCCTCTACCACTTTTCCAAAACCTTGCAAATCATCACAAGCGAATGCTATCTCCCTCACAATGTGGTAATCTGCCAATTTGAGATATTTTCCAGCATGAGCCTTAGAGAGAAATTTGAGATTGGGGTAGGTATGAGCGTAAGGAGTTGGAGCAGTCCTTGAGGATGAATCTCTTGTCAATCGTCCTCTCTTTAAATCCATTTTTACCTATAACAAACAACACGAAAACAACATTGCACAAAGAAAAAGAAAAGAATTCCGCATAGAGTATGCTTAAATGAAAATGTGAAAAGCAAAAGGAGTAGAGAAATATTTGTGCAGAAAGTGATTTTAAAAATAACTATTTATAGGTCAAGTAGTCGTTGCCCATCGCGTGCGCGGTGATAACGGTCCTCTTCAACGTCTCTCTCTAACGTTCATATCGCGTGCATCATGCTCTCATCGCGTGTGTGATGTTAACGCTACTAAGATTCTCCCCAACGTCTCTATTGCGTGTGTTATGCATATATCGTGCGGCGGTGGAGTCATATCACGCACGTGATATCTGTGTGATTATTCCAGGGGCTGAAGCTTTTCCTTCTATCGTTTTTCTCTTCTTTTCTTCTCCTTTGCTTTTTTCTTTCTTCTCTTCTTTTACCTATTTTTTCTTATAGCAACATAACACACAATTGTACATGTTAAATAATAAAAATTGAATGTAAACATAAAATAAATACTTACGGATGGGTTGCCTCTATCAAGCGCTTATTTTCTGTCATTAGCTTGACGGTCCATGCCTAAGGCATGTCAGGCGCAATGGATACCCTCACGCCAGTCAATTCACTTGTTTCTTTTCCTTTGTCAACCTTACTACCTTTTTCCTCTAGATGGTAGCAAGTATCCAAGTCCTCCACATACGGTGTCTAGTCATACACATTGAAAACCACTTTTTCTTTGTTGAAATTCAAGACAAGTTCACTCGTTTCCACATCTATGTTTGCTTTCCTGGTATGGGCCTCCGAGAATAACTGACCCTCATGAATCTCCTTTTGTATCAAGTACCATAAAATCTGCAGGAACTCTAAACCATCAACATGTACTAACATGTCCTGTAAGATACAAGGTGGATGACTGACAAATGAATAAGCTAAAATAAGAGTCATATGACTCAATATGATCTATCCCAAGTTAAATTACTTAACTTTGTTCAATGGAATAACATTTATACTATATCCTAAATCACATAAAGCATGTGGGATCTTTACTCCACCAATATTACAAGAGTTATAAAACTTACCTAGGTCCTTTAGCTTTGGTGGAGATGTTTGAGGCAAAACTGTCTCATCCTTCTCAGTCATGTTTACTTGTTCTTTGACCACTTTCTGCTTTGTCCCTTTTAGTAGTGCCTTTATAAAATTAGAAAACTTAGGCATTAATCTAAAACCTCATGGAACAAAATACTTACCTAAAGTGTAGTCAACATTTCTTTAAACTTTGCAAACATTCATGCCTCTTCTTCATGTGCCGGTTTCTTCTTAATTATTGGATACAATTATTTTATGTAATCCGGAAGTTATGGATTGGGATCGTTATGGATCTGCTTCTTGGTCCTTCTCAAAGGGGAGTTTTTATCTATTAATTGTTCAATGGTGACTCCTTTCTCATCTTGGTCAGCCTGATTGTTACTCTCCTCTTTTTCAATCCTCACTTCTCCTTTTTCCATCATATCCTCCTCGAATATTTCATCTTCACCCTTGTTGGTGGCCACCTAAAAACCTGTTTCTACAACCTTGCATAATTCATTCTTAGGATTATCAATAATGTTAACTATAAATCCTTTACTCGTGTTAGGTAAAGAAACTATTTATCTAGATAACTGACCAATCAGCATCTCTAAATGTTTGATAGACACATCATGGTTCCTACTCATTTTTTCATGGTTCATATTCACCTGATTAAAACTACTTTTAGTGGCCTTAATGAATTTTTGCAAGGTCTCTTCCAGTTGTGGAGGTTTCCTTTTCACTAGATCTTGTTGGTTTTTATGCATACCTGGGTTAGCACTGGTGTTCTGGTTATTTCTCCAACGGAACTTCAGGTGATCCTTCCATCTCAGATTGTAGGTGTTGGAATAAGGTTTGTTCTTCTGGAAATTGGAAAATTGGACTTCTTCACCTAAACCTTCCAAAGAGCAACATTTGTTTGCATGTTCTCCTCCACAGAAATCACACATAATTTCATGTACCTGGCTCACGTTAGATTTAACTAAGCTGCTTTTTATTTAAAAGCCAATTTGGGATAACAATGTAGTGTAAGTATCAACAACTAACATACCTTTGGGTGTGCTGGAAGTTTCAATTTTCACCGACCTTTCGCTTTTTGAATGATATCCATTCAAGCACGTCTTTTTAATCAGGTCTTCCACCTGTGGTTCGATTATTGATTTGACAGTGCCTCCCGCAGAAGCATCTAACATCATGTGTGTCTGACTCTTGAGATCTTTGATAAAATTTTGCATTGGCCCCATGTTGCTCATATTATGATTTGAGCATCCGTGCAATAAAAGTTTGAACCTTTCCCATAAGTCATACATCGATTTAGTTTCCTGCTGCTAGAAATTGGTTATTTCTGCTCTTCACTTAGAAAATTGAATGATGGTGAAGAATATCTCTAAGAATTTGTCCTCCAGCGCATTCTATGTCTAAATAGTTCCATTGGGAAGGCAAAGTAACCAATCTTTATCCCTTCCAATCAGAGAAAACCCGAACAACCTTAGCTTGACTTGGTCTTCCGTGATGTCAGCTAGCCTTCACATCGAAGCTATTTCATAGAAGTGTGCAAGATGTTCCCACAGATCTCTAATTTCGTTCCTGTCGAATGGATTGTCTCTTAGATCTAAAAGCATAAATTTTTTAATGTCAAAGTTAGCTGAGTTTGCCAGTACAAACCCCCTAGAAACTCGTCCTTCATTGGTCTTTTTGTAATAGTCCTCAATAGTGGGTGGTGGTATGACTGCCATAGTGATCCCCTCTTCCGTGTTTGAAGAAACCAGTGGTTGATCTTCTACTAAGATCCTTTAAGCTAGAATTTCCTCTCTAACTGCTCTCCTGATATCACATACGGTTCTTTCAATTTCTAGATCAAACAGTGTCAACGCTGATCCTGAGATGCGCATACACAAATAGGAAATACCTCAGTAGAACTATGATTAATAAGAAAATAAAACAAAAAGCAAAAACAAAAAACAAAATGTTGCACAAGCGTTTCCTTTTTGAAATATCAACAGTCCCCGACAATGACGCCAAAAACTTGATGACTTCTCGGCAAGTGTATCGATAGTGTCATATAAAATATCGAATCCACATGGAATTCTTTTTAACAAGACAAAAATATGCAATACATAGAAAATAGTAAATGAGGGGGGGGGGGGGGTCAAGTTCAAGTGCGAAAATAAAACAAAGTGTTCAAACAGAATTATGAAAGCGACCAGGTTGTGTATAGAATCCCGTATTTCTCTATTGTTGATGTTTAATGCCTTACATGAATAATCTCTTCACTATAATCCCACAACGAATTAATAAAACCACTATAATCAATCCCTTGCGATATAGCTCACTAATCACTACTCAGAGTTTCCTATCCCTAGTTAACTAGAGTAAGCAGGATTAGGTGATGCAACAAAGCGTTAATTCACTAGACACTACTTGGGGTTTTCTATCCCTAGTCAACCAACGTACGCATGGCAATTGCCCTAGGTCCAACACATAGACTAATGATCAGTATTATCTATGTGCCCAAAATAATATTAAAAGAGTATCTCACATAAAAATAATTATGAACAAGAAGCAATTGAATAGATTTATATTTCAAATAATTCATGCAAAATCAAATCAACATATTGCCCAACAATATCGAAACAGATTCATCAAACACAACCTAATCTAGAGGAGTTTAGCTACTCATAACTCTAAATACAATACCAAACACAATTAAGAAGAATTACATATGAGATTCCTTGAAGGATTGACCTCCAATGACTTCAAATGCTCTCAAAATCACCTATGATGATGTAAAACTCGTACTTCCTATGCACAATTTCGTAACCCTTGTAAAATTGCAGAAAATCCAATTAAATAGCCTTCAGAATGGACCATAACGTGTAAAATCCCCCCAGAAAAAGGAGCCATAGCGCACGTGATGACCTGCATTGCGCACGATGCAACCTTTTTATCCCTATCGCGTCGGCGATGTTACGCATGATTATTCCAGTGCCTACACACTTTTGCTCCCATTTTTACCCGATTTTTCACTAAGTCCAATTTCTTCACACTTAACTATTTTTTCCTCATTCTTTGGTCTTTCTTATTTATTTTTGCTTCTCTTTAACTTATTTTGATCTGTTTCTTCGACCGAATTCATGCAATGACAGACTGTCATCAGCCGCCCATACTCATATCCAAAATAAGATGACGATTCCTTCTGACGTTTTTTTAATAAAAATTGATATGTTTCATTATGAATATTAAAGAACCCATTCCTATTCAATTATAGCATGATCCCGAGTTAGCGATTTTCTATCTCAATCTTAAAGATATAAAGGATTTTTTGTTTGGAAATGATGGGCTAGACATAACGATAATGTATTTGTGGTCCAAATAAGTACACTTTTTATTCTAATAAATGTCAATTTTAAATTTGTTCACATTACTAATTTTAATGTTAAGACTCACTTTTTTTCAGTTTTATTTAACTATTTAGGTACATGCATTGTTTTTGTATAGAATAAAAAAATTAGATATTTATAGATTTTTGGACTCATATAGTATTCAATCTACAGATAATTCTCCAAAAGTGACTGAAACATACATATCATCATAGTTAAAAGAGGGGAATAATGTCTGTTACTAAGCACTATTTATCGATTCGTGAGTAATCTTGAAATTGTCGTTTCTCTATTATATTTAATTTCCATATTTTACCAATCTATTATCTACTTATATATATTAAATCTAGTGCATCAAACTATCTTGCGACACTTCAACTTCTTCTATGCCACATCATTTATTTTCCTATGTGACATCTCTCAAAATTCATATTCAATTTTCAAAAGGTCAAAACATATTGTTACTCTTTATAAAAGGTCACATGTTCGAATCCAAACAAATGCAAAAATACAATAACCTAATATTTGATTATTAACTTTCTTTATTTTAAAAAATATCATATTAATTTACTCACAATAAATTTATTATTACTCTAACTAAATATACTTTTTCAAAATTTTAAAAATAAAAGAGATGCTCCGCACACTTTAAAATATTTTTTGTTTTCTGAAAATCATAGCAACAAAAGAAATACTTGAAAAATACTTTTAATGTTAAAGTATATATTCCACAATTTTCAGAGCTAAATTACTCTCAATTGATCTAAAAATATAATAGATAATACAACACTCTTTATTGAATATATATATTTCTTCTCTATATTTTTCTTATAATATTAGACAAGCAACAAAATTCTCAATTTCTCGTGTGTGTGTGTGTGTGTGTATATATATATATATATATATATATATATATATATATATATATATATATATATATATATATATATATATATATATATATATATATATATATATATATATATATATAAATAAATATGTATATATATATTATGGAGATAGATTTATAAAGCTATTGAATGCTTTATTCGATAATAATTAAAAATAAAGTTTAATTTTTATTTAAGACTAAAAATAAGTATATGTCTTTAAAAACTTATAATTAAATATTTAAAAGAGAGACAAACATTAAAACTATATTAAAATCAAAATAAAAAATAAATCATTAAGGATATCTTTTAAAATTATTTTAATTTATAAAATAAAATCGTGTATGTTACTCTCAACTTACTAACATACATTTTTTTTATTCATAATTAATTCATATTATCATCTCAATTATTTTATAATAAATTATTATAATATAAATTTATTGTTCATATTTACAAAATAAAAATTCTTAACATAATTAAAACTTAATAAAAAATAAATACAAATTAATTAACAGCCGCGCATCATGCGGGTCTCAATCTAGCAATATATTAAAATAGAACTGCGCATTCTCATACTTACAATTCTATTCCATTTGTGTCACATCATCCCATAATCTTACGTGACATATTCCAAAACTCATTTTTATTATTTTAAAATTCAATAGCAATACTTCTACTTTATTGGAAGTCACGGGTTCGAATCCTCTCGAAAACTAAAAAAAATCTCATTTTAAAGAAAATGATCTAACAACCCAACTATTACTCTAACTATATATATTTTCCTAATAGTTACTTCAACTAAGAAAATTATATTAATTTTTAAAATTTATTATAATAATTCACAATAAATTATTGCAATATAAATTTATTAATCATATTTTGTCAAAACAAATTCTTACATAATTAAAATTTAATTAAAAATAATAAAGTAATTTACAACCGCGCATCGCGCGGGCCTTTATCTAGTTACTAATTATGCTCATGCTCATTCGGTGGTCATTGACAATTGAACACCATTTCTCTTTGACATAATATGGTAATTTTACTATGCTCCTTAACCAAACCACTTAAAGCAAAGATGATTCAAAACTTATAGTTTTTACTTAAGTTTATATTTTATGATACTTTTAGTAATATTTTCTTTAACTTTGTAATTAATATAGCGTGTAATATATTTTTTTTCAATATACAAAGTTGTGGAGGGAACCAATATGTTGAACAAAGTTAGAAAAAAACCCAGATTTTACACGTCTTTGGTAAGTGTATTACATGTGACATTTGTTTATCTATAATTATATGTGTGGTTATATATTCATGTAATATTTAACTTTTTAGACGAGGAAATAGAAAGGAGGATACTAGTGTAATAATTATGTCATAAAATACATGATAAACATTGTCTTTGCCATCATTGTTGATTATTGGGATCATGTATATATGTTTACAATAACATATTAATAATTTATACATCATGTATAAAAATTTGTTATTATTTCAAATCAAGTAATCTTACATTTCCTTCATTTCTTATATAGATGTTTAATGACACTTCACCATTCCAACAAGAAGACTTGAAAGACGTTCGTACACGTTGGACATCTTGCTTCGACGCGATTTATAGGCCGGACTGATCATACTAATTTTGTAATATATGTTTGCAATATTTTTGAGTTTGATGTAAATAATATTTATGTTTGTTTAACATGTTGGTACTATGGTACTATATTGAAGTCATTTTGGTGCTTACATATAATGTATAGTTTAGTTTAAAAAATTTGTGCATATGTTTGTTCATATTCTATTATGGTAGACAATATGGTATACAATACACAATATAAAAAATGTGGCATATATAGAATATTTAAAAAATTAACAAAGTGTTTCACCACGGTTGTATCAGTCATGCATTGTGAAATGTGTCGCACCAAATACTATATATCCATGGTATGGCTGAAAATCAAACATTTCACCATAATTGATTATGATGACTGTGGTGAAATATGATGCGCTACCTAATTTCCCACTATGGTCACTCCCCCGTGGTGGAATATAGTACACTTACTACCACATCATACGTTACTAGGGTATATTATCCGTGATGAAATCATATTTCTAACCGTTGTGAAATGTATTTTTTGTAGTAGTGAGAGCTTCATGGAACCCCTTTATTCTTATGTACCTATTTATATGAGTTTCAAAACATGTATTTAAGGCTTCCCAAAACAGGAAACGAGTTCACCTCTTTCATTAGTCATTTCCACATCAATTCAAACATTTTAAGCGTTCATTCATTTTCAAATTCTTGAAACTTTGCATAAACTTCATACCATTCACAAAGTTCATTCATTTTCCAAATTATTTTCTTTTACATCTTCTTCAAAGACTTGATACTTTAAACATCACTACTAATATTGTTGTCATATTGTTGTTATTGTTGTTGTTATTGTTATTGTTATTGTTGTTGTTTTTGTGGTGGTGATGGTATTATTCCTAAGATCCAAAATCCTATAGGTTTTCTTATTGTTTTTGTTGTTGTTATTGGTGTTGTTTTTGTCAATGTTGTTGTTCTTGTTGTCGAGAACCTAAACCCTAGAGGTTGTTTATTAATGTTGTTATTCTTGACATTGCTGTTGATGTTATTGATTGTGTTTTTGTGTTGTTGTTTAATGTAAGTTGTTATTTTTGAGTTGAGTTTATTAAATCTATATTTGTATTTTAGTTGTTGTTATTGTGTTTGAGTAGAAATTAATATTGACGTTGAGATTATGTTTTTTGTAATTCTTTGTGCAACTCTTATCTTGTTTCGTCGAGTTGAGTTTATTATATCTAATGTCGATTGTTTGTTTCACTAACCTCTCTTTGAACATATAACCTTGTAAATTGATTTTGGAAATACTCATATAAAAATTATGTTCTATTTGAAACTTATCTTACATAGATTAATGATTTTCTAGCATTATCCAACTTATCATTCATCTCATGTTGTTTTTTCGTTAAAATCTCTCCAATACTTCTAGTTTTCGTTCAACTTTTTTCATATATGTTTTTTTTCAAAGCATCAAATTTTATGCTTTCAAGAATGAATTAGTAGAAAAGGAAGTGTTGAATAAAGAACTTGAAACATTAGAGATATTTTAACCATAAAACTACGTGAGATGAATGATGAGTTGCAATATGCTTCAAAATCACTAATCAATGTAAGTTGTTCTTCAAATATAACACAATTGTTCATATAATTATTTTCCTAACTAATTTTAAAAAGTTATATATTTAGTATAGGGTTTAATGAAATAAGTAATCTAATTTAAATTTAATAAACTCAAAATTACTTTACCCCTCAGTTTTATAAGATAATCGATGTGAAAATGTGGTATATCCGTAGGTGAAATGACAAAACTGAGGCGACATGTGTTTTCGCCATTTCATAATTCCAAAAAGGTCTCAATTGGAATCGAACCTATGACCTTTACACATATCCGTCAGTTTTTTTTAAAACCGAGAGGTAAAATGTGCATTTTTTGTGATGCCCTTCGTTACCTCGCTTCTTTAACTGATGTTAAATGTATTTTTTATAGTAGTATAGTATAAATCACTGTGTCATTTATTTTCTGCACTTTATTTTTCTATCGATGAAAATGTGGTATATCTGCCGGTGAAATGAAAAAACTGAGACAACATGTGTTTTCGCAATTTCATAATTCCAAAAAGGTCTCCATGGGGATCGAACCCATGACCTTTACACATACCCGTTGTTTTTTTTAAAATGAGAGGTAAAATGTGCACTTTTCATGACGCCTTTCTTTACTTCGCTTCTTTAGCCGAGGTTAAATGCATTTCACGTTCGATGTTAAATGTGTTTTTTGTAGTAGTGTAGTATAAATCATTGTATCATTTATTTTCCTCACTTTGTTTTTCTACACTTTTGATTATCCTAAGAATAAAACCATTCATTTCTTAAGAAAAATTAAGAATCTTTCTTAAAAACGAGAAAAATTCAACAACACTAATTCACCCCCCCCCCCCCCCCCTCTTAGACTGCATCCTGTAGTTACAATTGCGCCTGATACCTAGAATATATAAAGACAAACCTAGAAAGACGTATCACGAAAAGGAAGATATCAAGAGTCATGAATTTACTAACCCAAAATATCCCTGACTTGTGTGGGAATTTTCACACGATAGATCAATAGGGGCCGATAACATTAAAAGTCATGCAACCCACCAAGGCCGAAGAAGGCAATTTGCATAGAGTGGGAAGGATCCACAAAGACAATACCGTGTATATTAAGGATAACTTGACCCATGTCTACAAACCATTGTTAAAAAATTTTAAAAGACAAACTCCGACTTGATCTCATCAAACCATGTTTGAGGGGTTATTGTTTTGACCTAGACACAAGGTACAAAAACAATCATGGTCCAACCTAAACATGAAATCCCTTCTAAAGGCTAAGACTTTCTATAGATCACGATCCATCCAATCAAAAGTAACAAGGATTTTGATGATCGAATAATGTAATGCTAGAACGCTGAAGTTAGGTCGATGCGACACTTTTCAAATATGGATCCAAAGAAGGTTCCAAGACATCAGAAGCAAGCATGAATATATCATACCAAAATACCTTATCAAGGAAAATGATTGAAGAAGGACGGTCATATCACATAACGAATAATATTCTAACAATTGTTTCCTTTTGAACATATATTTTATACAAAATGTTCTATCTCGTAAAAACTCTAGGACCTTACTATAAAAAGAGAAGCAAAACATCAAATTAATATACCCTTCATTATCGACAATCATTGACTTTAACGTCAGAATGTTTGCATGTATCGCCCCCTCAACACTAGACCAAACTTGAAATACATAAAAAAAAAAAAAAAACATCCTACCTGTCATATACATGAAGAACTTCAATTTACATAAGATCACTAATTAAAAATACATATTTTAAAGATGTCTACTATCACTTAAAATTAAAATAACTTTGAAATAAAAATACTACTTTTATAAAATAAATGAGTTTAATAATAAACAAAAATACATATTTTTACCGTGATAAAAAAAATAAAAATTAAGTGAGATCAATTTTCTAGATTTCACATAAAGCGCAAGTCAAATTTACTAAATTGATATTATTTATAACCTACCTCTATTAAATATTTTTGAATTAAATAAAGGATATAGTGGACATAATAGTATTAAATTAGTAATAAAAAAAAAAGTTACTCTTGTTTATAATAATTCAAATTTGATTAGAGATAGTATTCTATTGTTAATATGAAGAATTTAACTATAGTGTTGTTCTCCAAACCACTTTATCACTTTGTCAATGACACATTTTGACTTCAAGTTTAGTACTACTCTTTATTGGGACATATCTAGTGAAAATTATTATTTTTTAATCTGAAAATACATTTCTAAAAAAAATTAACTTAGTGGGTGGCATCCAGCTCTGCTTGAATTCAATCTATCCATTTTAATTTTCCTTTAATTATGTTTTATTACCGAACACTATAGCCTAATTATGGGACCGTATGTCTCCAAATCTCACGTACGAACAACAATTTCTATGTCCTAACTCAAAGGTTTGAAAGGTCTTTATTCTTCTCCTTCCTTCTTTCTCTTCTTCTTCTTCACTTACGTTACGTCCTCAACGCGTTCTCATACTCCTGTCTCTATCTCTTTATCTTCCTCAACTACTTCTTTCTTTTCCCATTCACCGTTTCCCAATTTTCTTTCTCTTTCTCTTTTCCACCTTTTTCATTGATGATCACAAAATGAAGTGTTTCTTCTTCAAAGAGAAATCCAAATCCGCTCCTGAACTGCAAAACCAAACCAAAAAGAAGACGAACCGCGCAACAAACTCTACCGGCTCTGTGTCTTCGTCAAAGAGTGTGAAGGATTTGTACAAAGAGAAAGAACATAGTTTTAGAGTTTTCACTCTTCAAGAACTTAGAGAAGCCACCAATGGTTTTAACAGGATGCAGAAAATTGGTGAAGGGGGTTTTGGAAGTGTTTATAAAGGATCGATTTTGCCTCCAAATCGACAAGGTGATCCAATTCAAGTTGCCATCAAAAGGCTTAACACGCGTGGATTTCAGGTATTTCTCTTCTCTTTTTGCTCATGTAGTTGTTTTTATCATACTTGATTTTCTAACTGTTTGTTCTTCAATCCTTTTGCTCTCAGACCTTTGATTGAAAGGGCTATTATTGAAAAATTTGGACCCTTGTGAAGAAGTTGATAATACTGTTTTCATGTGCTATGGTTTATTTGATTTGTCGTGGCTAATAATTTTAAGTGTTTTATTATATATTCCATTATTGTTGTCATCTTGTGATGGAAATTTTGACCCTTTTGAAATGGACAAGTTATTTGCTGTGCAGCTATGTTATGTGATTGTACTGTCCTTAGTTTTTTAATCTTCATGTTGATGCTGGTTGAACATTTCTAAATTGAGAACTGAAATATAACCTTAAGAAACTTCAATGTGATAGTTTATCAATGCTTACTTAGTTCTGCTTAATATATAAGCAGAAAGATTTTGAATAACGGCCGCGGTCGTGTAAAGGCTTTCGCGATTTCGTTATATACTGGCGTTGCGATACTGATCGTGATCGTCACGTGTGAATTAACCACAATTTGTTATTTATCGTAAAAACAGTGAATAACGGTATTGACACCTTCTGATATGGTTTTTGCGGTAGTGGACCGTTTTTTAAAACCTTTTAGCGTATTGCTTGATTTGGCATTGTTATTACTTCTTTGCCAGCTGAACTACTATCCAAATAATTATACTGAACTTTATTGATATACCTGCATTCTTACTGTTGTTTTGTTTTCTTGTAAAAGGGTCATAAAGAATGGCTTGCAGAAGTTCAATTTCTCAGCATTGTTAATCACCCAAATTTGGTTAAGCTTTTGGGATATTGCTCTGTAGATGGCGAAAGAGGAATCCAACGGCTGTTGGTGTACGAGTACATGCCAAACCGGAGTTTGGAAAACCACCTTTTCAGTAAAACCTTACCGGTTCTTCCATGGAAAACTAGATTAGAGATTATGCTTGGTGCTGCTCAAGGATTGGCTTATCTACATGAAGGATTGGAGATACAGGTAACTCAAAGAGATTGAATTTGTTTCCATGACATTTTCCTTAACAACATTCACGTGTTTCTTGTCATTGTCTCTCTTAGTTGGACGGCTTTTCATAACAACGCGGATTTTAAAAATTTATTGTCACAAATGTTACTTGAATATGCAAAGTTTTTTGTGTTTATAATCCAAATGATTGCGACGGTTCTGATTGCAAATTGTGTAAACGAGTAACTACTTTGGTTGATAATCTTTTTATTTTTATGCTTTCAAGGTGATCTACCGAGATTTCAAATCTTCGAACGTTCTATTGGACGAGGATTTTGACCCGAAGCTCTCAGATTTTGGTCTTGCAAGGGAAGGGCCACAAGGGGATCAAACTCATGTATCTACTGCGGTAGGTTTATATATGTTGGACATGTTTTCATCATATGCTAAACTTTTAACACACATCACCCTCATATTCAAAAGTGCTTAAATTGTAGGAACTTATATTATGCACCATTCCCCAAAATGTTAGTTCATGATTTATTATGGCCAATTTGAATAGACTTATTTGAGCTTATGTACTGGCATACTTCTGACTGTTTGGGAGGACTTAGAGAAACGATTTATGACATATTCGAAAGTTATTTTTATATAAGTTTTTCAGGATAGTTTATGAAAAAAATTTATATGATAACAATTTGACCTTATTTTATCTTTTGTTATAAAAATAACTTATACATAAGTACTTATACAGTATAAACTTATGCTATAAACACTTAATCAATCAAGTTGTTTATTCAAACATACCTTAACCATTTGACTAGTCCCTTGAGCCATGACTTAAGCAACCTTGCTTTGATTTCCGTTCATCTAAAGACAACAAAATCTAATATTTATAACGAGTTTACAAATGAATCGAACCACATATTCTTTTGTTAACAGGTAGTCGGGACTCAAGGATATGCTGCGCCCGAGTATATCGAAACAGGTCATCTCAAAGTCCAGAGCGACATGTGGAGTTTCGGAGTCGTACTCTACGAGATCCTCACGGGAAGAAGATCATTGGAAAGGAACCGTCCGACAGCTGAACAAAAGCTATTAGATTGGGTAAAACAATATCCTGCAGACAGTAACAGATTCAACATGATAATGGACCCGCGTCTTAGGAACCAATATCCGAATGCCGCAGCGCGTAAAATAGCGAAGTTGGCCGATAGTTGCTTGAAGAAGAATCCAGAAGACAGACCTTCCATGAGTCAGATAGTGGAAGGGTTAAAACAAGCATTGCAATATTCAGAAATGTCAAATGCTCCTCATGATAATGGTGAGTCTTCTCGGTCAAAATTGGTTCGAAAAGGTCAATAGAACTTCATATTTTTTAATTTTTTTTAGGACCAGAGAACTTGTCAGTTAAATATGAGTTGAATTGGAAGCATTCTGGTCAATCTTGGAAGTGAGGGTGATTTTACTTTTATTCGGTTTGAGCTTTCTTGTATGTTTGGCCTAGCTCAACAAAATTATGCTGTTATTTATACTTTGTCAACCAGTGACTATTAATTTTTTGAAGTAGAGCTTAATTTTAAATTTAAAGTGAAAGAATTCTTAATGAGACTTATTATTATGGTATTAACTCATTAAAGAAAAAGTCTAAATTGTGAGATGATTTTGAAGAATATTGTTTGCCATACTAGTACTTAACAATTATATGATAAAAAAATCTGAGGCGTAACCAATGACGTCAAGTTTAAGAGGCATGGAGTACTTACCAATTTTGACTAGAATGGTTAAAATATAAGATTATCTATATGGTTGTTGTAGAAAATTGAAATGAAGTGGTAAATGCCAAATAATAATTTCGTGTTGAAACATTGAACTTTTTCAATTCGGCAAATCTAGAATAACTATGGTGATGCATGGTGCAAACGTCATCTAGAATTTAAGGTTAATAATGTAAATATAACGGCATGCATTATTATTTGGTCACGGATGAGAAACATTGATTGAACTAGTAGCTGGCAGGTGGCATTTGGCACTTCAAACATAGATTCTCCCGACTAATCAAATAATATACACTAATTTCACGTCAATTTTTTATTTTATTTTATTTTATTTTAAAATAAATTAAATTTTCAAAACAATTTGCATTATTCAATTTAAACTAATGCATATCAAAGAATTTACCTCCTTGAATTTATATTAGTCATTAGAAATTTGATTGATCGAGTGTCTTTAATAATTTACGATAAGAATAAACTATTTTACTAGTCATTAAATCACAACGTACAAAAATATTATTTTATTAGAGTATTTTCACATTAAATGTGTGAATGCTCCTTCTATTTGGGATCATAATCATCTTATCCTCGTGGCTTTATTGTTCATGTTGGACTACCTTGTTATTCGTTAACTTTAGCTAAACGCGTGGATCCTAATAAATGAGAAAAACTTTACTCGACCTTGTTCACTGTAATTTCATTTCCATAACCCTACTTTGTTTGGGAAACATTTGGCTAACCCCAAAATTGCTTGTTTGTCGATTTTGGCTAACTTTTAATTATTGTTAGATGTAAACAAATTCCTTATGTGTTGTATTGTCGAATAATAGTTAACCTCTATAATGATGTAGCACATGCATGCCTCATAGTGCTTGAATAGTGTCACCTTTGAGAATCCTCTTTTATTGATATAATTTTAATTGACCCCAAGAAGAAGGGTACATGATTGTGCGATACAAACTTACTGCCTCAACATTGGGTGAGAGCCCAAAGAAGGGCTCGAAGTAGCAAAAACAAGGGCTGCCTCGAGGAAGCCTAAAGAAGGGATACTTCAAGGACAACCAAATAAGGGTTCCAGGTATCCCAAAGAAGGATTTCCTCGAGGTCGCGCAAAGAAGGTCTCAATGTATCCCAAAGAAAGGTTACCTCGAGGTCGCGCAAAGAAGAGCTCGAGGTAGCCCAAAGAAAGGCTACCTCAAGGCCCCCTAATGAAGGGCTTGATGCAGCTCAAAGAAGGGCTAACTCGAGGTAGCCCGAAGAAGGGCTACCTCGAAGTTGCCCAAAGAAGGGATAACTCGAGGTAGCCCGAAAAAGGCTACCTCGAGGTTGCCCAAGGGAGGGCTCGAAGTAGCCCAAAGAAGGGATAAGTCGCCTTGTTGGGCTTTGGCTAAAATACCCAATCCAATCAACGTTTACCTCTAAATTCAGTGGGAAAACACGTGTCAGACGCACTAGTCCAAAAAGACAGTCAAAGTGAGGTGGAAAAATCGTCCTCCCTATTAGTGGTGAGGGAACCACTTCTCAATGAGCGAATTAATGGGAAAAGTATAGGAAATGCACTTGACTTATCCTGTCCAATACTCAAAAGATCTATAAATACCACAACCTTAGAACTAAGAGGGGGGGGGGTCCAATTCTCTCACAATAACACATATATAGAGCTTTTCACCACTATTTATGAGAAAGCCCTACATATATTGAATTTTACCCAAAATACACCAGTATACAAAGCTTCTTTACACTTTGCACGAGATAGCTCTAACAATATAACAATCACAAAGACCTCTAACAATACTTATGTTAGTGTAAGCCCTAGAGGCCAATACTTTTGGTACTTGTATTGAATTATTTATTAATAATAAAATGCTTTTTTTCTTTATTATGTTTGTTTAATGAAGTCCCTAAAATAGTTAGTCCGTTTAATGTATCAAGTGTGACTTAATCATGAGATCCCATTAAACATAAGGACAATATTCTTAAAGTATTCGTAGTCGAGCTTTGTTGTGAAGTGGGATAACATTAAAGCATTAAGACTATTATGTATATAGACTGATGATCACATGTCATGGATTATGGATAAGGAGTTATCAAGTCTTAAACATAAGTATGAATATTAGGAGTAATATTTATACTAGATTGACCCGCTATGAGAATATTATATAGAATGTTATGCAAAGTGTCATAAGTTATTCTCATGGTGATAGTCGTGTATACCACCCTTCGACCTGAAACCACTATGGACCCTAGATGTAGAGTCAAGTGATTTATTGCTAATCAAACATTGTCCGTAACTGGATGACCATAAAGACAGTTGATGGGTACTCCACGAAGCATGCTAAGGGACATGAGTGACCTAGATGGGATTTGCCCATCCTGCATAACAGGATAAATGTCTAAGGGCCTAATATTGAACTGGACAAGGATGACACGGTCTATGCCTTGTGTTCAATATAGACATAAGGGCAAAAGGGTAATTGTACACACAAGTATTATCACAAAAAAGGGATTTGTCAGATCACATGACATTTTCATACCTTGGGTAGCAGTGATGTGTTGCTAAATACCGCTCATTATTTATTATGTTAAATACATGATTTAATATAATTGCCAATGTTGCGAAAACCTACAAGGTCACACACAAAAGGACGGATTGATGAGAGATAGAGTAAATAAGGAACACCGTAAGGTAGGGTGCACTTAAGTGAATTGTGGAACATCGTAAGGTACAGTGAACTTAAGTAATATACGAAATATGGTAAGGTACCATACGCTTAAGTGATTTTTTTGGTATACCATAAGATATGAGCCACATACACTTAAGTGGGTTTTTTAGCTTGCAACTCACACAAGTGGTTCTATAAATAGAACCCTTGTGCAGAAGCATTTCATTAGATGAAATTTTATTTCTCTCTCTCTCTCTCACTCACTCAAAGCCTTCATTCGTAGCAGCTAGCATTGAGCCTGAAGGAATCCGTTCATGTGGATTGAGTAGAGGTATTGTCACCATTCAACATTTGTGATCACTCCTTAGATCTGCATCAAAGGTTTCAATTGCCACAAGAGGCAACCATTTCTATCACTGATCATGCCCATTCGTAAGGATCACTAAAGGAGAATTTTTTTAATTTCCGCTTCGTTTTGGATCGCCATTCTCCTTCAACTTAACCACAAAGGGTTGTCACATATTGTACTTTTAGAAAGTATAATTGGCTCTCACTATATGGTTCGATAAAAATGACTCGAGCCTCAAGTTCAATCCAATGGAAGTTACCATTTATGGCGGCGTTATGGTAGGTGGAAACCATGGCAATAAAAGATGGCAGTGGAAACCGTGTGAAAGATATAAGTACAAGCACATTATTTGATATTTTATAAATCTCTATTATGTTTTAATTTTATTTATTTTTAATAGAAGAACCTAATAATATTAGTACACAAAGTATAAACCAACACACAAAGCCGTGCTCTGAGTTTGCAAACCTATGGCGACACTTGTTTCAGAGTGATAAGGTTTGTCGTAACAAAAAAGGGTTTGAGGAAGCCCAAATGAGGGCTTGAGGTAGCCCAAATAAGGGCTTTAAGTATCCCAAAGAAGGGCTCGAGGTAGCCCAAAGAAGGGCGAGACCTATTTTATTTCACTTATATAACTGTCTAATTTAGTTCTTCAATCGAAATTGTGAAAAGAAAATAAAGATAATGAAGGTTCCTAAAGAAACAAGAGGGTGTTACTTCTACAATCCTTCTGAGGGCAAAATGTTTGTTGCTCGAACTGGAGTTTTCCTAAAAACAGATTTTATTTCCAAAGGAATCAGTGGGAGGAAAGTAGAGCCTAAATAAATTCAAGAATCATAAAGCATTGATACACCTATAGAGGAATTAGAGCAGGAAACACAAGTAGTTGTGGAAGAGTAACCTGCTCAAGTAAAACAAGACCAACGTAGGTCAAGCAGGATACGTCACCTACCTGAGAGATATGGATATCTCATAATTGATCAAGGTGATGTATTACTCATGGATCAAGATGAGCCCGTGACCTACCAAGAGGCCATAACTGGTCCTGAGTCAAAGAAGTGGCTAGAAACTATGAAAATTTGAAATGGATTCCATGTACACAAACCAGGTTTGGACCTTGGTAGAGCCTCATGTAGAAGTTAACCCTATAGGATGCAAGTGGGTCTTTAAAAAGAAGACTGACATGGATGGTAAGGTACATACCTATAAGGTAAGACTGGTTGCAAAATGATATAAACAAATTCATGGGGGTTGACTATGATGAAACCTTTTCACTAGTTGCAATGCTTAAATTTGTTCGAATTTTACTTGCTATCGCTGCATGTCATGATTATGAAATATGGCAGATGGATGTCAAAAATGCTTTCCTTAATGGGAATCTTCTTGAGGATGTGTACATGATACAACCTGAAGGATTTGACATACCAGAAGAAGCCTAAAATATATGCAAGTTATAGAGATCAATCTATGGATTGAAGCAAGCTTCTAGAAGCTGGAATCTTCGTTTTGATGAAACAGTAAAATAATATGGATTCGTCAAGAATGAAGATGAGTCTTATGTCTACAATAAGGTTAGTTGGAGCATGATCGTCTTCTTGGTATTATATGTAGATGACATATTACTCATTGGAAACGATGTCCCTACCCTGCAACAAGTAAAGACTTGGTTGAGGAAATTCTTTTTTATGAAAGACCTAGGTGAAGAAACCTATATATTAGGAATCAGGATTTATAGATATAGATCATAAAAACTGCTTAGCCTAAGTCAGAGTACATAGGCAAAGTGCCGAGACGCTTTAATATGCATGATTCCAAGAAAGGATTCATACCTATACAACATAGCCTGTGTCTATAAAAAACACAATCCCCTTCAACTAAGGAAGAAAGGGATCACATTAATAAGATTCCATATGCATCTACAATAGGACCTATCATGTATGCCATGTTATGTACTCGACCATATGTCTCATATGCTTTAAGTGCAACGAGCAGGTACCAATCTGATCCCAGTGATGCTCATTGGGTAGTTATCAAGAATATCCTTAAGTATTTGAGAATGAATAATGACTCATTCTTGATATATGGAGGTTAGGAAGAGCTTGCGGTAATTGGATACACCGATGCTAGCTTACAAACAGATAAGGATGACTTTAGATCACAATCTGGTTATGTGTTCTACTTAAATGGTGGCGCTGTGAGCTGGAAAAGTTCAAAGCAAGATACAATTGTTGATTCTACAACCTAGGTCGAGTATATTGTTGCCTCAAGTGCAGCAAAGGAAGTTGTTTGGATCAAAAAGTTCATTAGTGAACTTAGCATAGTTCATAGCATTGTGGATCCCATTGATCTCTATTGTGATAACAATGGTTCTATCGCACAAGCTAAGAAGCCTAGATCTCACCAATGATCCAAGCACATACTTAGGCGTTATCACCTCATTCGAGAGATAATAGATAGAGGAGATGTGAAAATATGCAGAGTACCTACACTTGACAATATTGCTGACCCGCTGACAAAGCCTCTTGCGCAGCAAAAACATGATTGCCATACTAGATCTATGGGTATTAAGGGTATGCCTGATTAGCTCTGGTGTTAGTGGGAGATTGTTGGTGTAAGCCCTAGAGGCCAATACTTTTGGTACTTGTATCAAATTATTTATTAATAATAAAAGGTTTTTTCTTTATTATGTTTGTTTAATAAAGTCCTTAGAATAACTAGTCTGTTTAATGTATAAAGTGTGACTTAATCATAAAATCCCATTAAACATAAGGACACTATTCTTAAAGTATACGTAGTCGAGATTTGTTGTGAAGTGGGATAACATTAAAGCATTAATACTATTATGTATATAGACATATGATGAGAGACATAGTAAATAAGGAACATCGTAAGATACAATGCATTAAGTGAATTGTAGAACATCGTAAGGTACAATGCACTTAAGTAGAATACGATATGTGGTAAGGTACCACACATTTAAATGATTTTTGGTATACCATAAGATATGGGCCACATACACTTAAATGAGATTTTTAGCTTGCAACCCACATAAGTGGTTCTATAAATAGAACCCCTGTGCAAAACCATTTCACTTGATGAAATTTCGTTTCTCTCTCTCTCTCTCTCTCTCTCTCACTCAAAACCTTCATTCATAGCAGCTAGCACTGAGACTGAAGGAATCTGTTAGTGTGGACTGAGTAGAGGCGTTGTCACCATTCAACGCTCGTGATCACTCCTTAGATCTGCATCAAAGGTTTCAGTCGCCACAAGAGGTAACAATTTATATCATTGATCATGCCCATTCATAAGGATCATTAAAGGATTTTTTTTTTAATCTCCGTTGCGTCTTAGATCACAATTTTCCTTCATATAGGTGATAGAAATGTTGCACTTCCACTAGAAGATATTGTGGATCTATGTGCTTGTAGGTTTTGTTAAGGTGATCTAAGGTGGTGAAGTTTATGAATCGCGAAGTTGCAAGTCAACTGAGTAACTATTTAATTTTTAAGATGACAACACATAATTTCAAATGATATCAAGTGAAGTCCTTATTTGTTGAAGATAGATCAAGTGGTTGAAGATGCTCAAGATGTTTGATTAAGTTATCCTTTTGAATCAAGCTATCATCTTGAAGATGTTCTTGAAGTTCAAGACATCTCTTTAAAGTTAACACTCTCGTCAAACGACAGTCAAGTGAAGACTTACGTTTCAAGCTTCACTGGTGGATTACTCACTCAAATCTTAAATGATGGTAATAAAAATGAAGATATCTCAAGCCTTATTAAGAAGATTAAAAGCTCATGTATGATGCTAAACTCAAAATAATGATGCTAATACTTAAAGCTTCAGAGTTATGAAAGAGAGGAAGTCGGAAAGCTCACAGGGTTATGTTCGTCTGAGTGATCAACGTCTTGTTAGACATTGAAACAAATTACTTTCCAAAATATTCATTATGCTTTGCTTCAGCCTGCCATCTGCATATTTCTATTAAACTCTGATCTTATGTAAGAAGTTTTTTTTGAAAGTGGTTTAACGAGATTGATCTATTCTACCCCCCTTCTAGACTACTCTATCTCCATATTCTCCCACAATAACCTTGACCTCCTAGAGTTGATCCCTCTGTTGTTCCAACGTTGTTGATTGTCTATTGACTTCTATCAACAGATCTATTAGTAAGGTGTTAGTTTCAGTGTTCTCCATCAATGTTATTGGAATATTTATTTGGAGTTCAACATCCTCTTGTTATGGAGACAGAGCGGAGATGCTGATATTATTTATGTGACTAATAAGGAGATTCCCCAAGGGGTGTTTAAGTTCGTTGTTCGATGGTCAAACATGGGTGACCTTGATCCCCAGTTTCTAGGTTGCCTCCTGTACCATAGTACCTTCAGTGTCTCAGTAAGAACGACATATACAATGTACCTCTAAAGAGAGTCCTCCAGAAAGACTCGTTTATCTATACACGCTCATAGAAGATCCATGATGCGACAACATGTAGGAAACACATATATGACATGATTTACCCTGACTTGCTCCTTCTCCAGTATCTCCTAATGAGCTAGACTAGGTGGATCTCTTGGAACATCTGGTGTCATATAAAGATGTGACGGTCTGAAATACCACTAGACGTAGTCGTATGCACAACTCCAGTCGCTAAGAGCTAAGGTACTTTGTGCATCATCTAACACTAGATGATTAAGGTAATCATCATACATGGCATCTGTAACTCTGTAGACCATAGTCAGGGGAACATATTTGGAGGGGTCTCTTGGAACAAATTACATATACCCGAACTGGCGCATGAGGTGCTCAGGCAGATGTAGATACATCAGATGTGACTCGCAAGCTAACCATCCAGAATAGAAGGCTATGTCATCCAAGGGACACGTTTGACGGTGATCATGGTACAGTTGGAAGTGAATATCATCTGCTACTATACGGTCAAGATACACTCTAAATTGCCCGATCATCTGATTCCCTCTAATTGGGACAAATGCATAAGCACAAGGCATATCCTCAATGTAGGTATCAACATATGGCCTGTCAGATATGTGTGAAAAGTGCTGAAGGATCCATGTCTGAAAAATGGTACATATGAATAATTTGTAATGACGTATGATAAATGTTATGAAAATGGTACATAAATAGTAAATGGTGCAATATATTACTGTCAACAACATGCATGTAGCTGTCATTTGTTTGGTCTACCACATACAACCTTCAACTAATTTAGAGTACAAGTAGACCAAACAAGCGCCCTCCAGTTGTACTCATGAATCTGCTCAAAGCCAATTAAGTATCTGAGGTAAACCACATCCACATAATATGCATTTTTGTCCATAAATATGGATGTGCCAACCATGTACGACAAGTATGCACAACGCATATGCTTTATGCTGCAAAACCTGCTCATCATCACCATCGATCTGCTCTGTCGCTATCAACTTCTATGCATACAACCTCTCCAAAAATCCACACCTAGCATGATACCCTGAGTGTCTTCTATCTCCTTTAAGGCATCCCCTGAACCAACTCCCATATATGTCACAATCATCCAGTGCCTCATCTCTAATAATCCTGCCGTGGTCTAATAGTCTTCCATTGATCGGAAGATGCACTAGGCACGAGACTTCTTTAGTGTGATGAACATATCACCATGTGAAAGATGAACAAACGATATCTCAGAGTTCCATCTCTCAACTAATGCTGACAATATACCATGGTTAATAGTAGAAGAACCAATTGTGCATATGTATTGTAACCTAGATAGTCATTTCACATCGTGAAACCACCGCTCCTGCTCTTGAGGCTGATGCAACCTCATAATCTTTTGACCATGATTGGTGCATTTTAAAGAATCACGTTCCTACAAAAAACTAAATCATCGTTCGAAACTTCAAATATTATAACAAATGTGTTTCAAAGAATGAATACAATTGAGTTTTACCTCTTTATCCCACACATGTTAGCAACATGGTCCAGATATAGAGGCAACAATGATAAGTCATACAAGACTCCTCCAAACCCTTCAAGAACGAAATCAACCCGGGGTGTCTTAATTTGGACTGATGTGGTTTCTGGGGTATCAAGAGGCACTGCCTCCTCTAGGAAGACAAATCGGAGATGCATGAACCCAAGAAGTTGATGTCTCAACATCAAACGAACTAGAACCGATCGGTCGTTGCAAAAGTCAAACTCTTTTTCTACGAACTGATGCATGCTGCAACACTTTGTCGAGCCTCAATCTTTCTTGATTATAAGTCATGATGCCTATAATTAAACCATACAAGAATTACAAATTAGTAAAAATTCATTCTAGATGAAACAGAATGAAAATCAAGGAAAACAATGCAGACATACCAAATACAAAAATGCATTTCTAAATTTCTGGAAAATCAAATTCGAAACGAATATGGAAGTGTATTTTTGTATTAACCGTCAATCAGAATGGACAAAAATGGGATAAATGCATGAAAATCCAACATTTTAAAAACGTATTGATCATCTAAACTACCTATGAAACACATTTCTCAATTAAATAACATATATAATCTACCTATTACACAACCTATCAAATACATTGCTCAATTTTTACAAATATTTAAAGAATTGATTTGTTTGATTGATTGGACGTATAGAGTAGAAATTTAAAAATGAGTTGAAAAAGTTTGAGAAAATAAAAAAGAAATAAAGAAAGAGAATAATCTGACACATATTTTGATTAAGAATATGTCTGGATGTATATTTCTACCGAATACACTAATTTATATTTTCATATTAACTTTTGATATAAAATAAAATCCGACTCAATAATAAATAAATTGTGTAATAATTTTGAATTCTCAAAATGAGAACTCATATCCGTAAACTCATATCCGTAAATAAGTTGGGCCTATCAATGTTGAAAGTCCAACATTAAGTCATCGGTATTGGATGAGACGGAGAACATCGATAGAACCGCAAATTCTTCCGTAATAAGAGTGAATGGAGAAGAGGATCACCCTCGTTCAAACCGTTGCCACCGCCGGCGTTTTCTCTGCCATTTCCTTCTGGTAACTACTTCTAACTCCCCTTTCTTCAAATCTCAGTTCGTAGAATTTGCGACAAACCTAATCTGAATTGAATCGTGATTCTGCTTTTAGGTATGGATTCATGTTTGGCAGAGAATCCTCTCGCAAAGAACTCTCTCACCTAATCGAAGATCTCCGTCGTGGTAATCCAACTCCTCCTCCCCATCCTTGAAGCTCTTTGATCAATGAAGTGATTGCACCGTCCAGAGTAGCTTCACTCACCATGTCGCTTCTTGTATTGGTTTCAATTTTGTTAAAAATAATTTCGCTTATCTAGTTCAGTAACGTGTTCAAATTTCCTAGTGTACTTTTTCCCTAACAATTTTGTAAGTAATGTTGATTTTTTGTTATTAACCACTCTTGAAAGCAAAATTAAACGGTGTTGCATGTTCTTATGACTGGGAATCGCTTAGTAGCTGTGTTTTCTTGGAGAGTATTTCAAAATAAGATACCATCCGAAGTTAATTGGGGGAAGTGATGTGTTTTTCAACATGAGCCGATTTAATGTGTCTTTGGATTGGGTGGGTGTATTCACTGCATTTCATAATAAGGGATTGGGAATTTTTACTCAATTCTCAGGTCAACTAGGTTGAGGAAGAAAGTTGATAGACAAAGCAAAGGTGGTTTGGTTTGCATCGACACAAAGGTTGTGGAAGGTGAGAAGGGATTACTTTTTTAAAGTAAAAATGTTAGCTGCTGAGTTGGTGATCAGGGATAGAGGGTGTTCAAGTTCTTTCATGGAAATGACTTAGGAGAAAATGGAAGGGATTTAAATTGTAATGAGTTAATTAATATGTATACTTTGTTTTGGCTTTCTGTTGTGTTTAATGAAGTTTTTGTGCTTAATTGGCCATTTTTGTTGTGACCATTTATATCAGGCCGAGTTGCAGATGTTTTGGAGGGTGCTAAGGATATTTTTTAATTACTTATGGTTGTTAAGGCTATAAAACTAATGGGAATAGTGTTCCTGTCATCACTATATGAAATGAGGTGGAACAAAAATTTGGTGTTATGAAAAATGTTGTGGCAGAGTGGCAGAGTCATTGGAAGTTTATCATGGGTGATTTATCTTGTGTGACATCTATTGTAAATTCTTTATGAATATGTAGAGTTATAATATCAGGTTCAAGAATTGGTACCAGTAGGTGTGATGGTTTCTATGTATTATATTCTTATGGTTCAAATGACAAATTAACTGATTCTTCTGCTTAGACCTTCCTCATGGCATGCTGTTTTGAAAAGAAAAAAAAAAGACAAAACAAAGGGACACAATTTTCTTATCGCATTTTGTTTATCTTAGACAAAAGAAGAATGTTCAAATAAAATGAAGATGCCACTCTCTGAACAATTTGACATGTGTTTCTTTAAACCGATCTTACAGAGTGAGGGAAACATCACATTGCAGATAAAGTTTTTCTCCTTAATAAATAGAGTTATATATGCACCATGAAATAAAATAATATCTTCATGATCTTAGGTTTTGGCATGGCCTAGTCCACTGTTCTATGTATACAAATCATAACTATCTCATTGTCCCTCTTTTTCTATATTGTCTTCCTTTTTCGTATAAAAAACATCTTATGATGGTTCTGAACATACACCAAGACGCCTGAACATACATGCTAATACATGTGTTCACACAACAACAGCCTCAGCCTCTTGTTTGTGCTCTTTAGTTTTCTTGATGTGCCCAACATAAATATCACTTCCGCGTGAATCGGAATCTGGAAGTCTCTGTCTCCTACCGCCTTCCGACATGTTTCTTACAAAATCTACTAGGTGCCGCCAGTTATCACCTTCAAACAACTTTTTACTCATTCTCAAGTATGTAAATGCAGCCAATCCGCTGCCGGAGTCGGACATACTTGTCGACAAAACTTGAGCGTATCCACCTGCATCATATCTCTCTAATGCATTTTCCCCTGCAAGTTCTATTCTAGCCTTTCTTGCCGCCGTCTTTACTTGGTGAACTAACCCTTCTGGTGAGCAGTTAGCATGATCAGGCTGTTCCCTGTCTTTCATTTCCATGCAGGTGAAATTGAGGACAACATCATGGTTTGCAAACATTTTCGCAATCGGAAGATATCCATCGTTATGCCGCGTATTATAGTATCCAGCAGTTAGTTCAGCTGCGTGCGACCTTGATCTGTAATGCCAATGGATCCCAGCTATTTTCCCAGATAGTTTCACACCAGAAGTTTGGAATATTTCTTTGGCTGATACAAGGATGTTCTCGCCGTGTTCCAACAGTTTACCGGAGTACCATCCCAGAAAGAACTGTCCATATTCAGAGTTCCATGTTCCATCTTTTCTGAAAAAACCAGTATCCTCAGGAAACTGTTTGTACTGTCCGGAGTCATGGGGACCGCCTTTTCCCCATTCTTTCTTTCCGATAGCCTCGGCTACTGCTGCCAAGGATGCTTTCATATACTGCATAACAAACAAGCCATTTTAGCCAAAGCATATTTTGAAAATCTGAGTAATTGTTACTAAATTAATGGATTTGTTTTTCATACCTTGTCATAACATTGGAATTCTCCAATTCCAGGAAACTTCCAAGTTCCATTGCTTTCTGGATATGATGGATATCTCAGCTCCCCACATGGACCCATCCCTACTTGTATTTCCTGCAAAGTTATAGGTCTTGTGATATCAGTTTCATATCTCATGCTAATCATGCTAAGTTTTATTAAAGTTCAATGGTATATGTACCCTATATAAGTGTCTATATTGACTAATTTGCAGTTCTAGTTGACGTGTAACATACCGAGATGACACTGCCTAAGTAATCGCCGAATCTGTCACGAAAGCTCCTCATGTAGTCGGCATAAACTTGGAGGGGAGTTCTTCCTCTTAGTACAGGCACTGAATCACAGCCCAATGATATATACTCGGGATTTCTCCTCCCGGATCGGTCCGTGTAAACTATATCAGGGTTCTTGCTGATCTCTTCCATCACCCATGGAGGTAAAGGAACACTGAAAAATTGCAACAAAAAAGAAAATTATTAGTAATGACACTGAATCACAAATCTTTCACAAGTAACATAAAACAATCAATCACTGTGATCTCATACCTGCAGGAATCTCCAACATTTCCTCCACACTGATGAAAAGACATAACAACCTGAATCTTCAAACCATGCATTTGCACCATTTGCACAAGCTCAGCATAAGCTTCCCAGTTATACTTCAAAGGTCCATCTTTTTCAACCAAACCCCACCAAACATCCACCATAACCCCTTCGACTCCAGCACTCTTCAAAGCCATCAAACTAGCATTCATTGCTCTTGGTTTGTTCAAGTTTCCTCCCATTGTTACCGTGTCAAGTGGAAGCATCACAAACACCGGCACTCTCTTTGAATCATCATGGTTACTATGAACAATTGATGGAGCATGCACCTTCTCATATTTCTCATTTATGTTTACTTCCGATTTGAAGGTGTGTGCTACTTGCAATGAACTCTTGGCTTTAAGATCAAAAGATGGTTTAATTTTAGCAAAGGTGAGTGTTGCAGAGACATCCTCGTATGATTTAAGGAATCTGGTTTCTTTCTGAATGATGAAAGAAATTGAAGAACGAAGTGTTAAAGTCATTGTTTTTGAAAATGGATAAAGGATATGTTGGAAAAGGTGAAATGGTGTGTGTTTATTTATAAGAAATGAAACTGAGATTCGGGATTGAAAAGTAGAAAAAGTGCAAGAAATTTGAAGGGACAACACTGGTGGGCTCTGATTGAAACGTAGAAAAAGTGCAAGAAATCAAAACTAGTCTGTTGTGTGTGACTCTTGCTTACGTGTTTCCACCTATTACATTCTTATCTTTGGGAAGGCGTGTGTGGCTTCAAGTTTTTCACCGTACACAAGATTATTGAATTACGGATGAACTAATGAAAAAAAAATATAAATTACATATATTGATTATTCAAAACGATGACCTATGATTTCCTTATTTTCTTTCGATAAAGTTTAACTCAATAAATCTAGGAAACACATCATCCATCCTAAGAAATTTTCAAGATTTAAATATAATACGATTTTATCTTATTTAATATATTTCGATGTGTTAGACTATATATAAAGAAAAATGTGTCAGTAAATTTTTTAACTGATTCATAAGAGGAGAGATCGACAATTAGATTAACTATTCTGATGTAGGGGTGAGTAGGAGGAAAATATGAATGTGTAGACGGTTGGAAATTATAAACAACAATTGCCATGAGTATGTTCCAATATGATAAAGTTGGGTTTTTGAGTTAATGACAATAAATGCATTGCAAATAGTCTCACTTAGAAAGTGAAGCTAACATTAAAAGCATTTATAAGGACATTGAAACATTAAACTCACCAAAGGAGGCAAAGAGGATAAGGCGCCACATGGACATATGTGGTGGTCCTAAGCATTATGCCACATGTCACATCCAAACAACCCCTCGCTGGTGTAGCCACCGGCGACACCGGCTCCGGCTCTGGGACCGGGTCTGAGGGCGTGGGCGTAGAGGCGCTAGTGGCGGTTTGTAGGCGGCACTTAAGCACTTACTCAAAAATCCGCACATCCTCTTAAACATTCCAGACACACTTCCTTGCATTCAAGTTCTTCACCTGTCTTGTGCAGACTCGATCAAAAGGCTGAATTATCCTGGGTATTCTTGCTTTCCGACTCTAAGACATCAAAGAGAGTGCTTGAAATACTTTTAAGGAAAGTGACTTTGTTCACGATTCAATCTGAATCCATTTAATCTTCTCGAAATTTCTAACAGTCTTAAAAGTATTTACACAATGGCTTCCGACGCGGAACCAACTACACCAAATGGCAAGACAACTACACCAGGTGGCAAGACAAGATGACATTTCTACTGACTGCCCTGAAGGTTCATTATGTATTAGATCCTGACTTAACACCAATTCCTGAACCATCAGAAAATGACTTTGAAGAACTCAAGAAGGAACGCAAGAAACGTAAGGAGGATGAACTGCTATGTCGTGGACATATTCTGAATACACTGTCTGATCGTCTTTACGACCTCTATACGGATAATCCGTTTGCAGGAGAAATCTGGAAAGCACTTGAATTCAAGTTCAAGGCCGAAGAGGAAGGTACAAAGAAGTTTTTAATTTCTAAATATTTTGATTTTAAATTTATAGACTACAAGCCCATTCTTCCCAAAGTGCATGAGTTGCAAGTCCTCGTGAATAAAATAAAAGCGGTGAAAATATACATCCCTGAGACCTTTCAAGTCAGTGCAATCATTGCAAAACTGTCACCTTCGTGGAAAGGCTACAGAAAGAAATTGTTGCACAATTCTGAGGACTTCTCTTTGGAGAAAATCCAGAAACATCTTCGAATCGATGAGGAATCGAAGAAGAGGGAGAAATCAGAATCTACGGGTCTTTCTAAAGCCAATGTCGTGACCACCAAAGGAAAGAAGAAACATGACGGCGTAAAGAGTCATCTTAGACCAAAAAAGGAACATAACAAGTTCAAGAATTCTGGCGGTCATAAGGTTCCGAAAAGCGGATGTTTTGTTTGTGGAAAACCTGGACACTATGCTAGAGATTGCAGGCACAACAAGTCAAAAAATGAGATCAATGTAGTACATGCAAATGATGACATAAGTGCTACAGTGAGCGAAATTATGGTAATCAAAGGTAAAGTTCAAGGTTGGTGGCATGATACATGCGCTACGGTGCATGTCTCATATGACAAGGCTGCTTTCATAACCTATTCAAAGACAAATGATGGACAAGATGTGCAGATGGGAAATGAAGTACGTTCTAAAGTTGTTGGAACCGAATCGGTCGAACTCAACTTCACTTCAGGAAAGAAAGCCACTCTCGTCAATGTACTTCATGTCCCTAACATGAATAGGAATCTTGTTAGTGGGGATTTATTGGGAAAACCGGGCATTAAATTTGTTTATAAATCGGGCAAACTTATTTTGACCTACAATGGTGTCTTTGTTGGAAAAGGATATTCCGCTGAGGGAATGATCAAACTATGTACTACCGACAATATTATTAATGAAATTTCTACTTCCGCTTACATGCTTGAATCTATTTCAATATGGCATACTAGACTAGCACATTCCGACATTAGTTCTATAAAGAGACTAATTAAATATGGATTGATTTCATATAATATAAATGATTTCAAAAAATGTGAATTATGTGTCAAATCAAAGATGATTAAGAAACCTTTCAAAAGTGTTGAAAGGAATACAAATCTACTTGATCTTGGACACTCAGATTTGTGAGAATTTAATGGCATGCTAACCCGTGGGGGAAATAGATATTTTATTACATTCATCGACGATTCTTCTAGATACACACATGTATATCTCTTAAAGCATAAAGATGATGCTTTTAATGCCTTTAAGATTTATAAAGCAGAAGTAGAAAATTAATTAAGTAGAAGTATCAAAGTCCTTAGGAGTGATAGGGACGGTGAATACTTTTCTACTGAATTTGATGCATTTTGTGAAGAACATGACATAATACATGAATGTTCGGCACCTCGTACACCACAACAAAATGGCATGGCCGAAAGAAAGAATCGAACATATCAAGAGATGATGAATGCCATGTTGATGCATTCTGAACTACCCCTCAATTTATGGGGTGAGGCCTTATTATCCGCTTGCCATATAATCAATAGAATTCCCTTAAAGAAAACCAATATTTCTCCATATGAGGCATGAAAAGTAAGAGCACAAAATATCGGTTACTTTAAAGTGTGAGGGTGTGTGGCTTACTATAAAAACATGTATCCTAAAAGAACCAAGTTGGGTCCTCGAGGGATAAGATATGCTTTTGTAGGATATGCAAAAAATAGTAAAGCATATAGACTCTTAAATCTAGAGACTAATGTAATTATAGAATCCCAGGATGTAGAATTCTTTGAAAATCTTATCACCAAGGATAAAGAATCAGAGTCGGCTGCAACTAAAGAATCTTGTGGAAAAAATTCATCTCAGATTGTATAGTTCATCAGATGGATGTTAAAACAACATTCCTAAATGGAGATCTTGATGAAGAAATCTACATGGAACAACCAGAAGGCTACGTGCTTCATGGAAATGAACTAAAGGTGTGCAAGCTTGTCAAATCCTTATATGGCTTAAAACAAGCACCAAAACAATGGCATCAAAAATTTGATTCTGTGATACGTTCAAATGGATTTATTCATAATTCTTGTGACAAGTGTTTATACATAAAAGTGTGCAAAACCAATGTGATATTTCTTTGCCTCTATGTTGATGACATGCTAATAATTAGCAACAATTTAAATGGAATTCTAGAGACAAAGAGGTTTCTAACTTCCACTTTCAAAATGAAAGATCTTGGACTTGTTGACACAATTAAAGGGATCAAAGTTAAGCGAAATAGTGGGGGTTATGAACTTAGTCAAACACACTATATTGAGAAAATGCTTGATAAGTCCAAACACCTAAATTTAAGGAAGTAACCACTCCATTTGATCATGTCGTCAAACTTCAAAAGAACAATGGAAGAGCAGTAGTTCAATTGGAATATGCAAGTGCAATAGGGTGTCTTATGTACTTAATGCAATGTATCAGGCCCGATATATTATTTGCAGTTAGTAAAATGAGTAGATTTACTAGTAATCCAAGTAATGAACACTGGAAGGCAATCATGAGGATTTTTGGCTATCTACTGAAAACCAAAAACCTTGACCTTCATTATGGTAGGTTCCCTGCCATACTAGAAGGATATACTGATTCGAGTTAGATATCTAACGTTGGAGATCATAAATCTACAACTGGATGGATATTTACACTAGCTGGAGGAGCAATTTCTTGGAAGAGCAAGAAACAAACATGTGTTACTCTTTCGACCATGGAATCAGAGTTTGTGGCTCTCGCTTCCGTTGGTCAAGAAGCAGAATGGTTGAGGGATCTTCTGTTGGAAGTTCCATTGGCTAAAGACAATGTTTCAAAGGTGATGATACACTGCGATAGCCAAGCCACTTTAGCAAGAGCATTCAACGACGTGTACAATAGAAAGTCTAGGCACATATGACTTAGACATTCGTTTGTGAGGAAAATGATTAAGGATGGAATCATTTCACTCACCTATATATGAACAAGCTATAATTTGTCTGATCCATTTACTAAGCTACTGACCAGAGACTTAGTAAAAACAACCTCGAGAGGCATGGGATTGAAACTGCTTGAATAAGAGTTCCAATGACGGCGACAACCCAATCTTATGTTAATAGAGAATTAACTTCAAGATTCAATGGGTAACAACAAGTCGTTGATTTGGATGCAAGTCAGGCATTGGGAAATAATGTTGACTATTTTAAATAGAGGGTTAAGGTTTTCAAAACCTCTTAATGAACTCCATAATCGAGGAAAAGTATCTCATGGAAAAGGATACAATATGAACTTCACCTATGTGAATTTTGAGATGTGTCGTCTCAAAGTGAGAGTTGGAGTTTCTCTCATGAAAAATTCATGAAAAAGGATAGCATATGGCAATAAATAAGTGCTAAGCGAGATATGTAGAGGAAGAACCTTTAAAGAGTGTGTGTAAGGTAACACCGGTCTAATCATATGGGTTAATGGTTTAAAAGCATTGCTACCTAATATTCCGATTAAACTTTGTGTTATCCTCACTAAGGTTAAGTTTTAAATCGAAAGATACCTGACTGTATTAACACTCTTTATATCTCATTTTCTAGAATTAGTTTTGTCAGTATTAGAACAAGTGGGAGATTGTTGGAATTTATAAACAACAATTACCATGAGTATGTTCCAATATGACAAAATTGAGCTTTTGAGTTAATGACAATAAATGCATTGCAAATAGTCCCACATAGAAAGTAAAGCTAATATTAAAAGCATTTATAAAGACGTTGAAACATTAAAAATCACCAAAGGAGTCAAAGATGATAATGTGCCACATGGACATATGTGGTGGTCCCAAGCATTATGCCACATGTCACATCCAAACAACCCCTCGCCGGTGGCACGACGCATCAGAGCAATCGGGCTATTCGCGGCGTTAATGAGGCGGCGCTCCGGTGTCCGGTCTTCGACCGACATGCTGCAAATTAATCCTAAGTATTGCTCCGGGATTTTGGTCGTTGCTTAAGTTTGAATTTCGAATTCAAAATATACAACACTTCATGAAGTGGTGCATTGTATCATCATAGGTGAACCATTGCAACATATGCTGAAAAGGTGTTGTTTCATCAAGAGATGCAAACATGCATGACCTATAAATACATGATTCTGAATTCGAAAATCATTCACTCAAAAATTTGCACATCCTCTTAAACATTTCAGACGCACTTCTTTGCATTCGAGTTCTTCATCTGTCTTGTGCAGACTTGATCAAAAGGCTGAACACACTTCTTTGCATTCGAGTTCTTCACCTGTCTTGTGCAGACTATGTAACACCCCAAAATACTTAACATATAATCAGAGTAAATAAGCACGCATATAAACAAAAGGGCGTCACATCGACGTTTTCAAAAACTAGAAGCTTTCAAAAACCAACATCATTCATCATCAATATACAATACACCTGGTCATTTCAAATAACACATTTCAGTTATCATGAATATTCAAGAATATGCGTTCGCAGTGGAAAATAATGAATACTCATGCATTTCATACAATGATCCATGTCCCATACCATGATCACCTCTCAATAATCACCTCAAGATAAAATAAAACAAGTAATAACATAATGCATATCCAAATAAGATATGAGTTCAATACTACTAATCTACTCAGTGTTACATGACCAGAGCATTGACTCACTACCTAGTCTCCAAACTAGAATACGGAAGTTCTCCGGCTAAATCTCGAATGAGCTACCTTCCACTTACTTCAGCAATACTACTCCTGAGTATCTGCGTGATACCCATGTAAAGGTAACATTCAAACAGAAAGGGTGAGAATTCAAATCATTATGAAGAAGTATAATAAGGCACAATGATTAAATCAACAATTAAAGGAATTCATCACACTTCATATAACCATGTAAGTAATACTAACCAATATTTATTTCACATGTTTCAAACATCCATCAAACTCAAGAAGTATAATATTCAAACCCAATATTATATTCACAAATATACACACAACTACAACTAGCACATAATCACATATTTTGCCAAATTATGTATCCAAACATCACCAAATTCAATTACTAAATCTCATACACACCTCACAATCACATGAATGCAAACATTCAATTATCACACGACTCTAATGTGACTCAATGCAAGACATGTGACTCTATGCATGTGGTACCACAATGTGAACCCAACGTTTCACCGCTTTCCGATTCAATATCTAGAATCCAAGCCACGCTTCCGATCCGGACAAGATCAAAACCACTACCACGCCTATTTCCAATTAAGGATCAACGTGTGCTACGTCTATTACCAATTAAGGATCACTGTCCACTACCACGCCTATTTCCAATTAAGGGTCAACGCGTGCTACGTCTATTTCCAATTAAGGATCACCGTCCACTACCACGCCTATTTCCAATTAAGGATCAACGTGTGCTACGTCTATTTCCAATTAAGGGTCACCGTCCACTACCACGCCTATTTCCAATTAAGGATCAACGTGTGCTACGTCTATTTCCAATTAAGGATCACCGTCCACTACCACGCCTATTTCCAATTAAGGATCAACGTGTGCTACGTCTATTTCCAATTAAGGATCACCCTCTACTACTACGCCTATTTCCAATTAAGGATCAACGTATGCTACGCCTATTTCCATTCAAGGATCAACGTCTAATACCATGTGAACCCACAGTTTCACCGCTTCCACTATGAAGCCGACCATGCCATGAATGAATGTACAAATACCAACACATATGCAATTAAGATCATCTCTACCATCTTAACATTCCACATATCACCACAATTCAACTCTATGAATTATCCACCAATGGTACATATACACATTCATAACAATTAGACCATTCACATAATATGCAATTAAGATCATCTCTACTATCTTAACATTCCACATATAACCATAATTCAACTCTATGAATTATCCACCAATGATACATATACACATTCATAACAATTACACCATTCACATAATATGCAATCAAGATCATCTCTACTATCTTAACATTCCACATATAACCATAATTCAACTATATGAATTATCCACCAATAGTACATATACACATTCATCACAATCCACTATTCACATATATATACTAATTATCAAATACACACACCTAGATTTCATTCCAAATTGAATACAACTTTTAAAATCTCAATTTTTCATTTTTCAACAGTGGTAACCGGTTAACGCTCGGTGAGTAACCGGTTACTGTAAAACAGAATTAACAGATTTTTGAGCAAGTAACCGGTTAACGCTCGGTGAGTAACCGGTTACTGTAAAACAGAATAAACAGATTTTTAAGCAAGTAACCAGTTAACGCTCGGTGAGTAACCGGTTACTGTAAAATAGAATTAACAGATTTTTAAGCAAGTAACCGGTTAACGCTCGGTGAGTAACCGGTTACTGTAAAACAGAATCATATTTTTTTTGCGTTTTTCATCGTTGGAGGACTTTCGGACCTCCGATTTCGATTCCGTAAAAAGCCAAACGTTCCGAAAATTATAACTCATACAATACCCTAATTATATAACGTTAATTTTCAGTTTTAACACAATTAAATCACCACAATCAAGGGTACTCATCAAACCTAACAATTCTAAACAACCATACAAAATTAGGGATTTTAACCTAAACATGCTTCTACCCATTGACCTAATCATACTAACCCATAATAACAAGGATTCCCCCCTTACCTCTTCAATTTTCTGGAAACCCTAGTTTCTCCTTACTTTTTCTCTTCTCTTTCTCTATTGCCTTCAAATGATCAAATGAATCCTAATTCTCACTCTCCTCACCTCTTATATACTAGTATTCTATTTGGGCTTAAAGCATGATACCTCTAATTTAATTAATAGGCTCAATAATACCTAGTCTTATAATGTCTCTATTTAATTCAAATAATTAAACCAACTCAATTGCACACCAAGTTAATTAATTCAATTATTCATTATATCTCATATCAACTAAATAATTAATTAACACACCAAGTTAATTAATATAATCAATTATTACTACATAACAACCAATTAATTAATTAACACTCCAAATAAATAAAATAAAATATAGTAATAATAATATAAGAAATAATTACTAAAATTGGGTTGTTACAACTCTCCCCCACTTAAAAGATTTTCGGCCTCGAAAATACCTCAAACGAACAACTCCGGATACGATTCCTTCATCTTATCCTCGAGTTCCCAAGTAATATTGGCATTGGCGACTCCGCCCCATATCACTTTCACTAAAGCAATCTCCTTACCACGAAGCTTCTTCACTTCTCGATCTTCAATTCGCATAGGTGATGTATCGATCGTCAAATTATCCCTCACTTGAACATCATCTAATGGAACAACATGCGATGGATCCGCAATGTACCTCCTCAATTGAGACACATGGAACACATCATGAAGATTAGAAAGTGACGGTGGTAATGCAATCCGATATGCCACTTCACCTACCCTCTCGGAAATTTGATAAGGACCAATGGAACGCGGCGTCAACTTACGCGACTTCAAAGCTCTACCAACACCCATTATTGGCGTAACTCGAAGAAACACATGCTCATCTTTCTCAAACTCAAGAGCCTTCCTCCTCTTATCATGATAACTCTTTTGACGACTCTGAGAAGCCTTCATCTTCTCCTGAATCATCTTAATCTTATCCGTAGTCTCTTGAATCAACTCGGGTCCAACCACAACACTCTCTCCCGATTCGTACCAACACAAAGGAGTTCTACACCTTCTACCATAAAGAGCCTCAAAAGGTGCCATTCCAATACTCGAATGGAAACTGTTGTTATACGTAAACTCGATCAAAGGCAAGAAACTATCCCAATTTCCTCCTTATTCCAAAACACACGACCTCAAAAGATCTTTAAGTGATTGAATAGTCCTCTCTGTTTGACCATCAGTTTGCGGATGATATGCCGAACTCAAACGCAACTTCGTGCCCAAAGCACTTTGCAAACCTTCCCAAAATCTCGAAGTGAACCTCAGATCTCTATCCAAAACAATGCTCGACGGAATACCATGCAAACACACAATCCTTTCGATGTACAACTTAGCAAGTCCCTTCATCGAATAATCCATCCTCATCGGAATAAAATAAGCACACTTCGTCAACCTGTCCACAACGACCCAAATCGCCTCACAATTACTCAATGTTCTCGGCAAACCCGAAATAAAATCCATAGAGATACTATCCCACTTCCACTCGGGAATAGATAACGGTTGCATCAAACCAGACGACTTTTGATGTTCAATCTTTGACTTTTGATAAGTCAAACAGGAATACACAAATTCCGCTACATCCTTCTTCATACCTTGCCACCAAAACATTTTCCTCAAGTCTTGATACATTTTAGTAGCACCAGGATGAATACTCAGACCACTTCTATGCCCTTCCTCAAGAATCCTCTTTCTCAAATCTGCAACATCCGGAACACAAGCTCGATCACGACACCTCATGATACCATTCTCATCAATCCGAAAGTCACCACCCTTGCCTTGATTAATCAATGTCATAACATCGAATAATTTCAAATCTGACTTCTGACCTTCTCTAATCTCGTCAAGAATGCCACACGTAAGCTTCAACATACCAAGCTTAACACACGAAGGCGTCGCTTCACAAACCAAACTCAAATCTCTAAATTGCTCTAACAATTCAAACTCTCGAATCATCAACATAGACACGTGCAATGACTTCCTACTCAATGAATCGGCTACAACATTCGCCTTTCCAGGATGATAATTCAAACCAAAATCATAATCTTTCAAGAATTCCAACCATCTCCTTTGCCTCATATTCAATTCTTTCTGATCGAACAAGTACTTCAAACTCTTGTGATCACTAAACACATCAAATCGCGATCCAAACAAGTAATGTATCCAAAGCTTCAACACAAACACAACGACGGCCAACTCTAAATCATGCGTCGGATAATTCCTCTCATGAACTTTAAGTTGCCTTGAAGCATAAGCTACCACTTGCCCTTTTTGCATCAGAACACCTCCCAAACCCAACAAAGAAGCATCATAATACACAACGAAAGTTTCTAACGGGTCCGGTAAAATCAAAATAGGAGCCATAGTCAATCTTCTCTTAAGCTCTTGAAAATTCGCTTCACACTGCGAAGTCCAAATGAAAGCTTAACCTTTCCTAGTCAACTGTGTCAAGGGTAACGACAACTTAGAAAATCCTTCAATGAACTTCCTATAATAACCAGCCAAACCAAGGAAACTTCTAATCTCAGCAGCAGACTTAGGCGCTTCCCACTGAGATACAACTTCAATCTTCGTAGGATCCACAGAAATACCACCACTCGAAATCACATGTCCAAGAAAACTTACTTCACTCAACCAAAACTCACATTTAGAGAGTTTAGCAAACAACTTCCTCTCTTTCAACACCGATAACACAACCTTCAAATGCTCGGCATGATCCTCTTTACTCTTGGAATAAATCAATATATCATCGATGAACACAATAACAAACTTATCCAGATAATCATGAAAAATTCTATTCATATACTCCATAAATACACCAGGTGCATTAGTCACACCAAAAGGCATCACGGAGTACTCGTAGTGACCATACCTTGTCCGAAAGGCAGTCTTTTGAATATCCTCAGCCTTTACACGAATCTGATGATACCCAGACCTCAAATCAATCTTGCTAAACACACAAGCTCCAACCAACTGATCCATCAGATCGTCAATCCTCGGAAGTGGATACTTGTTCTTAATCGTCACTTTGTTCAGTTGTCTATAGTCAACACATAATCTCATAGAACCTTCTTTCTTCTTAACCAACAGAACAGGTGCGCCCCACGGCGACACACTAGGACGAATAAACCTCTTCTCGAGCAATTCTTCAAGTTGACTTTTCAACTCTTTCAACTCAGAAGCAGACATTCTATAGGGAGCCATCGATACAGGACTAGTTCCAGGAACTAAATCAATCGAAACTCAACCTCACGTTCCGGCGATAAATCACTTATATCTTTCGGAAATACCTCCGCAAACTCACAGACTATTGGAAATTCTTCAATCGTCCTCTTCTCACGAATATCCAAAGTTGCCAACAACATAAACAACTCGGCACCATCTTGCACCGATTCATCAACTTGCTTAGCAGACACAAACCAATCTTCCTTAGCACCAACCTTAGGAAAAATAACCGTCTTCTTGAAACAGTTGATATACACCCGATTAACTTCTAACCAACACCATCCTCGAATCCGACCTCTCTTCGGGTTCAGGAAAATCACAACATTATCAAAATAGGTTAACTAGCCAACACTGCACACTTGCATCCAACAACATAATGTCCAAGCTCGATACAATTGGAACATCCAAGATAAGCAGACGCTTCTCCCTCACTTATTTCATTCCCAACCTGCAAATGGAAAATAAAACAAGCATCGATAGTGTTCTCACACACATGTCGCATACTAGGGGACAAACATAACTAAACAACCTGGCCGGACGGACCGACCTGCTCTGATACCACTAATGTATCGGACAAATAGTATCGATCGTGTCAGATACACGAATCAAATACAACGGGATGGAAAACCCTAACGACTATTGACCAACTGGTCAACCAGGCTCTGATACCACTTATGTAACACCCCTTTTTCTACCCCAAAATACTTAACATATAATCAAAGTAAATAAGCACGCATATAAACAAAAGGGCGTCACATCGACATTTTCAAAAACTAGAAGCTTTCAAAAACCAACATCATTCATCATCAATATACAATACACCTGGTCATTTCAAATAACACATTTCAGTTATCATGAATATTCAAGAATATGCGTTCGCAGCGGAAAATAATGAATACTCATGCATTTCATACAATGATCCATGTCCCATACCATGATCACCTCTCAATAATCACCTCAAGATAAAACAAAACAAGTAATAACATAATGCATATCCAAATAAGATATGAGTTCAATACTACTAATCTACTCAGTGTTACATGACCAGAGCATTGACTCACTACCTAGTCTCCAAACTAGAATACGGAAGTTCTCCGGCTAAATCTCGAATGAGCTACCTTCCACTTACTTCAGCAATACTACTCCTGAGTATCTGCGTGATACCCATGTAAAGGTAACATTCAAACAGAAAGGGTGAGAATTCAAATCATTATGAAGAAGTATAATAAGGCACAATGATTAAATCAACAATTAAAGGAATTCATCACACTTTATATAACCATGTAAATAATACTAACCAATATTTATTTCACATGTTTCAAACATCCATCAAACTCAAGAAGTATAATATTTAAACCCAATATTATATTCACAAATATACACACAACTACAACTAGCACATAATCACATATTTTGCCAAATTATGTATCCAAACATCACCAAATTCAATTACTAAATCTCATACACACCTCACAATCACATCAATGCAAACATTAAATTATCACACGACTCTAATATGACTCAATGCAAGACATGTGACTCTATGCATGTGGTACCGTAATGTGAACCCAACGTTTCACCGCTTTCCGATTCAATATCTAGAATCCAAGCCATGCTTCCGATCCGGACAAGATCAAAGCCACTACCACGCCTATTTCCAATTAAGGATCAACGTGTGCTACGTCTATTTCCAATTAAGGATCACCGTCCACTACCACGCCTATTTCCAATTAAGGATCAACGTGTGCTACGTCTATTTCCAATTAAGGATCACCGTCCACTACCACGCCTATTTCCAATTAAGGATTAACGTGTGCTACGTCTATTTCCAATTAAGGATCACCGTCCACTACCACGCCTATTTCCAATTAAGGATCAACGTGTGCTACGTCTATTTCCAATTAAGGATTACCGTCCACTACCACGCCTATTTCCAATTAAAGATCAACGTGTGCTACGTCTATTTCCAATTAAGGATCACCGTCTTCTACTACGCTTATTTCCAATTAAGGATCAACATATGCTACGCCTATTTCCATTCAAGGATCAACATCTAATACCATGTGAACCCACAGTTTCACCGCTTCCACTATGAAGCCGACCATGCCATGAATGAATGTACAAAGTGAAGGAGAATTGCCATCCAAGGCGCAGCGGAATTTAAAAATTTCTCCATTTAGTGATCCTTACGAATGGGCATGATCAGTGATAGAATCGTTACCTCTTGTGGCGATTCAAACCTATGGTGCAGATCTCTTGTAACGATCAAAACCTTGGATACAAATCCACGGGGCGATCACGAATGTTGAACGATGACAACGTCTCTACTCAGTCCACACGAACAAATTCCTTCAATCGCAGTGCTAGCTGTTATGAATGAAGGCTTTGAGTGAGAGAAAGAGAGATACGAAATTCCAACTCTTCAGTTGTGTTGTATTCCCATACAATGCTTATGCACAAGAGTTCTATTTATAGAACCACTTGTGTGGGCTTCAAGCCAAAAAGCCCATTTAAGTGCATTTTGCCCATATCTCATAATATGCCAAAATCACTTAAGTATTTGGTACCTTACCATATTTCGTATTCTACTTAAGGGCACCATACATTACGGTATTCCTTAACTACTCTATCTCTCATCAATCCGTCCTTTGTGTGTGACCCTGTAAGTTTTCGCGACGTTGGCAATTATATTAAATCACGCATTTAATATAATAAACAGTGAGCGGTATCTAGCAACACATCACTGCTACCCAAGACACGAAAATGTCATGTGATATGACAAAACCTCCTGTGATAATAATTATGTGTATAATTACCCCTTTGCCCTTATGTCTATATTGAACACAAGGTATAGACCGTGTCACCCTTGTCCAGTTCAATATTGGGCCCATAGACATTTATCCTGTTATGCAGGATGCGCAAATTCCATCTAGGACACTCATGTCCCTCAGCATGCTTTGTGGAGTACCCATCAACTGTCTTTATGGTTATCCAGTTACGGACAATGTTAGATCAGCAATAACGCACTCGACTCTACATCTATGATCCATAGTGGTTTCAGGTCGAAGAGTGGTATACACTATTATCACCATGAGAATAACTTATGACACTTTGCATAACTTTCTATATAGTATTCTCATAGCGGGTCAATCCGGTATAAATATTACTCCTAATATTCATACCTATGTTTAAGACTTGATAACTCTTTATCCATGATCCATGAGATGTAATCATCCGTCTACAAACATAATAGTCTTAATGCTTTAATGTTATCCCACTTCACACTAAAGCTCGACTACGGATACTTTAAGAATAATGTTCTTATGTTTAATGTGCTCTCATGATTAAGTCACACTTAATACATTAAACGGACTATCTATTCCAGGGACTTTATTAATCAACCATAATAAAGAAAATGCCTTTTATTATTAATAAATAATTCGATACAAGTACCAAAAGTATTGGTCTCTAGGGCTTACACCAACAATCTCCCTATAGCACTAGAGCCAATTAGGCATACCCCTTATGCCCATTGATCTAGTATGGCCATCATGCTTCTGCTGCGCAAGAGGCTTTGTTAGTGGGTCAGCAATATTGTCAAGTGTAGGTACTCTACATATTTTCACATCTCCTCTATCTATTATATCTAGAATGAGATGATAACGCCTAAGTATGTGTTTGGATCGTTGGTGAGATCTAGGCTCCTTAGCTTGTGCGATAGGACCATTGTTATCACAATAGAGACCAATGGGATCCACAACGCTAGGGACTATGCTAAGTTCACTAATAAACTTCCTGATCCAAACAACTTCCTTTGTTGCACTTGAGGCAGCAATATACTCGGCCTCCGTTGTAGAATCAGCAACTGTATCTTGCTTTGAACTTTTCATGCTCACAGCGCCACCATTTAAGCAAAATACATAACCATTGGAATCATCCATATTAAAGCGTCTCAGCACTTTGTCTATGTACCCTGACTTAGGCCAAGCATTTTGTGATCTATCTCTATAGATTCTGATTCCTAATATATAGGATGCTTCACCTAGGTCCTTCATAGAAAAGCATTTCCCCAACCAAGGCTTTACTCGTTGCAAGGTAGGGACATCGTTTCCAATGAGTAATATGTCATCTACATATAACATCAGGAAAACGATCATGCTCCCACTAACCTTCTTGTAGACACAAGGCTCATCTTTGTTTTTGATGAATCCATGAGTAATACATCACCTTGATCAGATATCCATATATCTCAGGTAGGTGACGTATCCTGCCTGACCTACGCTGGTCTTGTTCTACTTGAGCAAGTTACTCTTACACAACTACTTGTGTTTCCTGCTCTAATTCCTCCATAGGTGTATCGATGCTTTGTGATTCTTGAATTTCTTCAAGCTCTACTTTCCTCCCACTGATTCCTTTGGAAATAAAATCCCTTTCCAGGAAAACTCCAGTTCGAGCGACAAACACTTTTCCCTCTGAAGGATTGTAGAGGTAATACCCTTTTGTTTCTTTAGAATACCCCACAAATAAGCATTTGTCAGATTTGGGCTCAAGCTTAGTTGAAATTTGTCGTTTCACATAAACTTCGCAACCCCAAATCTTCATGTAAGACATATGTGGTTTCTTACCACTCCATATCTCATATGGTGTCTTTTCAACCTTTTGGATGGAACATGGTTAAGTGTGTAAGCTAATATCAATAGTGTATGTCCTCAAAAGGAGTTTGGAAGATTGGTGTGACTCATCATGGATCGTACCATGTCTAACAGGGTTCGATTTCTTCTCTCAGATACACCATTCCTTTAGGGTGTTCTAGGAGGAGTGAGTTGGGATAGGATCCCACACTCTTTCAGATGGTCATCAAACTCTACGCTTAAATACTCACCACCTCGATCTGATCGAAGAGTTTTAATATTCTTACCTAGTTGGTTTTGTACTTCATTCTTGAATTCCTTGAACTTTTCAAAGGACTCTGATTTGTGTTTCATTAAATACACATAACCATATCTACTGAAATCATCAGTAAATGTGATGAAGTACTGAAAACCTCCTTTGGCTGGCATGTTCAGTGGTCCACATACATTAGTATGTGTGAGGGCCAAAAGATCATTAGCTCTTTCACCTTTTTCTTGTGAATGGAGACTTTGTCATCTTTCCAATTAAACAAGATCTGCATGTCTCATATGATTCATAATCAAAAGAGTCCAAGAGTCCATCTTTATGGAGTTTGGAAATGTGTTTCTCATTTATGTGGCCTAATCGACAATGCCAAAGGTAAGTTGGATTTAACTCATTAGGTTTCATCCTTTTCGTATTAATGTTATAAACTGGCATTTCAAGATCAAGGACATATAATCCATTGTTCATTTGAGCAGTAGCATAGAATATATCATTCAAATAAATTGAACAACAATTGTTCTTTATTATGAATGAAAAACCGAACTTGTCCAAACAAGAAACGGAAATAATATTCCTGCTAATTGCTGGTACATAATAACAGTTCTCTAACTGAATTATTAAACCACGAGGTAAAGTCAATTCATAAGTTCCTACGGCTAAGGCAACAACCTTTGCTCCATTGCCAACTCGTAGGTCAACTTCACCTTTTGCCAAATCTCTACTTCTTTTCAGCCCCTGCACATTTGTATAAATGTGAGAACCGCATCCAGTATCTAATACCCATGATGCAGAAGTAGATAAATTAATTTCAATAACAAAAACACCTGAAGTTGAAGTCTCTACTCCATTCTTCTTATCTTCCAGGTACTTTGGGCAGTTCCTCTTCCAATGTCCGGTCTTACCGCAATGGAAGCAGGTGCCTTCTTTTGCTATGCCTCCACTAGGCTTTAAAGTAGCAACAGTGGGTTTGGGTTTGGCAACTTCCTTGCCTTTCCCTTTATCACCCTGCTTAGTGGGCCTTTTGTTCTGTCTCTTTCCATTTCCAATCATCAGAATGGACTTCCCTTTTGACTTCAGATTCTGCTCGGCAGTTCTTAACATGGCGAGCATTTCAGGAAGAGATTTGTCCATATCAATCATATTGAAATTTAGGACAAATTGACTGAACCCATCTGGCAACGATTGCAAGATCAAATCAGTCGCAAGTTCCTTTCCGAGGGGAAAACCCAATCTCTCAAGGTTTTCCACATACCCAATCATCTTAAGCACATGGGGACCTATAGGGGCTCCCTCAGCTAACTTGCCTTGAAAAAGGGCTTTTTGAAACTTCAAACCTCTCATGCCTTGCTTTCTCTTGATAGAGCATTTTCAGGAGTTCGATCATATCGAACGCTGACATGTTCTCATGTTGCTTTTGCAATTCTGAGTTCATGGTAGCTAGCATGAGACAAGCCGTTTCATTGGCATCATCGACATGCTTCTTATAAGCATCTCTTTCTGCCTTAGGTGCAGAACTAGGAGGTTCCTCTTCAGGAACAGGTGTCTCCAAGACATACAACTTTTTATCATGTTTGAGGACAATCCTCAGGTTTCGGTGCCAATCCAGAAAATTTGTCCCAGACAATTTTTCCTTATCAAGGATTGATCGCAAGATGTTGTTAGAGGTGTTTGCTGTCATGGTAATCTACACAAGGATTAATGAAAATATAAGTATCATTGACATATTTAATTAGGCCTTTAATTAAATATGCTCCCACTATTTTACTCAAAACAAATGACCCTCATCATCTGATTCGGAAAATCCCGTTGGAAGATTTTCTAGTGGGTCGAGATCCATATTTCACTTCGTTCTAAGTCCGCGTAGGCGGATTACACAAAACTAGGTTATTTAGGTAGGAACTCCTTTCAATTGTATCTCATACAACTCTCGAAAATTTCAGTTGGGTGAATAACTCCTTATTCCAATCCATCATATGGACCATTCCCAACTCTTGCTTCTAAACATATATATAATCTTATTATAATTTGTTTAGTTAAGTTTGACCCATTGTTTTAACAGTTGGATATTACAATTATCCCATCGCACCTTACTAATATCGAACATACACCTCGCGTAGGCGAAACCTACATTATTCGATACTAGTCTTGATGAGTGTTAAAACTTGGAAAGCACAAACTTAATATTTAATTTGAGGGAATTGCAATTTTTCTGATCTCACCGGCTTGTTTATCATATAAACCGTCTCTCACATGCATCAACATACATACAAATAAAATGAAACAGTTATGGCCCCTAGCGCAATTGTTCTCCCAAGCCAATGAGAGAACCTAAGCTAACCTACAACGATCTAAGCTTCTCCAAGCAAGATCTTCAAGGTTGTCCTCCTTTGGCACTGACTTCTTTGTTTTCTTCATATCATTACATTACAAAAGAAACTCGTTTTACATACGAGGGAGTGAGATAGGAAAAGAAGTTACATTTGGGAGATTAAGAGAGAGGCACGACACGCAGGTCGTATTTTAAAACCCAAAGCAGAGTAAAGGAAAACTAAGGCCATAACCGATCACCACAAGACAATAATAAACACTTTATTATTATTATTAATTCCTTTAATTAATTAAAACCAAATTAAATCTCGACGACCGATCACCACATTTTAATGAACAATTCATTTAAAATCAATGTCGCTTTTCGCATCAACACTTGATACTTTTAAATCACTGAGTTAGCCGAACGGGTGAATTTTGCCTTGCGTTAACCGGTTAACCATATGCATTAACCGGTTAACACTGTTTGAAATCTGTTCAAAAAATTCTTTTCGGCCTTGCATTAACCGGTTAATCAAATGCGTTAACCGGTTAACACTGTTTGAAAATGTCTTGGAAAACTGTTTTCCGCCTTGCGTTAACCGGTTAACCAAAAGCGTTAACCGGTTAACACTGTTTGAAAAACTCAAATTTTTTATTTTGTGTTGCGTTAACCGGTTAACCATATGCGTTAACCGGTTAACACTGTTCCAAAAAGTGTTTTAGAAAGCACAACTCTTGTGCAGTCATAACCCTAATCGCATAACTCTCTGACAACACAACCCTTGTGCCGTCACTAACCCTGATGCACCAATTTCAGACCGTCAAACATATCTCGATTGTTGATTTAGTATGATTGATCAACACGTCATTGCTTCACCATACTAATGTCAGATCAAGAAGCAAATGACCATTGATCGCTCAAAGGAAAACAATCATTGAGTGTTAAAATGAACGAAACGAGAACACTATATCATATATAATATATTTTGCATCAGGATTACATATATCACATATATGACTTGATCGATCTTAATTTAATCTTTGATTCATTATGTCTTTAATCATATTAATACAGAACAAAAAACAGTTATCAAATTCATGGTTTCGTAAGTGGCTCTGATACCACTGAAGGAGAATTGCCATCCAAGGCGCAACGGAATTTCAAAATTTCTCCATTTAGTGATCCTTACGAATGGGCATGATCAGCGATAGAATCGTTACCTCTTGTGGCGATTCAAACCTTTGGTGCAGATCTCTTGTAACGATCAAAACCTTGGATACAAATCCACGAGGCGATCACGAATGTTGAACGATGACAACGTCTCTACTCAGTCCACACGAACGAATTCCTTCAATCGCAGTGCTAGCTGTTATGAATGAAGGCTTTGAGTGAGAGAAAGAGAGATACGAAATTCCAACTCTTCAGTTGTGTTGTATTCCCATACAATGCTTCTGCACAAGAGTTCTATTTATAGAACCACTTGTGTGGGCTTCAAGCCAAAAAGCCCACTTAAGTGCATTTTGCCCATATCTCATAATATGCCAAAATCACTTAAGTATTTGGTACCTTACCATATTTCGTATTCTACTTAAGGGCACCATACATTACGGTATTCCTTAACTACTCTATCTCTCATCAATCCGTCCTTTATGTGTGACCCTGTAGGTTTTCGCGATGTTGGCAATTATATTAAATCACGCATTTAACATAATAAACAGTGAGCGGTATCTAGCAACACATCACTGCTACCCAAGACACGAAAATGTCATGTGATATGACAAAACCTCCTGTGATAATGATTATGTGCATAATTACCCCTTTGCCCTTATGTCTATATTGAACACAAGGTATAGACCGTGCCACCCTTGTCTAGTTCAATATTGAGCCCATAGACATTTATCCTGTTACGCAGGATGGGCAAATTCCATCTAGGACACTCATGTCCCTCAGCATGCTTTGTGGAGTACCCATCAACTGTCTTTATGGTTATCCAGTTACGGACAATGTTGGATCAACAATAAAGCACTCGACTCTACATCTAGGATCCATAGTGGTTTCAGGTCGAAGAGTGGTATACACTATTATCACCATGAGAATAACTTATGACACTTTGCATAACTTTCTATATAGTATTCTCATAGTGGGTCAATCCGGTATAAATATTACTCCTAATATTCATACCTATGTTTAAGACTTGATAACTCTTTATCCATGATCCATGAGATGTAATCATCAGCCTACAAACATAATAGTCTTAATGCTTTAATGTTATCCCACTTCACACTAAAGCTTGACTACGGATACTTTAAGAATAATGTCCTTATGTTAAATGTGCTCTCATGATTAAGTCACACTTAATACATTAAACGGACTATCTATTCCAGGGACTTTATTAATCAACCATAGTAAAGAAAATGCCTTTTATTATTAATAAATAATTCGATACAAGTACCAAAAGTATTGGCCTCTAGGGCTTACACCAACAATCTCCCACTAGCACTAGAGCCAATTAGGCATACCTCTTATGCCCATTGATCTAGTATGGCCATCATGCTTCTGTTGCGCAAGAGGCTTTGTTAGTGGGTCAGCAATATTGTCAAGTGTAGGTACTCTACATATTTTCACATCTCCTCTATCTATTATATCTCGAATGAGATGATAACGCCTAAGTATGTGTTTGGATCGTTGGTAAGATCTAGGCTCCTTAGCTTGTGCGATAGCACCATTGTTATCACAATAGAGATTAATGGGATCCACAACGCTAGGGACTATGCCAAGTTCACTAATGAACTTCCTGATCCAAATAGCTTCCTTTGCTACACTTGAGGCAGCAATATACTCGACCTCGGTTGTAGAATCAGCAACTGTATCTTGCTTTGAACTTTTCAAGCTCACAGCGCCACCATTTAAGCAAAATACATAACCATTGGAATCATCCATATTAAAGCGTCTCAGCACTTTGTCTATGTACCCTGACTTAGGCCAAGCATTTTGTAATCTATCTCTATAGATTCTGATTCCTAATATATAGGATGCTTCACCTAGGTCCTTCATAGAAAAGCATTTCCCCAACCAATACTTTACTCGTTGCAAGGTAGGGACATCGTTTCCAATGAGTAATATGTCATCTACATATAACATCAGGAAAATGATCATGCTCCCACTAACCTTCTTGTAGACACAAGGCTCATCTTTGTTTTTGATGAATCCATGAGTAATACATCACCTTGATCAGATATCCATATATCTCAGGTAGGTGACGTATCCTGCCTGACCTACGCTGGTCTTGTTCTACTTGAGCAGGTTGCTCTTACACAACTACTTGTGTTTCCTGCTCTAATTCCTCCATAGGTGTATCGATGCTTTGTGATTCTTGAATTTCTTCAAGCTCTACTTTCCTCCCACTGATTCCTTTGGAAATAAAATCCCTTTCCAGGAAAACTCCAGTTCGAGCGACAAACACTTTTCCCTCTGAAGGATTGTAGAGGTAATACCCTCTTGTTTCTTTAGGATACCCCACAAATAAGCATTTGTCAGATTTGGGCTCAAGCTTAGTTGAATTTTGTCGTTTCACATAAACTTCGCAACCCCAAATCTTCATGTAAGACATATGTGGTTTCTTACCACTCCATATCTCATATGGTGTCTTTTCAACCTTTTGGATGGAACACGGTTAAATGTGTAAGCTGATATCAATAATGTATGTCCTCAAAAGGAGTTTGGAAGATTGGTGTGACTCATCATGGATCAGACCATGTCTAACAGGGTTCGATTTCTTCTCTCAGATACACCATTCCTTTGGGGTGTTCTAGGAGGAGTGAGTTGGGATAGGATCCCACACTCTTTCAGATGGTCATCAAACTCTAGGCTTAAATACTCACCACCTCGATCTGATCGAAGAGTTTTAATATTCTTACCTAGTTGGTTTTGTACTTCATTATTGAATTCCTTGAACTTTTCAAAGGACTCTGATTTGTGTTTCATTAAATACACATAACCATATCTACTGAAATCATCAGTAAATGTGATGAAGTACTGAAAACCTCCTTTGGCTGGCATGTTCAGTGGTCCACATACATCAGTATGTGTGAGGGCCAAAAGATCATTAGCTCTTTCACCTTTTTCTTGTGAATGGAGACTTTGTCATCTTTCCAATTAAACAAGATCTGCATGTCTCATATGATTCATAATCAAAAGAGTCCAAGAGTCCATCTTTGTGGAGTTTGGAAATGTGTTTCTCATTTATTTGGCCTAATCGACAATGCCAAAGGTAAGTTGGATTTAACTCATTAGGTTTCATCCTTTTAGTATTAATGTTATAAACTGGCATTTCAAGATCAAGGACATATAATCCATTGTTCATTTGAGCAGTAGCATAGAATATATCATTCAAATAAATTGAACAACAATTGTTCTTTATTATGAATGAAAAACCGAACTTGTCCAAACAAGAAACAAAAATAATATTCCTGCTAATTGCTGGTACATAATAACAGTTCTCTAACTGAATTATTAAACCACTAGGTAAAGTCAATTCATAAGTTCCTACGGCTAAGGCAACAACCTTTGCTCCATTGCCAACTCGTAGGTCAACTTCACTTTTTGCCAAATCTCTACTTCTTTTCAGCCCCTGCACATTTGTATAAATGTGAGAACCGCATCCAGTATCTAATACCCATGATGCAGAAGTAGATAAATTAATTTCAATAACAAAAACACTTGAAGTTGAAGTCTCTACTCCATTCTTCTTATCTTCCAGGTACTTTGGGCAGTTCCTCTTCCAATGTCCGGTCTTACCGCAATGGAAGCAGGTGCCTTCTTTTGCTATGCCTCCACTAGGCTTTAAAGTAGCAACGGTGGGTTTGGGTTTGACAACTTCCTTGCCTTTCCCTTTATCACCCTGCTTAGTGGGCCTTTTGTTCTGTCTCTTTCCATTTCCGATCATCAGAATGGACTTCCCTTTTGACTTCAGATTCTGCTCGGCAGTTCTTAACATGGCGAGCAGTTCAGGAAGAGATTTGTCCATATCAATCATATTGAAATTTAGGACAAATTGACTGAACCCATCTGACAACGATTGCAAGATCAAATCAGTCGCAAGTTCCTTTCCGAGGGGAAAACCCAATCTCTCAAGGTTTTCCACATACCCAATCATCTTGAGCACATGGGGATCTACAGGGGCTCCCTCAGCTAACTTGCCTTGAAAAAGGGCTTTTTGAAACTTCAAACCTCTCATGCCTTGCTTGCTCTTGATAGAGCATTTTCAGGTGTTCGATCATATCGAACGCTGACATGTTCTCATGTTGCTTTTGCAATTCTGAGTTCATGGTAGCTAGCATGAGACAAGCAGTTTCATTGGCATCATCGACATGCTTCTTATAAGCATCTCTTTCTGCCTTAGGTGCATAACTAGGAGGTTCCTCTTCAGGAACAGGTGTCTCCAAGACATACAGCTTTTTATCATGTTTGAGGACAATCCTCAGGTTTCGGTGCCAATCCAGAAAATTTGTCCCAGACAATTTTTCCTTATCAAGGATTGATTGCAAGATGTTGTTAGAGGTGTTTGCTGTCATGGTAATCTACACAAGGATTAATGAAAATATAAGTATCATTGACATATTTAATTAGGCCTTTAATTAAATATGCTCCCACTATTTTACTCAAAACAAATGACCCTCATCATCTGATTCGGAAAATCCCGTTGGAAGATTTTCTAGTGGGTCGAGATCCATATTTCACTTCGTTCTAAGTCCGCGTAGGCGGATTACACAAAACTAGGTTATTTAGGTAGGAACTCCTTCCAATTGTATCTCATACAACTCTAGAAAATTTCAGTTGGGTGAATAACTCCTTATTCCAATCCATCATATGGATCATTCCCAACTCTTGCTTCTAAACATATATATAATCTTATTATAATTTGTTTAGTTAAGTTTGACCCATTGTTTTAACAGTTGGATATTACAATTATCCCATCGCACCTTACTAATATAGAACATGCACCTCGCGTAGGCGAAACCTACATTATTCGATACTAGTCTTGATGAGTGTTAAAACTTGGAAAGCACAAACTTAATATTTAATTTGAGGGAATTGCAATTTTTCTGATCTCACCGGCTTGTTTATCATATAAACCGTCTCTCACATGCATCAACATACATTCACATGCATCAACATACATACAAATAAAATGAAACAGTTATGGCCCCTAGCGCAATTGTTCTGAGAGAACCTAAGCTAACCTACAACGATCTAAGCTTCTCAAGGCAAGATCTTCAAGGTTGTCCTCCTTTGGCACTGACTTCTTTGCTTTCTTCATATCATTACATTACAAAAGAAACTCGTTTTACATACGAGGGAGTGAGATGAGAAAAGAAGTTACATTTGGGAGATTAAGAGAGAGGCACGACACGCATGTCGTATTTTAAAACCCAAAGCAGAATAAAGGAAAACTAAGGCCATAACCGATCACCACAAGACAATAATAAACACTTTATTATTATTATTATTAATTCCTTTAATTAATTAAAACCAAATTAAATCTCGACGACTGATCACCACATTTTAATGAACAATTCATTTAAAATCAATGTCGCTTTTCGCATCAACACTTGATACTTTTAAAGCACTGAGTTAGCCGAACGGGTGAATTTTGCCTTGCGTTAACCGGTTAACCATATGCGTTAACCGATTAACACTGTTTGAAATCTGTTCAAAAAATTCTTTTCTGCCTTGCATTAACCGGTTAACCAAATGCGTTAACCGGTTAACACTGTTTGAAAATGTCTTGGAAAACTGTTTTCCGCCTTGCGTTAACCGGTTAACCAAAAGCGTTAACCGGTTAACACTGTTTGAAAAACTCAAATTTTTTATTTCGTATTGCGTTAACCGGTTAACAATATTCCAAAAATTATTTTAGAAAGCACAACTCTTGTGCAGTCATAACCCCAATCGCATAACTCTCTGACAACACAACCCTTGTGCCGTCACTAACCCTGATGCACCAATTTCAGACCGTCAAACATATCTCGATTGTTGATTCAGTATGATTGATCAACACGTCATTGCTTCACCATACTAATGTCAGATCAAGAAGCAAATGACCATTGATCTCTCAAAGGAAAACAATCATTGAGTGTTTGAATGAACGAAACGAGAACACTATATCATATATAATGTATTTTGCATCAGGATTACATATATCACATATATGACTTGATCGATCTCAATTTAATCTTTGATTCATTCTGTCTTTAATCATATTAATACAGAACAAAAAACAGTTATCAAATTCATGGTTTCGTAAGTGGCTCTGATACCACTGAAGGAGAATTTCCATCCAAGGCGCAACGGAATTTAAAAATTTCTCCATTTAGTGATCCTTACGAATGGGCATGATCAGTGATAGAATCGTTACCTCTTGTGGCGATTCAAACCTTTGGTGCAGATCTCTTGTAACGATCAAAACCTTGGATACAAATCCACGGGGCGATCACGAACGTTGAACGATGACAACGTCTCTACTCAGTCCACACGAACGAATTCCTTCAATCGCAGTGCTAGCTGTTATGAATGAAGGCTTTGAGTGAGAGAAAGAGAGATACGAAATTCCAACTCTTCAGTTGTGTTGTATTCCCATACAATGCTTATGCACAAGAGTTCTATTTATAGAACCACTTGTGTGGGCTTCAAGCCAAAAAGCCCACTTAAGTGCATTTTGCCCATATCTCATAATATGCCAAAATCACTTAAGTATTTGGTACCTTACCATATTTCGTATTCTACTTAAGGGCACCATACATTACGGTATTCCTTAACTACTCTATCTCTCATCAATCCGTCCTTTGTGTGTGACCCTGTAAGTTTTCGCGACGTTGGCAATTATATTAAATCACGCATTTAATATAATAAACAGTGAGCGGTATCTAGCAACACATCACTGCTACCCAAGACACGAAAATGTCATGTGATATGACAAAACCTCCTGTGATAATAATTATGTGTATAATTACCCCTTTGCCCTTATGTCTATATTGAACACAAGGTATAGACCGTGTCACCCTTGTCCAGTTCAATATTGAGCCCATAGACATTTATCCTGTTACGCAGGATGGGCAAATTCCATCTAGGACACTCATGTCCCTCATCATGCTTTGTGGAGTACCCATAAACTGTCTTTATGGTTATCCAGTTACAGACAACGTTGGATCAGCAATAAAGAACTCGACTCTACATCTAGGATCCATAGTGGTTTCAGGTCGAAGAGTGGTATACACTATTATCACCATGAGAATAACTTATGACACTTTGCATAACTTTCTATATAGTATTCTCATAGCGGGTCAATCCGGTATAAATATTACTCATAATATTCATACCTATGTTTAAGACTTGATAACTCTTTATCCATGATCCATGAGATGTGATCATCAGTCTACAAACATAATAGTCTTAATGCTTTAATGTTATCCCACTTCACACTAAAGCTCGACTACGGATACTTTAAGAATAATGTCCTTATGTTTAATGTGCTCTCATGATTAAGTCACACTTAATACATTAAACGGACTATCTATTCCAGGGACTTTATTAATCAACCATAATAAAGAAAATGCCTTTTATTATTAATAAATAATTCGATACAAGTACCAAAAGTATTGGCCTCTAGGGCTTACACCAACACAAATACCAACACATATGCAATTAAGATCATCTCTACCATCTTAACATTCCACATATCACCACAATTCAACTCTATGAATTATCCACCAATGGTACATATACACATTCATAACAATTACACAATTCACATAATATGCAATTAAGATCATCTCTACTATCTTAACATTCCACATATAACCATAATTCAACTCTATGAATTAATCACCAATGGTACATATACACATTCATAACAATTACACCATTCACATAATATGCAATTAAGATCATCTCTACTATCTTAACATTCCACATATAACCATAATTCAACTATATGAATTATCCACCAATAGTACATATACACATTCATCACAATCCACTATTCACATATATATACTAATTATCAAATACACACACCTAGATTTCATTCCAAATTGAATACAACTTTTAAAATCTCAATTTTTCATTTTTCAACAGTGGTAACCGGTTAACGCTCGGTGAGTAACCGGTTACTGTAAAACAGAATTAACAGATTTTTGAGCAAGTAACCGGTTAACGCTCGGTGAGTAACCGGTTACTGTAAAACAGAATAAACAGATTTTTAAGCAAGTAACCGGTTAACGCTCGGTGAGTAATCGGTTACTGTAAAACATAATTAACAGATTTTTAAGCAAGTAACCGGTTAACGCTCGGTGAGTAATCGGTTACTGTAAAACAGAATCAGATTTTTTTTGCGTTTTTCATCATTGGAGGACTTTCGGACCTCCGATTTCGATTCCGTAAAAAGCCAAACGTTTAGAAAATTATAACTCATACAATATCCTAATTATATAACGTTAATTTTCAGTTTTAACACAATTAAATCACCACAATCAAGGGTACTCATCAAACCTAACAATTCCAAACAACCATACAAAATTAGGGATTTTAACCTAAACATACTTCTACCCATTGACCTAATCATACTAACCCATAATAACAAGGATTCCCCCCTTACCTCTTCAATTTTCTGAAAACCCTAGTTTCTCCTTACTTTTCCTCTTCTCTTTCTCTATTGCCTTCAAATGATCGAATGAATCCTAATTCTCACTCTCCTCACCTCTTATATACTAGTATTCTATTTGAGCTTAAAGCATGATACCTCTAATTTAATTAATAGGCCCAATAATACTCAGTCTTATAATGTCTCTATTTAATTCAAATAATTAAACCAACTCAATTGCACACCAAGTTAATTAATTCAATTATTCATTATATCTTATATCAACTAAATAATTAATTAACACACCAAATTAATTAATATAATCAATTATTACTACCTAACAACCAATTAATTAATTAACACTCCAAATAAATAAAATAAAATATAGTAATAATAATATAAGAAATAATTACTAAAATTGAGTTGTTACAGACTCGATCAAAAGGCTGAATTATCCTGAGTATTCTTGCTTTCCGACTCTAAGACATCAAAGAGAGTGCTTGAAATACTTTTAAGAAAAATGACTTTGTTCACGATTCAACCTGGATCCATTTAATCTTCTCGAAATTTCTAACATAGACTTTACTTGAATTTCTTTACTTATTAGACTGAGGATAACAAATTTTATTGCGGCATTGACAACTCTTAATAGTGCTTCAAGTAAACAAACCTGAGAAAACGTGTTCAGGTATTCAACATAATTTTATACATCAATTGATCTTTTACAAAAAACTTACAAAAACTCATGCATAACGATATTTTATCTCATTGAACGACAGATAGAATATTTAAAAGAATTAATTTTTCAATTAAAAAAATAGTGACTTTTCTTTTGACTGCTATTTTTACAAAAATTTATTATATATGATTTTTCAATGTATAATAATAATAAAATGAAACATGATTATAAAACAAATCAAAACAAATTCAATAAATTTTTAAAAAATATTTATTTATACTATAAAACTGGAGGAAATACTTAGTTAAAATAAATCCTTAAAAAAGATTAACTTTTAGTTTTAAAATAAATGTCTCATAAATCAATGATCCACAAAATTTACATATAAAAAGTGTTCCATCATCGTTCATAATTTTTAAAATTTTGAAGGCGATTTTGCAGACAGTCGTCACAAACTGGAAAAACATTCTATTGCAAAGCCAAAATGGATTAATGAATTTTTTTTTTCTCTTTCATTTTTTATATTGCAAATTAATGTTTGGTATGATAATTAATGAGTGGTCTTGTATTGCCTCCATATGACAAACCCCATAAATGAGCAACCTTTGTTGTTGCTTTCTATAATCTGTCTTTTTTCTGCAAGCTGGGTTTTCGTGGACCAAAAAAATGTCTCTTAATTTTAATAAATTCTTGGTTCTTGTTCACTTTGTTCAAAGATAAGAAATAATTTAATTGGAAAAATAATTAATGTGGTTCATATTATTTCATTAGTCTTGGACTATTCTTTTCGGGTATTCTTGTTACCTACTGAAAATTTCTACTATGATTCATTTCATGTTTTAAACATTGCATTTACTTGGTGGAAATTAATAGAATTTTAATGTTGACTATTGATGTATACTATATTACGCAGTCACTGAAAATAGGAGTAAAAGTCCTTTTTGTCATCCGGCAAAAGCTTGGGTGAAGTGGTTAGTGATGTTTTCATTGAATGTGAGTATATTAAGGGTGGGAAAATCATTCTCCATTATACAAAATTGCTCGTTTGGGTGAATTTGATATTAATTTTCTAATAATACTTAAGAGTGTATTTATAACAGCTTTGGGTTGGCTTAGAATGCACCTAGTATATGTTTGGAAATTGGAATCATAATGAATAAAAAATCTCTTAATTCAAACATGCATTAGGTGTAGTTTCATCTTTTAAAGAACATATTTAACTACTAAATCAAATTTGGGTATCCAACGTGGTTTAAGTGGTTTCTTTTGGGAGGATATAAGAAGTAAGGGAATGGAGTTTAGTTTTTGTTAACATCTCTTATAGCTATTGAGTTAATCTTTGTCTTAAAGTCGGTTGAGACTATCTAGATAGTCTCTTGATTAAGAGGCTCAATTGAGTGATAATACTCAATTTTTTTGTTTTAATGTTATTCATATATTCTTTTTGTCTTTTTTTTTTTATAAAAATTATTGTGAAAGTTTGGAAGAAATTGGTTAGAATTCAAAGAGAGTTCCTTTGGGGATGGTGTAAAGGGTGACTCATAGATATCTTATGTTAAGTGGTATGATGTTTGTAAACCTAAGAGTAAATATGACTTGAGGTTTATGGATCTCCATTTGATCAATTTGGCCCTTTTGGCCAAATGAAGCTGTAGGATGATCTTGAATGCTTTTGGGTTTTTGTGTGATTTTCTTGCAGCTAGGAATGTAGCATCAATTATATTATCTTTGATTCGTGGTCGTTCTTTCGGTTTTTGTTCATCGCTCACTTGGGGGAAATAAGTAATTTTTCTTGGGTCCAACGAAGACGATCCCTTCTATTGGTTTGTGGATGTTATCACGAATAGACTGAGTCTGAGTCTTCAATTTTTTTAGGACTCTTGAGTTAGAATCATTCCCCTTAAGATTAGATTCCCTAGGCATTTTTTCATATCGAAGCAACTAAAGGGGGTTGTGGCTGAGATAGGTTGGTGGGAAGTAGAGACGTTAGTTTGGGATCAAAGATGGAGGAGAGATTGTTTTATCCATAAGCAACATTTGGTCACCAATCTGCTTTCCGCTCTTCAAGGTTTAACTCTCACTCAAGATAATGATATGTAGTGTTGGCGTCATACTAGTGACATAGTTTTCAATATTGCCTCTGATTTCCAAACCTAGTTGAATCTTATTAACCCGTATACTCTTTCTCTCCAGGTTGAGAACTCTACTCGTCCTCTCATCTAGGTTAGTTGGGCCCTTTTTAAGGTGATGTTTTTTTCTTGACAAATTCTACAATATAGATTCCTTATAGAGATAATTTGTTTAAATGGAAAGTGATTGTTGACCTAGCTAGATTCTCTTATTCCATGTGTAGGGGTTTGATTAAGTGGATTTTCCAATAGTTTGTAACACATAAGATAACTTCAACCATGTGGTTTATGGTCTTTAAGTGGTTGGGGTAGTCAATAATTCTCCTTAGGGATCCAATACTTCTTTTTGAGTTTTTTTCTCTCCTTAGGTGATAAGGAGAGGATAAGGGGTGAACTTGATATGATTTGACATCCAATGATTATCTTTCAAAATGATATAATCTTTTGCGGTTCTTAAAAAAAAGTGGAAAATGTGGAATAAAAGAGTATTTTCACGACTTAGAAATAGTATTTCTAGATTAGTGGCGAAGTCATGTTCTTTCTATGATTGACTTTAAAATCCAATCATATGTCTTAACTGATCTGGACCGTCCAAGGGGAAAATTGACAAAGACCCAATCCATCTCAAATCCACTATACTCGATCCAAAGTATAAAAATAGTTCACTTGCTAAGAGTAAGGTACAATCTATGATATCCATTTTCACTATACTTATCTTGAATCTTGAACTGACTTGGGAATTGGAGTGGTAACCATGTAGGTCCAACCCATTCCACCATAAAGGAGATCATAGCCACCGTTCAAGATCACCGGTTATCCAACTATCTTAATTTATGATTCCCGAATAGAACAATGACGCCGTCTGTGAGAACCGACTTCTGATTCCTACGATTTCCACGAAAATCACATTATCTTCAAAACACCATCAAACAAACTCAAAGGTTCTAGATTTGGATTCTTACGGTTCATATTCAAATCTCCAATTTTCCAGTTTGTCACCTTTTTAGGTTATCGAATCAAGAACAAATCAACTTATGGTTCCTATGTTCTCGTCGAATTCGGAATCGCCTTTCAGTTTCATCGTTCACAACCTTCTCAGATCTTAGAATCTAGAAGCACTTAGAAGAAAATGTCGAGATCTATTAGAAAAAATTCGACAAATCATCTTTTTCAGTATTGATTCTTTGAAATCCAGATCCTTGATTCTCTTAAAAACTCAATAGAGTAGCAAAATGAAGACTCTCAAATCTAAATCTAGGGTTACTTTAGGGTTTGGATGTGATTTCCATGAAGTTTGGTCTAGAGATTTATAATTCACCTTCCTCACAGTTCCCTTTGTCAGTATGCCTACGGAGGCTGTGTCTTCAAGATACCACAAGTTCATAGTTTATAACTCCTAGACACTACAAGTTCATAACTAAAGTTGGGCACTAATCCAATATCGAGGTGCATCATTGGGGTACCACATGATTTCCACTTGATGCACATGGGTCTTCTCATACCGGTGTCGCAACCTAAAAAGGGAATGCGAAAAAAAACAATCGGCGAAAAAAGAAATGACAGAAGAGTCGCCACCGTGGGTTATTTATCCCAAAGGAGGGAAAAGAAACGCTCGAAGTAAACTTGGAAAAAGGTAAGGAAAAGACAAGGTCTCGCAACCAAATCTTGGGTTCGGGAGTCGATTATGCGAAGGGAAGGTATTAGCACCCCTACGCATATGTAGTACTCTACGAGATCCACTCTTGTTGTTCTTGTCTAAAGGGTGTGGGTTTATCTAATGTACTATTTACTAAAAGAGGGCTCAAAAGAAAATGACTCGCACAGATGTCGCATCCACTGCATACGTATCTCATATGAATATGAGAATCAAAGTCTTCGTAGCTCGGCTACCTATGGGTTATAGAGGAGTGTGCTCGCTAAGACATCGCGTCTTATGCCTACGTATCTCATATGGAATGAGAATCAGAGCAAGTCGTAGTTCGGCTAACCTATTTGTTTGTTTTGTGTTTTTTTAGGTGAACAACGTTACTGCGGAATCTACCGGATGCTCGACCTTTGGAGACTTACTCGCCTGTAGTAGAAGGAGTTAACGTGTTCTTAGGAGAAGAAAAATCAATGAGTTTGTTTGTGTTTTAGGAATGCTCATGCAAAAAGGAAGTCCTAGACGAAGGAACCGTGCTACCTTAATTGACATGAAAACGAGAGACTATACGAAGCCTAGCAACCCTATGGGGAGACGATCACACCATACAAAACAAACATGCATAAAGTAAACACGCCAACAAGGGGTTCAAACATACATGGGTAGGGCTTTAGTCAAGAGGGGTCATATCAACCTCGACAAACAAGCCATGGAAGGGTAATCAAACGGGCTCTTAACCACTGACACTGAACGTCAAGGTGAGTAGATCAAAAGGGTAATGAGGATAAGACCTCATAGCTCTTAACCCTGGACAGGGCGAGCTCATGACAAAAAATGGGGATTCAGAAAGGTGGAACCCTCTCCACTGACTGACCGGACAAAAGATCTTGGGCTTTTGTTCTGAAGCACCGACACGTAGTGCAAGCATAAAGAACAACACACATAATAACAGGGGATTGACTACTAATCCCTTTTATCCGTCAATTGCCTCTTCGTGGAGGTCTTTAGGTACAAAAGTAAACACACAAAAAACATCGCCTCCTATCGAGGTCTTCCAGCTAAGAAAGCGGTAAAGTGCGGGAAAGATAAAGGGATCAAGAGATCTACCACACGGATAAAAATCCGAAGTAATAACAACTAAAGAAGCAAGAAACCCGGTGATCTTTCAAGCTAGCACCATCAAAGAAAGCAAGTCAGCAAAGTAATCGGAATAAATCTCCAAATGGTATCCCACAAATAAGGTGGAATACCAAGCAAGCTATCTCTTCAAGAGTCATGTGAGCCCTCACAAAAACTCAACAAACACGTTAGAATGACAAGATGGGGTGTAATCAAGAGTTGCACCAAACAGAAGGATCATAGCAACCACATGAATCATGCTATTAAAGTTCACAAAAAGCTCACAAAAAGCAACCAAGGATAAGAGGCCTAAACCTCTTGTCAAACAAATGCATCAAAAGGGTATCAAAACTCAAAGTCAGGGAGCAGGGATCCACACATCAAGACATGACATACATACTAAAACATGTATCCGGATGCAATAGAAAACATGTCATAACAAACACAGAACAGATTAGAAAGCAAACAGAAAAACCAACTACTGTCACGATCGCTACTGTCTCGCTTAGCGAAGGCTTAGCGAAGCTTCGCTGCAGGCTCGCCTAGCGATGGGCTAGCGAATGCCTATGGGTTCTGGATTCTCCATTGATAACAGTACGATTTCAGTAACCCCAAACCCCGTGGTACCCATTTCAGAAATTAAGTGATCAAACATTCAAGGCATTGTTCTACACATTCATGCATATCTAAACCCACATGTGAAACCTAACGATACCCACTCTTCCAAATTCACCCATGATGCCTCATACATTCAGAAATTTCAAATTGAAAGCATAAAGTAATGGAAATAGGGCAAACCTGATTGGAGAGATCGAATGAAATTGAATTGCCCGGTTGGGTCTGCAAAGCAATCTTAGGGTTTATATGAGATGGAATTGGTAGAGGTGATCCTGTGCAAAGGAGTTTTTTCTTCAGTGTCTATGGAGGCTGCTCTGAATTCTGTTAGCTCTTCTCTCTCTCTAGCTCCTCTTCTCTCTCTAACTCCTCTTCTCTCTCTCTAGCTCCTCTTCTCTGGTTTTTTGGGAGATGGAAGTCTAGAATTTATAACCTGATTTTCGTGGCTTGGTGGGCTCCAACGAGAGAGGTCCAAGTCCAAGATTTTTTGTTATATTCTTAAAACGCGTGCGCTTCTCCTAGCGAAGAATTTGCTCGCCTGGCGAGCATGACAGTTCAGATTCGCTAGGCGAACCGAGCTGCTCACCTAGCGAGTATGACAGCTCAGGAACAAACTTTTTGCTCCTTCAAGATTAGCGTTTTGAATGATGAATAGACCCCATTTGAACATGTTGGAAGTAACTCAAGTCATTCCCTTGTGTTGACTGATCACCCAGATAGAACCCACAAAGTGTCTTGGATGATATTCAAGCTTCTTGGATCTAATTCTGATTGACATGATGAAATGCCATATGAAATGTAAAATGACCTAAAAATGAATGCATGAATGAGGGGTAAAACATAATCCCATGCTTCCAGGGAAAATGAAGGGTAAATTTTGGGGTATTACAGCTGCCCCTATTCAATCAACTGGAAACCCGAAAAGAAGATAGCAGCGGCTTTCGCACTTTCGAGGTATCAAGGGATTGAATACAATAAAAGCCTGCAAATTTACACTGAAGTGAAGTGAAGTAACAATGCCTGTCAGAATCGGCAAAGAGGTGGTCTTGAAAGAAGAATCCGTCTGGTACGGTGAGAGCCGGTCTGAATACCGAAAAAAAATGTTAACTTGGATACCAAAATAAATGGTAACACAGAAATAACCATGGCCTGAATGCCGCTCATCAGTCTGAATACTGGAAATGACTTTGATCTGAGCATCAGAAGATATGATTATCGAACATCGGTCTGAACACCGGGAAACTGGCCTGAATGCCACTTCGGTCTGAATACTGAAAACTTGGCCTGAATGCCACAAGTTGCGTCGACCTGAACGTCAGAAACTTCTTCGATCTGAACATCGGAAAATTGGCCTGAATGCCACTTCGGTCTGAATATCAGAAACCTGGCCTGAATACCACAAGTTGCATCGACCTGAACGTCGGAAACTTCTTCGATCTGAACATCGGAAAATTGGCCTGAATGCCACTTCGGTCTGAATACCGGAAAACTGGCCTGAATGCCATAAGTTGAATCGACCTGAATGTCGGAAACTTCTTCGATCTGAACATCGGAAAAATGGGCCTGAATGCCACTTCGGTCTGAATACCGGAAAATTTCATGCCTGTCAGCATCGGCAGAAATAGGGAAAATGATAATTAAGGCGGCGCGTGGGCCAACGACCCCTGCTGAGAATAATAAAGATAAGTCATGAACAATCTTCAGTATGAGTACTAGAAACAACTTCTGGCTTATCACTTAGGATACCGAGAATGCCTTATGCTTTACATGCGTATGTTTGAATTTTTCAATGGCGTAATGCTCCATGAAGATGGAAATGCTACGCGATTTGGGAGGATGCAATGCAATATGACTCTACATGCAGGGGTGCGAAATGCTGGGGTGAATGCCAAGCCGAGGCAAGGAATTCTGCTGGGGAAATGATCACCATCTTCTAGACCCTGGCAAGGCTGTTGGAGATGCACAGCACAAAGAACTCCGTGGGGAAATGACCCGCCACTCGGTGTTCTGGAAAATAACAAAATACCGAGGCTCTGACTGAGGAGAGAACGACACTGAAAACTTGCTGTTGAGGAAAGCGACAGTGGTTCTAGCAACCATAATCTGTGAGAGGGACGACTCAGCGGGGGAAGCAAACACTGATACGGTACCGAGATTCTGCTTCAAGGAAAGAGACCATGGATCTAGCGTCGAGATCATCGATCTGGCACCGAACTCTGAGGAGCAGCCGCTTCTGCTGGGAAGATACAGTCTGGCACTGTCAACTCCGTTGGGGATATACAGTCTGACACTGTCAACTCTACTGGGGAGTGTATAGTCTGAAACAAATGCTTGGGGAGGTACAGTGGTGAGAGTCTGCTAGGGATTGAAGAATCCAACGCTCGGACCAGCTCTGTAGGGATAAGACACCAAATTCCAACTGTTCAGGAAAAACATCCGCGATCATTTGATGGGGACCTTAAGGAAATGCCCTGAGTGTACCTGTTCTGAATAGAAGATCCAAAGCACTTAAAATTTACAGCAATTTTAAATGTTTATTAAGCATGTACCTATAAAGCTCTTATGTTTCATGATGCAATGTTTATCAAAAATTCGGACGTCATTTTTGAAAACAAAACAGTAAAAAGAAAATAAAAATGGGGATATACTGAATAACATGATTTTATTGATTGAATGACCTCTGAATAGGCATTTACATCAGGAAGCAATCCCTGGAAAGAGGTGATTGCACAAAAGATAAAAACAGAAATTAATCTAATGGCAATGTGAAATGGATTTCTATCGGGTTTCAATCCTGCTATGACTCGCTCGTCTTCAAGATCCTCCAGATGATCGACTTTCTGAAAAGAGTGATTGGAATGTTTCCTACCTTTCGAATGTTTCCAGTTATCGACATGGGATGAGATTCAGAACTACTCAGAACGCAGTCATTCGCTTAATCCCTAACTTTTGCCTGGATCGCCCTTTCGGGTTTTCAATCCACTGGGATACCCATTTTTGCCTGTACTATTCTTTTTTATTGTCCAGCGGGTCTATTTTATGCGAAGTATTTTTTAACTGCGTCCGATTTCACAGGGAAAGTGAAGTCTTCACCATCCATAGTTGCAAGCATTAAGGCCCCACCATCGAAAATCTTGGTGATAATGTATGGTCCATCATAGTTAGGAGTCCACTTGCCCCTGTGATCTGTTTGAGGAGGAAGGATCCTTTTCAACACTAAATCTCCAACTTGGAAACATCGAGGATGCACTCTCCGATCAAAGGCTCTCTTCATCCGACTCTGATACAACTGCCCGTGACAAATGGCTGCCATTCGCTTCTCTTCGATAAGACTCAACTCATTGAACCTTGTCCGAATCCATTCAGCTTCGTCTAACTTGAAATCCAACAGGACTCTTAGAGAAGGAATCTCCACTTCAACAGGTAAGACTGCTTCCATACCATACACAAGGGAGTAAGGGGTTGCCCCGGTCGATGTACGTACTGAAGTACAGTACCCATGCAAGGCGAAGGGTAGCATCTCATGCCAATCTCTGTACGCGACGACCATCTTCTGCACAATCTTCTTGATGTTCTTATTTGCTGCCTCAACAACGCCGTTCATCTTAGGGCGATAAGGGGAAGAATTGTGATGCTGAATGTTGAAGTTCTGGCACAACTCCTTCATCATTTTGTTATTGAGATTAGAACCATTATCAGTAATGATTCTTTTGAGAATCCCATAATGACAAATGATTTCTTTCTTAATGAATCGGGCAACCACATGTCTGGTGACATTCGCGAATGACGCTGCTTCGACCCACTTGGTGAAATAGTCAATGGCAACAAGGATGAAGCGATGCCCATTGGAGGTGGTCGACTCAATCTTTCCAATCATATCAATGCCCCACATAGCAGAAGGCCACGGCGAAGACATCACATTCAGAGGATTTGGTGGCACATGTACCTTATCAGCATAAATCTGGCATTTATGACACTTCCAAGCATATTTGAAACAATCAGATTCCATGGTCATCCAGTAATAACCTGCTCTTAACAATTTCTTAGTCATTTCATGTCCCCCGGCATGAGTACCGAAGGAGCCTTCATGAACTTCCTGCATTAACATGTCTGCTTCGTGTCTATCCACGCATCTGAGTAAAACCATGTCGAAGTTCCTCTTATACAGAACATCGTCTTTGTTCAAGAAGAAACTGCCTGCCAATCTTCTCAAAGTCTTTCTATCATTGTTGGATGCCCCTGCAGGGTACTCTTGATTCTTCAGAAAGCATTTGATGTCGTGATACCAGGGCTTGTCGTTAACTACCAGTTCAGCAGCAAACACATACGCGGCCCTGTCGAGGTGCATAACATCAATCCTGGGAACATAGTTCCACCGAATCACGTTGATCATGGAGGATAGAGTGGCAAGAGCATCTGCCATCTGATTCTCATCACGAGGTATATGATACAGCCTTACTGTTGTGAAGAAAGTCAGCAATCTTCTCGTGTAATCTCTGTAGGGGACCAAATTAGGCTGGAGAGTATTCCAATCACCATTCACTTGATTGATTACTAGAGCTGAATCTCCGAAGATGTCCAGAGTCTTGATTCTCAAATCAATGGCTTGCTCAATACCCAAGATACAAGCTTCATACTCAGCTTCATTATTGGTGCACTCAAAAGTCAGACGAGCTGTGAAAGGCATGTGGGCACCTTTCGGAGTAGTAATGACAACACCAATTCCACTTCCCCTGGCGTTGACAGCCCCATCAAACAACAAAGTCCACTTTTCGTCTGGATCAGGTCCCTCCTCAACAACTGGCTCTTCGCAGTCTTTCATCTTGAGGAACATGATGTCTTCATCTGGAAAATCAGACTTCATCGGCTCATAATCTTCAACCGGCTGTTGAGCAAGATAGCCTGACAGAATACTCCCCTTGATGGCTTTCTGGGATGTATACTGGATGTCGTACTCTGTCAGTACCATTTGCCAACGAGCAACCCTTCCGGTGAGAGCTGGCTTCTCGAATATATACTTGACTGGATCCATCTTGGAGATCAATAAGGTTGTGTGAGTCAGCATATATTGTCTCAATCGCTTAGTAGCCCATGCAAGTGCACAACATGTCTTTTCAAGCATTGAGTATCTCGACTCGCAGTTTGTGAATTTCTTACTCAGGTAGTAATTGGCATGCTCTTTTCTACCTGTCTCGTCGTGTTGACCGAGAACACAACCCATGGAATTGTCTAGTACTGTCAAGTACATAATCAGCGGTCTCCCTGGGACTGGAGGCATGAGGATAGGGGGATTCTGCAAATACTCTTTTATCTTTTCGAAAGCCCTTTGGCAATCATCATTCCACCTGATGGCCTGATCTTTTCTTAGCAACTTGAAAATCGGCTCACACGTGGCTGTTAGGTGAGAGATGAACCTTGCAATGTAGTTCAACCTCCCTAAGAAACCACAAACTTGTTTCTCTGTTCTTGGCTCAGGCATTTCCTGTATCGCTTCCACCTCAATCCCTTTTTCACTAACAATAAAACCCAACAGTTTTCCAGATCTCACCCCGAAAGTACACTTGTTCGGATTAAGCCTCAACTTGAATTTTCTCAAACGCTCAAACAGTTTCTGCAAATTCGCCAGATGTTCTTCTTCCGTCTGCGATTTGGCAATCATATCGTCAACATAAACCTCGATTTCATGATGAATCATATCATGGAAAAGAGTCACCATCGCTCGTTGATATGTTGTCCCAGCATTTTTCAGACCAAGCGACATCACCTTGTAGCAGAAGGTGCCCCATGGGGTTATGAATTCCATGTCTTCTGGTGCCATCTTGATTTGATTATAGCCAGAAAAGCCATCCATGAAGGAGAATATCGAGAACTGAGCTGTGTTATCCACCAAAACGTCAATGTGAGGTAATGGGAAACCATCCTTAGGGCTAGCTCTGTTCAGATCCCGGTAGTCGACACACATCCATACCTTTCCATCCTTCTTAGGTACTGGAACGATGTTTGCAACCCATGGCGGATAATTGGTGACTGCTAGAAACCCTGCATCCAACTGTTTTTGCACTTCTTCTTTTATCTTGACAGCCATCTCTGGTCTTGTTCTTCTAAGCTTCTGCTTGACCAGAGGACAACCTTCTTTGAGAGGCAAGCGGTGTACCACGATGTCTGTGTTAAGCCTTGGCATGTTCTGATAAGACCAGGCGAAGATGTCAACATACTCTTGCAGCAATTCAATCAACCCCTTCTTCACATTATCTTCCAAAGCAGCCCCTATCTTGATTTCTTTCTTGACGTCCTCGGTGCCAAGATTAATCACTTCAGTAGACTCTTGATGCGGTTGAATGACCCTTTCCTCTTGCTTTAATAGACTGACAAGTTCTTCAGGGAGTTCACAGTCTTCATCACCCTCTTCTTCAGCTTGAAAGATTGGATTTTCAAAGTCGAAGCGAGCCATAGCAGAACCGTTATCAATAGGATCCGGTGACGTGCATCTGTATGAGTGATGGTATGTGCTTATGAGTGTGAACAAGGAATGAAAGCTAAACGAAACATTGCCAAAATGTATTTTTTTATTATTTAAAAACTGCAAAAATAGAAAGACAGTGAACAAAATATTTGAATGCCAAAAGACGTCCTTTATTTATGATAAAAAATGCAGGTATCCACATAGATGAGCCCTACAATGAGTCATTACGCCCTGGGCGGAACGTAAGACTTAGAAATGCATGAATAAACAAGAAAAATTACTCCTCCAGAAAAGTGACTTGGACAATCTCCTTAGAAGACCAATTGTTGATGACTTCACCCGGGATCCTCGGATGCACCCAGTTATCGATGTCGCAATCACTATCCCCGTCTTCATCGTTGACTGCAGAGACCTGGCCATATTGGATAACGCCAACGCTGGAGAAAGTAATCGGCCCCTGACGAGTCTGAAGTGTTGAAGTTGTAGAAGCCAGAGCTGGCTGATACCCAATCCCGAACTTGTCTTCTTTCATTGGTAACTCCAACAGACGTCCCCAACCGGGGGCAACGCCCGAATCTACCAAGGCCAGTGCCTGCTTGAAGGATGAGATAGAGGCACCACTTTAACTTCTTCCACCGGAGCTGCGTCCTTGATCTGAACTGCCTCAAAGGCCTGACATAGGGTCTCATGAAATTCACCTTCTACCTCTACATACTTGAATGTAGACAGGTTACTAACCAGGATGTCCTCCTCACCACAGACGGTGATAATCCTTCCATTGATTGGGAACTTAATCTTCTGATGTAAAGTTGAAGAGACTGCCCCAGCGTTGTGGATCCAAGGACGACCCCACAGACAACTATAGGAAGGACTGATGTCCATCACATAGAAGACGGTGTTGAAGGTTTGTGATCCAATCTGAATTGGCAATTCTACCTCTCCGAACACCGACCTCTTAGAACCATCAAAGGCTCTCACAATAAGATCTGAAGGCCTCAGGACCAAACCCTCTACTTCTAACCTTGACAGGGCTCTCTTGGGTAGCACATTGAGAGAGGAACCTGTATCCACCAGAACATGAGATAACACGGTGTCTTTGTATTCCATCGAGATATGCAAAGCCTTGTTATGGTTGCGTCCAACTGGTGTTAAGTCAGAATCAGTAAAACCTAACCCGTTGCCTGCATGAACGTTTGCAACGATTCCTTCCAGTTGGTTCACTGAAATCTCCTGAGGCACATATGCAACATTTAGGACTTTCAGCAGTGCCTCCCTGTGCACCTCCGAACACAATAGGAGTGAGAGAATGAATATCTTGGACGGAGTCTGAATCAACTGATCGACTACCTTGTAATCGCTTTTCTTTATAATTCTCAAAAGCTCGTCCACATCCTTCGCAAAAGTGGGCTTAGAACCAGCCTGGGGTGTAGAGGCACCCTCATTCACGACTTGCTTGCCTTTGGCTTTCGCCGCAGCATCAGCACTATCAGTTTGGGTAACGGGTGGTGAGAACAGTCTACCACTCCTGGTGAATCGCCCGATTCAACCAACATTGTCCACTGCGAGACCTTCAACTTCAAGTTCAGACTTCCGAACCTCTTCTACCTTCAGTGGCCGTTCTACCCCATGATCGTGCGTGTACACACTCCCCCCGTAATCCCAAGGAATGACCCTTTCGCTGGTGAAAGGTAAAGGACCAGGGGTTGTGATAGTCATAGTGGAAGGTCGCGCTGGTGGCACCGGTTGCGCTTCTGGTACACTGATCTGATTAGTTGGGTAGAAAATGGTGATAGTAGCAACATCATAGTCATACTCTGAAATCTCATTCATTGAAACATAAACATCCTAAACATCGGAATCAAGTTCAATTACATCAGAATCAACCACATTGTTTGGGATATCAACAACATTGGAAAAATTAAATACATCATCATGGATTACAGAATCAGTAGGAACAACATCTGCGAATTCATCAGTAGCATCTTCAAACACCTCTTCCTCAACCCCTTCCACAAACTCTTGGATAGACAAATCTTCAACCTGGAGGGTACCTTCGTCGAGCAAGGCCTGGATGTTGGTGTAAGCCCTAGAGGCCAATACATTTTGGTACTTGTATCGAATAATAAAAGGCATTCTCTTTATTATGGTTGATTAATAAAGTCCCTGGAATAGATAGTCCGTTTAATGTATTAAGTGTGACTTAATCATGAGAACACATTAAACATAAGGACACTATTCCTAAAGTATCCGTAGTCGAGCTTTAGTGTGAAGTGGGACAACATTAAAGCATTAAGACTATTATGTTTGTAGACTGATGATCACATCTCATGGATCATGGATAAAGAGTTATCAAGTCTTAAACATAGGTATGAATAGAATATTATGAGTAATATTTATACCGGATTGACCCGCTATGAGAATACTATATAGAAAGTTATGCAAGGTGTCATAAGTTATTCTCATGGTGATAATAGTGTATTCCACTCTTCGACCTGAAACCACTATGGATCCTAGATGTAGAGTCGAGTGCTTTATTGCTGATCCAACGTTGTCCGTAACTGGATAACCATAAAGACAGTTGATGGGTACTCCACAAAGCATGCTGAGGGACATGAGTGACCTAGATGGAATTTTCCCATCCTGCATAACAGGATAAATGTCTATGGGCCCAATATTGAACTGGACAAGGATGACACGGTCTATGCCTTGTGTTCAATATAGACATAAGGGAAAAAGGGTAATTATACACATAAGTATTATCACAGAAGGTTTTGTCGGATCACATGACATTTTCGTGTCTTGGGTAGCAGTGATGTGTTGCTAGATACCGCTCACTGTTTATTATGTTAAATGCGTGATTTAATATAATTGCCAACGTCACGAAAACCTACAGGGTCACACACAAAGGACGGATTGATGAGAGATAGAGTAGCTAAGGAATACCGTAAGGTACGGTGCCCTTAAGTGAATTATAGAACATCGTAAGGTATGGTGTACTTGAGTAGAATACGAAATATGGTAAGGTACCATGGGCTTAAGTGATTTTGGGCATATTATAAGATATGGGCCAAAATACACTTAAGTGGGCTTTTTAGCTTGAAGCCCACACAAGTGGTTCTATAAATAGAACCCTTGTGCAGAAGCATTAATCGCGGTTGCATTATTTTTGTTTTCTCACTCTCTCTCTCTCTCTCACTCAAAGCCTTCACTCGTACCAGCTAGCATTGAGATTGAAGGAATCCGTTCGTGTGGACTGAGTAGAGACGTTGTCATCGTTCAACGTTCGTGATTGCTTCGTGGATCTGCATCAAAGGTTTTGATCGTCACAAGAGATCTGCACCAAAGGTTTCAACCGTCACAAGAGGTAAATATTCTATCACTGATCATGACCATTCGTAAGGATCTCTAAAGGAGAAAATTTTAATTTCCGCTGCATTTTGGACCGCAATTCTCCTACAGTGGTATCAGAGCCACTTACGAAACCATGAATCGGATAGCTGTTTAATTTCTGTATTAATATGATTAAAAGACAGAATGAATCAATTAATTAAACGAGTAATTAAATTTGGCATCATGAGTGTACGAGTTGGATGATTGATGTTGACTATGCTTCGGAATCCGACATTAGTATGGTGAAGCAGCGATACATCGATCGTCCATAGGTCACGCAATTGAGACCGATCAACTTATATATGATATAAGTAATCCTAATGCAAAATACGGTATATGTGATATACTGTTTCTGTTTCGTTCATTCGAACACTAAATGATTGTTTTCCTTTGAGCGATCAATGGTCATTTGCTTCGGAATCCGACATTAGTATGGTGAAGCAATGACCTATTGATCAATCATACTGAATCAACAATCGAGGTGTGTTTGACGGTCTGAAATTGGCGCATTAGGGTTGGTGACGGCGCAAGGGTTGCGCCGTTAAGGAGTTGTGAATTTAGGGCTTTTTGGAAGAGGTCCGTAGACTGTTTCAAAGTTCTATTAGTTTGGCCGCGTGAAGCTCGTGTGATGAGCGTAACAGGCGTAACAAACTGGATGCGTGACGGTCGTAACACGCCCATGACGGTCGTCACACTCACATTGCCTGTGACGGTCGTCACACGCCTGTGACGGTCGTCACACTCCCAAAGTCAAAATTTTGGGGTTCCTGTTTTGTGACTACGCAAGGGTTGTGTTCATGCAAAACAATGTCCATTTCAAATGAATCCGGCTAACTCTGCGTAGTGTGATCGGTCGCCGAAATTTAATTTGGTTTTAATTAATTAAAGGAATTAAAATTTAATAATAACAATGTGTTTATTATTATTGCCTTGTGGTGATCAGTTATGGCCTTAGTTGTCCTTTATTTTGTTTTGGGTTTTTAAATACGACCTGCGTGTCGTGCCTCTCCTTTTGATCTCTTAATGTAACTTCTTTTCTCATCTCAAACCCTCGTATGTAAAACGAGTTTCTTCTGGAATGTAATGTTATGAATAAAGAGAAGAAGACAATGTTATGAAGAAAAAGAAGATTTCAATATCAAAGAAGGACAATCTTGAAGATCTTGCTTGGAGAAGCTTAGAGAAGAATTCAATATTAAAGGAGGACAACCTTGAAGATCTTGCTTGGAGAAGCTTAGATCGTTGTAGGTTAGCTTAGGTTCTCTCATTGGCTTGGGAGAACAATTGCGCTAGGGGCCATAACTGTTTCATTTTGTTTGTATGTATGTTGATGCATGTGAATATATGTTGATGCATGTGAGAGACGATTTATATGATAAATAAGCCGGTGAGATCAGAACAATTGCAATTCCCTCAAACTAAAATATTAAGTTTATGCTTTCCAAGTCTTAGCACTCATCAAGACTAGTATCGGATAATGTAGGTTTCGCCAAAGCGAGGTGCATGTTCTATATTAGTAAGGTGCGATGGGATAATTGTAATATCCAACTGCTAAAACAATGGGTCAAACTTAACTAAACAAATTATGATGATATTATATATGTTTGCTTTCCAAGTTTTAGCACTCATCAAGACTAGTATCGGATAATGTAGGTTTCGCCAAAGCGAGGTGCATGTTCTATATTAGTAAGGTGCGATGGGATAATTGTAATATCCAACTGCTAAGACAATGGGTCAAACTTAATTATAATAATATCATATATGTTTTAGAAGCAAGAGTTGGGAATGATCCATATGATGGATTGGAATAAGGAGTTATTCACCCAACTGAAATTTCGAGAGTTGTATGAGATACAATTGGAAGGAGTTCCTACCTAAATAACCTAGTTTTGTGTAATCCGCCTACGCGGACTTAGAACGAAGTGAAATATGGATCTCGACCCACTAGAAAATCTTCCAACGGGATTTTCCGAATCAAATGATGAGGGTCATTTGTTTTGAGTAAAATAGTGGGAGCATATTTAATTAAAGGCCTAATTGAATATGTTATTGATACTTATATTTTCATTAATTCTTATGTAGATTACCATGACAACAAACACCTCTAACAACATCTTGCGATCAATCCTTGACAAGGAAAAATTGTCTGGGACAAATTTCCTGGATTGGCACCGAAACCTGAGGATTGTCCTCAAACATGATAAAAAGCTGTATGTCTTGGAGACACCTGTTCCTGAAGAGGAACCTCCTAGTTCTGCACCTAAGGCAGAAAGAGATGCTTATAAGAAGCATGTCGATGATGCCAATGAAACTGCTTGTCTCATGCTGGCTACCATGAACTCAGAATTGCAAAAGCAACATGAGAACATGTCAGCGTTCGATATGATCGAACACCTGAAGCTGCTCTATCAAGAGCAAGCAAGGCATGAGAGGTTTGAAGTTTCAAAAGCCCTTTTTCAAAGCAAGTTAGCTGAGGGAGCCCCTGTAGGTCCCCATGTACTCAAGATGATTGGGTATGTGGAAAACCTTGAGAGATTGGGTTTTCCCCTCGAAAAGGAACTTGCAACTGATTTGATCTTGCAATCGTTGCCAGATAGTTTCAGTCAATTTGTCCTAAATTTCAATATGATTGATATGGACAAATCTCTTCCTGAACTGCTCGCCATGTTAAGAACTGCCGAGCAGAATCTGAAGTCAAAAGGGAAGTCCATTCTGATGATCGGAAAGAGACAGAACAAAAGGCCCACTAAGCATGGTGATAAAGGGAAGGGCAAGGAAGTTGCCAAACCCAAACCCACCATTGATGCTTTGAAGCCTAATGGAGGCATAGCAAAAAAAGGCACCTGCTTCCATTGCGGTAAGACCGGACACTGGAAGAGAAACTGCCAAAAGTACCTGGAAGATAAGAAGAATGGAGTAGAGACTTCAACTTCAGGTATTTTTGTTATTAATTCATCTACTTCTGCATCATGGGTATTAGATACTGGATGCGGTTCTCACACTTGTACAAATGTGCAGGGGCTGAAAGGGAGTAGAGATTTGGCAAAAGGTGAAGTTGACCTACGAGTTGGCAATGGAGCAAAGGTTGCTACTTTAGCCGTAGGATCTTATTAACTTTACCTAGTGATTTTATAATTCAGTTAGAGAACTGTTATTATGTATCTGCAATTAGCAGGAATATTATTTCCATTTCTTGTTTGGACAAGTTTGGTTTTTCATTTATAATAAAGAACAATTGTTGCTCAATTTATTTGAATGATATATTCTATGCTACTGCACAAGTGAGCAATGGACTATATGTCCTTGATCTCATAATGCCAACTTATAACATTAATACTAAAAGGATGAAACCTAATGAGTTAAATCCATGATGAGTCACGTTGATCTTCCAAACTCCATTTGCGGACATGCACTATTGACAACAGCTTACACACTTGACCATGTTCCATCCAAAAGGTTAATAAGACACCATATGAGATATGGAGTGGTAAGAAACCACATATGTCTTACATAAAGATTTGGGGTTTCGAGGTTTATGTGAAACGACAAATTTCAACTAAGCTTGAGCCCAAATCTGACAAATGCTTATTTGTGGGGTATCCTAAAGAAACAAAAGGGTATTACTTCTACAATCCTTCTGAGGGCAAAGTGTTTGTCGCTCGAACTGGAGTTTTCCTAGAAAAGGATTTTATTTCCAAAGGAACCAGTGGGAGGAAAGTAGAGCTTGAAGAAATTCAAGAATCACAAAGCATCGACACACCTATGGAGGAATTGGAGCAGGAAACATAAGTAGTTGTGTAAGAGCAACCTGCTCAAGTAGAACAAGACCAGCGTAGGTCAGGCAGGATACGTCACCTACCTGAGATATATGGATATCTGATCAAGGTGATGTATTACTCATGGATCAAGATGAGCTTGTTACCTACTCATGGAATCTTCGTTTTGATGAAACAGTAAAACAATATGGATTCATCAAGAACGAAGATGAGCCTTGTGTCTACAAGAAGGTTAGTGGGAGCATGATCGTATTCCTGGTATTATATGTAGACGACATATTGGAAACGATATCCCTACCCTGCAACAAGCAAAGTCTTGGGTGGGGAAATGCTTATCTATGAAGGACCTAGGTGAAGCAGCCTATATATTAGGAATCAGAATCTATAGAGATAGATCATAAAATGCTTGGCCTAAGTCAGAGTACATAGACAAGGTGCTGAGACGCTTTAATATGAATGATTCCAATGGTTATGTGTTTTGCTGAAATGGTGGCGCTGTGAGCTTGAAAAGTTCAAAGCAAGATACAGTTGTTGATTCTACAACCGAGGCCGAGTATATTGCTGCCTCAAATGCAGAAAAGGGAGTTGTTTGGATCAAAAGTTCATTAGTAAACTTGGCATAGTCCCTAGCATTGTGGATCCCATTGGTCTCTATTATGATAACAATGGTGTTATCGTACAAGCTAAGGAGCCTAGATCTCACCAACGATCCAAACACATACTTAGGCGTTATCATCTCATTCGAGAGATAATAGATAGAGGAGATATGAAAATATGTAAAGTACCTACACTTCACAATATAGTTGACCCACTGACAAAGCCTCTTGCGCAGCAGAAGCATGATGGCCATACTAGATCAATGGGCATACGGGGTATGCATGATTGGCTCTAGTGCTAGTGGGAGATTGTTGGTGTAAGCCCTAGAGGCCAATACATTTTGGTACTTGTATCGAATAATAAAAGGCATTCTCTTTATTGTGGTTGATTAATAAAGTCCCTGGAATAGATAGTCCGTTTAATGTATTAAGTGTGACTTAATCATGAGAACACATTAAACATAAGGACACTATTCCTAAAGTATCTGTAGTCGAGCTTTAGTGTGAAGTGGGACAACATTAAAGCATTAAGACTATTATGTTTGTAGACTGATGATCACATCTCATGGATCATGGATAAAGAGTTATCAAGTCTTAAACATAGGTATGAATAGAATATTATGAGTAATATTTATACCGGATTGACCCGCTATGAGAATACTATATAGAAAGTTATGCAAGGTGTCATAAGTTATTCTCATGGTGATAATAGTGTATTCCACTCTTCGACCTGAAACCACTATGGATCCTAGATGTAGAGTCGAGTGCTTTATTGCTGATCCAACGTTGTCCGTAACTGGATAACCATAAAGACAGTTGATGGGTACTCCACAAAGCATGCTGAGGGACATGAGTGACCTAGATGGAATTTGCCCATCCTGCATAACAGGATAAATGTCTATGGGCCCAATATTGAACTGGACAAGGATGACACGGTCTATGCCTTGTGTTCAATATAGATATAAGGGCAAAATGGTAATTATACACATAAGTATTATCACAGAAGGTTTTGTCGGATCACATGACATTTTCGTGTCTTGGGTAGCAGTGATGTGTTGCTAGATACCGCTCACTGTTTATTATGTTAAATGCGTGATTTAATATAATTGCCAACGTCACGAAAACCTATAGGGTCACACACAAAGGACGGATTGATGAGAGATAGAGTAGCTAAGGAATACCGTAAGGTACGGTGCCCTTAAGTGAATTATAGAACATCGTAAGGTATGGTGTACTTGAGTAGAATACGAAATATGGTAAGGTACCATGGGCTTAAGTGATTTTGGGCATATTATAAGATATGGGCCAAAATACACTTAAGTGGGCTTTTTAGCTTGAAGCCCACACAAGTGGTTCTATAAATAGAACCCTTGTGCAGAAGCATTAATCGCGGTTGCATTATTTTTGTTTTCTCACTCTCTCTCTCTCTCTCACTCAAAGCCTTCACTCGTACCAGCTAGCACTGAGATTGAAGGAATCCGTTCGTGTGGACTGAGTAGAGACGTTGTCATCGTTCAACGTTCGTGATTGCTTCGTGGATCTGCATCAAAGGTTTTGATCGTCACAAGAGATCTGCACCAAAGGTTTCAACCGTCACAAGAGGTAAATATTCTATCACTGATCATGACCATTCGTAAGGATCTCTAAAGGAGAAAAATTTAATTTCCGTTGCGTTTTGGACTGCAATTCTCCTACACTGGATACCCTGCTGCAGTTTCAAACAACCTCCACTCTGAGTAGCACAATCCATACAACCCTTCCCACAACCAGGGAAAACATCGGCCTTCAACAAGTAGCCCTTGATATCCAACAACGGAGTCTTCAGCTTCAACACATCTTTGACGGATCTGGCTTCCCCTTCCATCATATTAACATTCGCATTACCATGCTGTGGCATGGGATTGTTGACGACATTAGGAGCCGGTGCAAGGTTGATGGCCTTTGAATCTATGAGGTCCTGAACTACGTGCTTAAAAGCTTTGCAGTTCTCAATATTGTGGCCAGGTGCCCTAGAGTGGAAGCTACACCTAGCGTTGGCGTCGTAACCCACCGGAAGCCTACCAACCGGAGGAGCCAGAGTGCGTAACTGCACAAGTTGTAGTTGTTGAAGACTAGAAAGAAACTGAGCGTACGACATTGGAAGAGTGTCGAAACTCCGGTCCATCATCCTTTGCCTCTGTTGATAGGCGGGTCTGTTACCCGGTTGTTGTTGTTGGTGTAACACCCTTCTAAATACCCCAAATTATTATAATTAAAATAACAATATATATTCATCAGAGTAATTATGCCCCGAAGGGTGTCACACAATCATTTCACAACAATTATCAAAATATCCTGTCATGCTCATTTCTTTAATCAAAATAAGATTCTTTGCATAAATCGCAGCGGAATCAATTCAACATCAATGTAAAACATGTAACACAATACATGTCAATCATTCAACAACAGAAATCAAATTAATTAAAACATCCCCTCCCGATGTTACATCTATCAGAGCATGACCCATAAGAAACTACTCTAGACTCCAAGCATTAACTTCTACTCAACTCATTTCTCGTTACCTGAAAAATAGGCGTAAGGGTGAGTTCCTCAATCAATATAATAAGCATTATAGAACAACATGTAATGCTAAGTAATTAACACATTAATTCACCCTAACCAGACTACACACTCAGCAACGGCAGTATCCGTTCAAACATCATATTCAACAATAACATATAGCATATATATAGTCTCAACCATACTCAACATCAACAACACAACACACAACACACATATAATACTGGAATACATCCATTCATATTATATGCCATACATTTATTATGCAATGAGACTCTATGCATGCGGTACCGACTATTTGTAAACATATAGTTCAACCTCACCGTCCAAATCCAGGCACGGCTACCAAGCTCACTAGTCCCACTCATTTGAGACATAGTGACTCACTCACTAATTCCTCACCATGGGAATTAGCTACCACCCCAAATGGGCCATGAAATGCACGCTACTCACCTAGCATGCAACAATCAACAACAGTCCAATAATGACTAAACTCACTAATTCCTCACCATGGGAATTAGCTACCACCCGAAGGCCACAATATGCATGCTAATCACCTAGCAATGCAACATCAACAATAATCAAGAATAGACACATGCTCACACTCTAAGCCATAAGATAGTCTATTCACAAATGCATACATTCACAACATCATGTATACCATCACACATTGTCAACACAATTTATCACAAAAGCATATTATATCATGCCACATAATCAAACACAGTATTAGCCCGCTCTACTAATACCTATACCACTCAAAACAACGGGAAATGATCCCTACAACATCATATCTCAGCTAAGTACATCACTCAGCCTAAACAACCAAAAACTGCACAACAACAGTTCAGGAGAATCCCAACTCTGCCCATACGCGTACTGTCCATGCCATACGCGTATTGCCCAAACCTGGCCAACTCCATACGCGTAATGCCTACTCTCTTACGCGTATTGCGCATTTCCTCGCCCAACTCATACGCGTACCACCTATCCCATACGCGTACGCTACGCGTAACAACTTCCCATTACGCGTACCAACAGAGACCAATTCACGTTCAAAATGCCATCTTTTCCACCCATACGCGTAAGGCTTCCCCCCATACGCGTACCAACATCTCATACGCGTATTGCCTAGTGCCATACGCGTATGACCAGAGACCAGAGCTCTCAGATCTGCAATGGCTTTCTCTGCTACGAGACCTATCCAATTCAACCTTCTACAGTCCAAATTTCACACACAATTCATTCATGTCATCTAACACGAATCATACACTTTCGATTTCACAAATTTCTAACCTTTCTACCTCTAATTCCTACGAATTTCGTCAATTATAATCCAAATTTTCGTTCATCTCAAAAGTTCACAAATTCAACATATATCATCCAATCAGAGGTAAAACAATGGTCTATTACTACCCAGTACATATCATCCCATAATACCCGTTAATCGATGATAAACCCCCCTTACCTGAGTAATCCGGTAAATTCCGCAGCTTCAAGCTCCTCCTCTTCTCTTGCTCTGTCTTTTGCCCTTTCTGCCTCTTTTCCCTTTTCACGTGAAAACCTTTTTCCAAAAATTGGGACTTTTTATTATTCCAACTTATATACTCCAATAATATTATTCCACTAAATAATTATCCCAATAATTATTATTCCAAAATAATAATAATAATTCAAATATTCTAATTAAATTAATAAACATATTATTAATTTAATTTAAATAAATACATATTATTATCGGGGTGTTACAACTCTCCCCCACTAAAAGAGTTTTCGTCCTCGAAAACATACCTCAAGCGAACAACTCCGGATAAGACTCCTTCATCTGACTCTCGAGTTCCCAAGTCACATTGCCACCTGCTTGTCCTCCCCAAGCTACCTTCACCAAGGCAATCTCTTTACCCCGCAACTGCTTCAACTCTCGATCCTCAATCCTCATAGGTGATGTTTCAACAGTCAGGTTATCTCTCACCTGTACATCATCTACTTGGACAACATGCGACGGATCATGAATGTATCTCCTCAACTGAGACACATGAAAAACATCATGCAAATTCGCAAGCGACGGTGGTAAGGCGATACGATAGGCTACCTCTCCTATCCTCTCCAAAATCTGATAGGGACCAATAAATCGAGGTGTCAACTTCTTCGACTTCAAAGCTCGACCAACACCAGTTATCGGAGTAACACGAAGAAACACATGATCTCCCTCTTGGAACTCAAGTGACTTCCTCCTCTTATCATGATAACTCTTCTGACGACTCTGAGCAATTCTCATCTTCTCCTGAATCATCTTAATCTTTTCTGTAGTTTGTTGAACAATTTCCGGTCCAACCACAACACCTTCACCGGACTCATACCAACATAAAGGTGTCCGACATCTCCTACCATACAAAGCTTCAAACGGTGCCATACCGATGCTCGAATGAAAACTATTGTTGTAGGTAAACTCAATCAAAGGCAAATAACCGTCCCAAGCACCTCCCTTCTCCAAAACACACGCTCTCAAAAGATCTTCTAATGACTGAATCGTCCTCTCAGTCTGTCCATCAGTCTGCGGATGATATGCAGAACTCAATCTCAGCTTAGTTCCCAAAGCCTTCTGCAAACCTTCCCAGAACTTCGATGTAAATCTAGGATCTCTGTCCGAGACAATACTCGACGGAATACCATGCAAACTTACAATCTTCTCAATATACAACCCAGCTAGCCTCTCTAACGGATAATCCATTCTGATCGGAATGAAATGAGCCGACTTCGTCAATCTATCAATAATCACCCAGATAGCCTCAAAATTCTTACTTGTCCTCGGCAAACCAGAAACAAAATCCATACTGATACTATCCCACTTCCACTCTGGAATAGCCAACGGTTGCATTAGCCCAGACGGCTTCTGATGCTCAATCTTTGACTTCTGACAAGTCAAACAGGAATAAACAAAACTCGCAATTTCTCTTTTCATTCCCGGCCACCAAAATAACTTCTTCAAATCATGATACATCTTCGTAGCTCCAGGATGAATACTCAAACCACTACGATGTCCCTCTTCAAGAATACTCTTCTTAAGTTCTGTAACTTCCGGAATACACACCCGATTACCAAATCTCAAAACACCATTCTCATCAACTCTGAATTCACCACCTTGACCTTGGTTCACTAAAGTCAACTTATCAACCAAAAGCATATCGGATTTCTGACCCTCTCTGATCTCATCCAGAATACCACTTGTTAACTTCAGCATTCCCAATTTAACACTATTGTGAGTACTCTCACACACCAAACTCAAGTCTCTAAACTGCTCAATTAAATCCAATTCCTTAACCATTAACATAGACATATGCAATGATTTCCGACTCAATGCATCAGCCACCACGTTTGCTTTACCTGGATGGTAATTCAAACCAAAGTCATAATCCTTCAGAAATTCTAACCATCTCCTCTGTCTCATATTCAGCTCTTTCTGATCAAACAAATACTTCAAACTTTTATGGTCACTGAAAACTTCAAATCTTGATCCATACAAATAATGCCTCCATAACTTTAGAACAAATACCACAGCTGCCAACTCTAGATCATGCGTCGGATAGTTCCTCTCATGAACCCTTAGCTGTCTCGAAGCATAAGCTATAACCTGCTTATTCTGCATTAACACACCACCTAAACCCAACAATGAAGCATCACAATAAACCTCAAATAATTCTGACGAACTCGGTAATATCAGAATAGGAGCAGTAGTTAACCTTCTTTTTAACTCTTGGAAACCTTCCTCACATTTTGAGTCCCAAACAAACGCTTGCCCCTTTCTAGTCAACATCGTCAACGGTAACGCCAACTTAGAAAATCCCTCAATAAACTTCCTGTAATAACCAGCCAAACCAAGAAAACTTCGAATCTCAGAAACTGACTTCGGAGCTTCCCACTTAGACACCGCTTCTATCTTAGAAGGATCAACAGCAACACCACCTCTTGAAATCACATGACCAAGAAAACCAACCTCTTCTAACCAGAATTCACACTTAGATAGGTTAGCAAATAACTTCTTTTCTCGCAGAACTCCTAAAACCACTCTCAAATGCTTCGCATGTTCTTCTTCGGATTTCGAATACACCAAAATGTCATCAATAAACACTACCACAAACTGATCTAGATACGGATGGAAAATCCTATTCATATACTCCATAAATACTCCAGGTGCATTAGTCACACCAAAAGGCATTACAGAATACTCATAATGTCCATACCTTGTCCTGAAAGCAGTCTTCTGAATATCCTCAGTTTTCACACGTATCTGATGATACCCAGATCTCAAATCTATTTTGCTGAACACACTCGCACCAACCAATTGATCCATCAAATCATCAATCCTCGGCAAAGGATACCGATTCTTGATCGTCACTTTATTCAGTTGCCTGTAGTCCACACACAACCTCATAGTACCTTCTTTCTTCTTAACCAATAACACTGGTGCACCCCACGGTGACACACTCGGACGAATAAATTTCTTATCCAACAAATCTTCCAACTGACTTTTCAATTCAGTTAACTCAACAGCAGACATACGGTACGGAGCCATCGATATCGGTCTAGTACCAGGTACCAAATCAATCGAGAACTCAACTTCACGTTCTGGCGGCAATTCATTCACCTCTTCCGGAAACACATCAGGAAAATCACACACCACAGCTAGATCACCAATCACCAGTTTATCTTTAGCTTCCATAGTCGCTAACAGCATAAACAGCTCTGCCCCATCTACCACTGCCTCATTCACCTGCCTTGCAGATAGAAACAAATTCTTTCCTTCCTCAATCTCAGGAAAAATCACCGTCTTATCAAAACAGTTGATATAAACTCGGTTAAACACCAACCAGTTCATACCCAGGATAACATCAACCTGTACTAGAGGAAGACATACAAGGTCTAACCCAAAGTCTCTACCAAAAATACTCAAAGGACAACTCAAACAAACTGAAGTAGTAGTCACTGAACCCTTCGCAGGAGTATCAATCACCATACTTCCAAGCATCTCAGATATCTCTAACTTAAGTTTCACAGCACAATCCAAAGATATAAAAGAATGAGTCGCACCTGTGTCAATAATAGCTACAAGAGGAAAGCCATTAATATAACACGTACCTCGGATCAAACGATCATCTGCAAAAGTCTCAGAACCTGATAAAGCAAAAACCTTGCCTCCTGACTGATTTTCTTTCTTCGGCTTAGGACACTGTGGACTGATATGACCCACCTCTCCACAGTTGAAGCAAGTCACAGTCTTCAACCGGCAATCTGCAGCCAAGTGACCACCTTTCCCACATTTGAAACACTTCTTCTCATTACTGGTACACTCATGGATACGATGTCCAGCCTGACCACATCGGTAACACTTAACAGGAGCACTAGAATCTCCTCCACTAGGCCTCTTCATCCCACTCTGCCTCTGGAAACCTTTGCCAGCTGCATACGGTTTTCCACGATCAATCTGATTCTTGCCTTTCCTATCAACCCTTTGCTGATAGCTCTCTGCTCTAGCCTTGGAATCCTGTTCGAAAATCCTGCAACAGTCAACCAAATCAGAAAACACTCTAATCCTTTGATACCCAATCGCCTGCTTGATCTCGGGACGCAACCCGTTCTCAAACTTCACACATTTGGAAAATTCCCCAGCAGCCTCAGCATAGGGAGTATAATACTTAGACAACTCTGTGAACTTCGCAGCATACTCAGTAACCGACCTGTTACCCTGTTTCAATTCCAAGAATTCTATTTCTTTCTTCCCTCTGACATCCTCTGGAAAATACTTCCTCAGGAATCTTTCCCTGAACACAGTCCAAGTAATCTCAGCATTTCCAGCAGTTTCCAACTCAGTGCGGGTAGCAACCCACCAATCATCAGCCTCCTCTGACAGCATATGTGTACCGAACCTGACCTTCTGGTTATCAGCACACTCAGTTACTCTGAAGATTCTCTCTATCTCCTTCAACCACTTCTGAGCACCATCTGGATCGTATGCCCCTTTGAACATTGGAGGATTGTTCTTCTGGAACTCACTCAACTGACGAGCAGCCCCCATTCCCATAACATTCGGATTTCCTCAAAGTACTCCAGCCAGCATACCCAGAGCCTCAGCAATCGCAGCATCATCTCTACCTCTTCCAGCCATCTCTATTCTGAAAACCCAACAAGCTAAAACAATAAGTACTGATAGGGTTAAACAACACCTATCCCGTACAGGGGAAACAGAATAATTACGACTCGACACGACCAACCAGGCTCTGATACCACTAATGTAACACCCTTCTAAATACCCCAAATTATTATAATTAAAATAACAATATATATTCATCAGAGTAATTATGCCCCGAAGGGTGTCACACAATCATTTCACAACAATTATCAAAATATCCTGTCATGCTCATTTCTTTAATCAAAATAAGATTCTTTGCATAAATCGCAGCGGAATCAATTCAACATCAATGTAAAACATGTAACACAATACATGTCAATCATTCAACAACAGAAATCAAATTAATTAAAACATCCCCTCCCGATGTTACATCTATCAGAGCATGACCCATAAGAAACTACTCTAGACTCCAAGCATTAGCTTCTACTCAACTCATTTCTCGTTACCTGAAAAATAGGCGTAAGGGTGAGTTCCTCAATCAATATAATAAGCATTATAGAACAACATGTAATGCTAAGTAATTAACACATTAATTCACCCTAACCAGACTACACACTCAGCAACGGCAGTATCCGTTCAAACATCATATTCAACAATAACATATAGCATATATATAGTCTCAACCATACTCAACATCAACAACACAACACACAACACACATATAATACTGGAATACATCCATTCATATTATATGCCATACATTTATTATGCAATGAGACTCTATGCATGCGGTACCGACTATTTGTAAACATATAGTTCAACCTCACCGTCCAAATCCAGGCACGGCTACCAAGCTCACTAGTCCCACTCATTTGAGACATAGTGACTCACTCACTAATTCCTCACCATGGGAATTAGCTACCACCCCAAATGGGCCATGAAATGCACGCTACTCACCTAGCATGCAACAATCAACAACAGTCCAATAATGACTAAACTCACTAATTCCTCACCATGGGAATTAGCTACCACCCGAAGGCCACAATATGCATGCTAATCACCTAGCAATGCAACATCAACAATAATCAAGAATAGACACATGCTCACACTCTAAGCCATAAGATAGTCTATTCACAAATGCATACATTCACAACATCATGTATACCATCACACATTGTCAACACAATTTATCACAAAAGCATATTATATCATGCCACATAATCAAACACAGTATTAGCCCGCTCTACTAATACCTATACCACTCAAAACAACGGGAAATGATCCCTACAACATCATATCTCAGCTAAGTACATCACTCAGCCTAAACAACCAAAAACTGCACAACAACAGTTCAGGAGAATCCCAACTCTGCCCATACGCGTACTGTCCATGCCATACGCGTATTGCCCAAACCTGGCCAACTCCATACGCGTAATGCCTACTCTCTTACGCGTATTGCGCATTTCCTCGCTCAACTCATACGCGTACCACCTATCCCATACGCGTACGCTACGCGTAACAACTTCCCATTACGCGTACCAACAGAGACCAATTCACGTTCAAAATGCCATCTTTTCCACCCATACGCGTAAGGCTTCCCCCCATACGCGTACCAACATCTCATACGCGTATTGCCTAGTGCCATACGCGTATGACCAGAGACCACAGCTCTCAGATCTGCAATGGCTTTCTCTGCTACGAGACCTATCCAATTCAACCTTCTACAGTCCAAATTTCACACACAATTCATTCATGTCATCTAACACGAATCATACACTTTCGATTTCACAAATTTCTAACCTTTCTACCTCTAATTCCTACGAATTTCGTCAATTATAATCCAAATTTTCGTTCATCTCAAAAGTTCACAAATTCAACATATATCATCCAATCAGAGGTAAAACAATGGTCTATTACTACCCAGTACATATCATCCCATAATACCCGTTAATCGATGATAAACCCCCCTTACCTGAGTAATCCGGCAAATTCCGCAGCTTCAAGCTCCTCCTCTTCTCTTGCTCTGTCTTTTGCCCTTTCTGCCTCTTTTCCCTTTTCACGTGAAAACCTTTTTCCAAAAATTGGGACTTTTTATTATTCCAACTTATATACTCCAATAATATTATTCCACTAAATAATTATCCCAATAATTATTATTCCAAAATAATAATAATAATTCAAATATTCTAATTAAATTAATAAACATATTATTAATTTAATTTAAATAAATACATATTATTATCGGGGTGTTACAGTTGGTACTGAGTTTGCTGACGTTGTGGTTGTTGTTGTTGTAGTGGTGCTGCAGCCGGAATGGTCACAACCGCAACATATGGTTGTTGATGATAGTTCTGAAAGTTATTCCTCTGGTTACCCCTGTTCTGATAAGAAGATACGACATTTGCATCCCCTTCTCTCCTCTTTTGTCCCTGAATGAACGGCTTCTTCGCCCCTGATAAAGATCCACCTCCACTATGGATCTTGTATGTCTTCAAATAGTTCTCCACCCTCTCACCGGTTGAGACTACATCAGCAAAGTTGGAGGCATTGCAACCCACCAGGCGCTCCAAGTAAGGTCCGGGCAGAGTGTTCATGAACATGTTAGCCATTTCCTTCTCCAACATAGGAGGTTGAACACGGGAAGCTGTCTTCCTCCAGCGTTGAGCGTATTCCCTGAAGCACTCATTGCTTTTAAGAGACAGATTCTGAAGTTGAGTTCTGTCCGGAGCCATGTCTGCATTATACTGATACTGCTTCACGAAAGCCTCAGCCAAATCCCTCCAGCAACGGATGTGGGCTCTGTCCAGCCTCATATACCATTCCAGGGATGCCCTAGCTAGGCTGTCCTGGAAAAAGTACATGAGCAGCCTCTCATCATCAAAATACGCGATCATCTTGTGGAAGTAAGCTTGTACATGAGTCTTCGGGCAAGAGTTGCCATGGTATTTGTCAAATATCGGGACCTTGAATTTCGGTGGCACCCTCACGCCTGGGACCAATCCCAAGTCAGCAACATCCACACCTAGAGCATTCTGCCCTTTCACAGCTTTCAACCTCTCTTCCAGTCTTCTAAACATGGGGTCCATGCCATGGCCCATGCCAAAGTCTTCCTGCATCTGGGTGAACTGATCGTCCTGATCATCATGGACGGGCTATTGACCGGAGTTGACATGTGGGATCGGGGTAGGCCCTGGTCCACTGGGTCCATTAACCTCTCCAGCTGGAGGAACAATCAACGTCTCTGGTTGAGTAGTGGCGGGATTCCTCTGTATCATCTGCCTGAGCTTTCGTTGTCCCTGAGCCACCCCTTGAACCACATCCATGAATTGGGTCATGCGGATCCTCATCTCGGCGAGCTCTGCTTGTAGGCTTTCCATTACTCTCTGGTGGTTTCTGCGGGTACCGTACCGGTGAATGCCTGAGTCAGCTATCCTGCTGATGGAACACCAAACAAACTGAGAACACCGCGACGATACCTGTTATGCAAGACATGCTAATGAAAATGCAAATGCAATGACATGTTTATCAATTCCACAAGGTATTCTAACCCCTTGATTCCAGTCTCACATTAGATAAGCAGTGTAAGAAGATTGAGCCATTAGGAGAACTAGAAAACCCCGACTAGAATCAAGAAGAAGATATAAACCCTTAGAAGTAGATAAACATGTGTTAAATGATATGAATGCAAATGATGTGATGCAATGCAGTGACATGCAAATCAGGATTGCTGGATCCGCTTGAACATCTGTCAGGTTGCACTGTCCGAAGAGAAAACCCACTGAAGAATATAATACAAGATCAAAACTCTGCTCCAGAAAACTGGGTTGGTTGAAGGTTAAGGTTTCCTGAATTTAGCCCGCCCCTCACTGGCAGGTTCTAAGAACAGAAGTTCGTCAGCTTCTTGCCCTTCAGTCGAGAATAATATGTTTACCACTGAAGGTTTGGCATTATTACGAGACAAAAGACCTCCACTGACTCCCCTGAACAGGACATCCTAATAGCAAGTTCCCAGCCTCGGGGTCCTCGGATTGAGCAGCAAGAATGCGCCCACCAGAGCTAACATAAACGCGTCTCGGAGGAGAGGCCTCAACTGAGTTCTCGGGGAAGCGTCACCAGAGTCGACGATTTCTAAAGGAACATCTGTCATTATGGAACACCCATAGGACATAATATATCCAAAAGAAACCTCGTCTGGAATGTGGGTCTCATGAACGACTTAACGTAGCAACATGCCACGCAAGCCTCATGACCATCCACTCTAAAACCTGTGTGTACGCTCAAGCCTGGGTAGTAGGCTTATCACTCATAGAACATCCCACCCCAACAAACAAACAACCCAACAGAACCCACAGATACAGCAGACATATGTACATGAATGCAATAAGGTAAAACGGGTAAATAAATAACTGTACAAAAGAAATAAACACCCAATAAACAAATAACCTCCAAAAGCTAGGAAGGACTCGCTTAGGGAATTTATCTCCCCAACAGAGTCGTCAGCTGTCGCAACCTAAAAAGGGAATGAGAAAAAAAACAACCGGCGAAAAAAGAAATGACAGAAGAGTCGCCACCGTGTGTTATTTATCCCAAAGGAGGGAAAGGAAACGCTCGAAGTAAACCTGGAAAAAGGAAAGGAAAAGACAAGGTCTCGCAATCAAATCTTGGGTTCGGGAGTCGATTATGCGAAGGGAAGGTATTAGCACCCCTACGCATCCGTAGTACTCTACGAGATCCACTCTTGTTGTTCTTGTCTAAAGGGTGTGGGTTTATCTAATGTACTATTTACTAAAAGAGGGGTCAAAAGAAAATGACTCGCACGGATGTCGCATCCACTGCATACGTATCTCATCTGAATATGAGAATCAGAGTCTTCGTAGCTCGGCTACCTATGGGTTAAAGAGGAGTGTGCTCGCTAAGACATCGCGTCTTATGCCTACGTATCTCATCTGGAATGAGAATCAGAGCAAGCCGTAGTTCGGCTAACCTATTTGTTTGTTTTGTGATTTTTTAGGTGAACGACGTTACTACGCAATCTACCGGATGCTCGACCTTTGGAGACTTACTCGCCTGTAGTAGAAGGAGTTAACGTGTTCTTAGGAGAAGAAAAATCAATGAGTTTGTTTGTGTTTTAGGAATGCTCATGCAAAAAGGAAGTCCTAGACGAAGGAACCGTGCTACCTTAATTGACATGCAAACGAGAGACTATACGAAGCCTAGCAACCCTATGGGGAGACGATCACACCATACAAAACAAACATGCATAAAGTAAACACGCCAACAAGGGGTTCAAACATACATGGGTAGGGCTTTAGTCAAGAGGGGTCATATCAACCTCGACAAACAAGCCATGGAAGGGTAATCAAACGAGCTCTTAACCACTGACACTGAACGTCAGGGTGATCAGATCAAAAAGGTAATGAGGATAAGACCTCATAGCTCTTAACCCTGGATAGGGTGAGCTCATGACAAAAAGTGGGGATTCAGAAAGGTGGAACCCTCTCCACTGACTGACCGGGCAAAAGATCTTGGGCTTTTGTTCTGAAGCACCGACACGTAGTGCGAGCATAAAGAACGACACACAGAATAACGGGGGATTGACTACTAATCCCTTTTATCCGTCAATTGCCTCTTCGTGGAGGTCTTTAGGTACAAAAGTAAACACACAAAAAACATCGCCTCCTATCGAGGTCTTCCAGCTAAGAAAGCGGTAAAGTGCGGGAAAGATAAAGGGATCAAGAGATCTACCACACAGATAAAAATCGGAAGTAATAACAACTAAAGAAGCAAGAAACCCGATGATCTTTCAAGCTATCACCATCAAAGAAAGCAAGTCAGCAAAGTAATCGGATTAAATCTTCAAATGGTATCCCATAAATAAAGTGGAATACCAAGCAAGCTATCTCTTCAAGAGTCATGTGAGCCCTCACAAAAACTCAACAAACACGTTAGAATGACAAGATGGGGTGTAATCAAGAGTTGCACCAAACAGAAGGATCATAGCAACCACATGAATCATGCTATTAAAGTTCACAAAGAGCTCACAAAAAGCAACCAAGGATAGGAGGCCTAAACCTCTTGTCAAACAAATGCATCAAAAGGGTATCAAAACTCAAAGTCAGGGAGCAGGGATCCACACATCAAGACATGACATACATACTAAAACATGTACCCGGATGCAATAGAAAACATGTCATAACAAACACATAATAGATTAGAAAGCAAACAGAAAAACCAACTACTGTCACGATCGCTACTGTCTCGCTTAGCGAAGGCTTAGCGAAGCTTCGCTGCAGGCTCGCCTAGCGATGGGCTAGCGAATGCCTATGGGTTCTGGATTCTCCATTGATAACAGTACGATTTCAGTAACCCCAAACCCCGTGGTACCCATTTCAGAAATTAAGTGATCAAACATTCAAGGCATTGTTCTACACATTCATGCATATCTAAACTCACATGTGAAACCTAACGATACCCACTCTTCCAAATTCACCCATGATGCCTCATACATTCAGAAATTTCAAATTGAAAGCATAAAGTAATGGAAATAGGGCAAACCTGATTGGAGAGATCGAATGAAATTGAATTGCCCAGTTGGGTTTGCAAAGCAATCTTAGGGTTTATATGAGATGGAATTGGTAGAGGTGATCCTGTGCAAAGGAGTTTTTTCTTCAGTGTCTATGGAGGCTGCTCTGAATTCTGTTAGCTATTCTCTCTCTCTAGCTCCTCTTCTCTCTCTCTAGCTCGTCTTCTCTGGTTTTTGGGAGATGGAAGTCTAGAATTTATAACCTGATTTTCGTGGCTTGGTGGGCTCCAATGAGAGAGGTCCAAGTCCAAGATTTTTTGTTATATTCTTAAAACGCATGCGCTTCGCCTAGCGAAGAATTTGCTCGCCTAGCGAGCATGACAGTTCAGATTCGCTAGGCGAACCGAGCTGCTCACCTAGCGAGTATGACAGCCCAGGAACAAACTTTTTGCTCCTTCAAGATTAGCGTTTTGAATGATGAATAGACCCCATTTGAACATGTTGGAAGTAACTCAAGTCATTCCCTTGTGTTGACTGATGACCCAGATAGAACCCACAAAGTGTCTTGGATGATATTCAAGCTTCTTGGATCTAATTCTGATTGACATGATGAAATGCCATATGAAATGTGAAATGACCTAAAAATGAATGCATGAATGAGGGGTAAAACATAATCCCATGCTTCCAGGGAAAATGAAGGGTAAATTTTGGGGTATTACAACCGGATCAAAGAGTGAAGGTTTGCCAAGCACGCTTGAAGAAAGGTACCCCTGACTCCAGTTGTAAGGAAACAGGTCAATAACAACTTCCGACCACTGCTCTGCATTCATATTAAAAAAGAAGTTGACTAGTTGACCAAATCTGCCGCAGGAGAACCCCAAATCTACTTGAGGTATATACCCACTCCTAAATAGGATCGAAGTCATGGAATCTTGACCCCAGTGATAAAAAGTGCCTCGCTGAATTGTTGGACAAAGTAGTTTGATGTGTCCATATTTTCAACGACCGATCTCAAGCTATGTCCTCAAAGAGATTGACCGTTGATCGAAAAAATAACAAGTGTACTATTTTGCCTCTTGCAGTAATAAAGGAGAAATTCCCCGAATGTCGATCTCAAGGACTGCGTGTTAATATTGAGTTCGAATAATCGTTCAATTAAATAAAAACTAGTGTTAGGGGTTTTAGATTCAACTTTATAAAAATAATGGAAAATAAAATAAATAATATTGTAAAAAGGGTTTTCAAGGTAAAGGAACATGCCAGGGAAGGTGTGTAATTTGTTCCTGTAACAACTCCGAGTCATTATTGCATCAACAAATATCAATTAATTACTACCAGTTCTCAAGGGTATTTTCTCCCAAGGCCTTGGTGAGAAAACCTTTAATCGTCCAACCTTAATCTCTATGTCCATAGAAAATTACCGGTGAAATTAAGCCTTAATATATCGAGAATAATCTGGTTCATATAGGGTATCCATAGTCCTAGGTGATATCTAATGCAGAATAATCTTATGAAAGCATTATCAATGGCGGTCCAACCTAATTGTTAATCATACAACAATCTCAATTGTTCTGAAAGAGAAAGCATTAAACACATCAAAAGATTACGGTAATTTTGAAAAACAATATTGTCATTGCAAATGTAAACTCAAAGTCATTACAAATTCCAAATCAGAGACACCCCCATAGCATTGGGGGGTTTGGCTACTCATAATATTCAAGCAAATCAAAATATATAACAGAGGCATTACAAGTATTCAAATGAACTTTGATCTTGAATTGCTTCTGCTCATGAAAGACCGCGTTTCTCCCAAAACCTTGATTTCTCTAATTTTGAATCGTATCAATTCTTGTTCTCCCACCCTTGTCCTTCATTCCTCGTAAAAACTCTCCTAAATAGTGAAAATCCATTGGCACTGGTTGGAAATCCCCAAAACACCCTTTCAGCTCAATACTTGATAAAAAAACAAAAGAGTAAAAAGAATCAGCTCCTGAGCCAATACGGCCGTGTCAGCTGACACGGGTGGCCGTGTTAGCTGACACAGGTGGTTGTGTTGCACCACTGATTTTCCAATTCCCTTTTCAAGCTCAGACAACATGACACGACTCGTGTCAGCTGACATGTGTGGCCGTGTTGCACCATTGATTTTCCATTTTCTTGAATTCTTGTAAGGCTATCATCCTACCATCGCCCGTGTCAGGTGACACGGGTGCCCGTGATAGGCCTCTCGTAGCTTGGCCATTTCCTTCATGAAACACCAAATTTCTCCACTTTCTCGCGCCGAGTCTTTTGGGTATTCTACTTGGACCTAAAACGAAGAAAATGCACACACCCAAAGCGTAAAATGCGATAAAAAATAAAAATGATACTAAATAATGATGAAACGGTAAAATAAGCCATCAGTGAAATAAATAGACTCAACAAAACATTAATTAAAACAAATTAATACAAATTACCTGGATTCTCGCTGAATAAGTGATAAAATATATAGCATAAATGGTGACTGATCACAACCCCAAACTTATCTCATTGCTTGTCCTCAAGCAATTTATGTCACCCAAAAAAATAGTTGAAGAACCAACTTTTACCAAAATACTGATGAGATCTTTCACAACTTACTCATTCTTTTTCTTTCAGGGTCCCTAGCTTTCCGCAGTTATTTGTTCTGCCGCACTTCCACATAGGAGTACTACTTCACTTGTCAGCTTGTTTCACAAACTCGCCTAGACTCTCGGGGCTATAATGTTTGCACTTATGATTTCATAGTATGAAACACTGACTCTAAGCTTGAATGAATTCTCCTTTCATCTCACCTACACAATACACTTTCGAGGTCTTTCAGGTTATAGTGGGGCTTGGGTTAAGGTGGAATATGAAAGGGGTAGAAATGGTTTTTGGATTCATAGTCAATGTTATTATTCTTTTCACTGTGTTTGTTCTAACATATCATTTACATTTCTTTTTGTTTTTTAGTTTCGTTACTCAATTTTTTTTTGTTTTTTGTTTTATACCCAACTGAGTGTCTCTCATTCAGTGAGTGTTTTTCTTTGTTCCATCAAATTTCTCTTTTCTTTTCTCTTTCTTTTGTTTACTTTTTTTTTCGATGGTCGTTTTTCTTATTTTTTTTCCGCACTCACCTTACTTTCAGTTTCTTATGGGGCTACCCCAAACTTAGAATTGAACACAACTTAAAGAACATAACACTTTCTCTGAACAGGGTAAGGAAGTGTTTGGGCCGCGGGTTACATTCATGTGGTGATATATACAAATAAAGGGATACAAGCTCAAATTGGGTGAACGAAGGGTAATAATTAATAAGGTTGGATTGAAAGGCTTAGGGTTAAAATAAAAAACTTGCCTCAGTGTGTATACTAATGCAGTGAAATTCGAAGAGAACTTACGCAAACTATGAGTGATAGAGACATAACTGAATTATCTCTCATGATGAATCTTGTGTTTAACTTTTAATTCTCACCATGTTTGGTAAAGCTAACAATTTCTGTAATACCTCTAGTGTGTTGCAGCTTCCCTCTTAAGTTGGGATGTACATGGTTCCTTTGTTGGTCGAGCTCAAGAAAGTTGTGTCTGATCATCTTCAACAGTATCAACATTTTCGGGGGTAATTCTCTGGCAGTAATCAATCATCTATTATTACTAACCTTCGTCACTTATTCAAACACTGAGCTCCAGCAACTGTGTGTTACTTGACAACACTTAATCAAAATAAACAATCAATGTAGTAACAAAAACAATAATAAACAGAAACTAGTAAACCTCCACCAAACTTGAACTAAACATTGGCCTCAATGTTTTAGAACAAGAAAGAGAGAGGGTTGACTTAACTTGCCCTCATTGAGGTGGAGGAGGAAAATGCAATATCATGGATTACATTTCTTTCAGAATGGCTCCTTATGTCTCCCTTTGCTGAGAGACTGTATATCACCTGACTACAAAATAAAACAAATAACGAAAACGAAAATTCATCAATAAGTAAAAGCGTGGGTTACCATCCACTAAGCGCTTCGGTTAACGTCTCATGGCTCGACGGTTTACCAGGCCAATTCCTCGTCCTTGAGGATAAGGCCTCTCTTTCTTTCTTTTTGCTTTTGGACTAGAACCATAAATTTTTTCATTCTGAGTTGCTAATGGAGGTGGTGGTAGTTGAGAAGGCCTTCTTGCGTCTTTTTCTGATGTTGGTATGTTACTTTGCCTTCTCACATCTGTCCTGATCATGCCTACTTGGTAGTGATGTTCTTTTTCTACCTCTCGCTTCATGTTTTCAATAACATTCAAGGTTATTTCATCATCATAAACTTTTAAAGTTAACGTGCCCTAGTCCATGTCGAGATTTTGTCGACTTGTCCGCATGAATGGTCAACCAATAATGATAGGTGTCTCTTCATCTTCAGGTATGTAGCGGGAAATTCATGATCATTAAGCTATTGACAAGCTAGAGATCAATTAATAAGAGTCGCCACCGCGCTTTTATTATTTCCAAGGGAAAAGGGAAAAGTATGAACAAAACCCAAATAGTAAGAAGTTTTCAAATAAAAACTAATAAAAGTCAGAGATAACAAGTAAGGGGGTTGGTTACACAGAGGGAAGGTGTTAACACCCAAAGTGTTCTAGGTACTCCTAGGGAGCCCTTTTTGTGTGCATATGTATTTTGTACAAAGTGATGTTTACAAACAAATAGAATGGGGGGATGAGAAAAGAATTCATTAGTTATTTTTTGTGTTTGACAAGACCTTCGGTCTTGTGCCTATGTACCAACATAAAAATGAGGGATCAAAACCTCGTAGTTCGTGATACAAATTTCAAAATAAGTGCATTGCTTTTTAACAACAGTTAAGTTTGAAAGGAAGAAAGGCCTAAAATGGTTTGAATGAGTTAGTTCTTTTTGGATTTTTGAAAGTTTAAGTCAAGTATGGTTAAGTTTATTTACAAGTTTGATGTAAGAAAAATAAGTTTAAAAATGCAATGGCATAAGGCCAAAGTTTCTATCTTTTTGCAAAAGTGGTCAAAGTTTAGAACAAAATTAGTTCACACAAAGAAGGTTTTGAAAATGGAGGGAGATATTTTGAAATTAAAGAAATGGGGAGAAGATGAAGAGACTACCCTTTGTACAAAATTTAAAAGTTTAGAGTTGAAAAGATCTGACCAAATGGGTAGCAATCCAATAGACAAAAATGTCAATAGAAACCCAGAATTCCCTTGGAATTTTAGAATCAAGCAACACACAAATGCACAATTATATTATCTTGAAGAGCAAATGCATCAAATAAATATGGCCTCATCCAAGCTTATCCATTCCATGATCTTCTTCAGAAATAGCCCATGTAACAGATGAATTCCACAAGTCACAGGTTCAAAATAACAGCTTCACAATGATCATGTTGCAGATGAATCCTAGAGAGGTCTTCAAAGATGTATCAGATAAATTTCAAATTTCAAGCACTTGGTTCTTCACTAATTGGCATTGGCCAAGTCCTTTAGCTTAGGGAGGTTGCCTAGATTCTAAGTCCATTTGTCCAAGATCAAGCCAACAGTCCACTCAATTTTTTTTTAGGGTTTTTGTTATTATTATGTACATTAATGGTCAAAGACCAGACAAACAAACAAAGTATATACAAACAAGATATATCACACAATATGGTCCAAATGGACAAAGTGAAAATTGCATTAACATAAACAATTAGAATGATATGTACAATGGCAAATGAAATAAAGTGCTAAAAATAAATTGCATTGAGATAAAAACTTGAAATTAGAAGTCAATAGTTAGTAAGTTAGAGGTTAGTTTTGTTTTGCTTTTCATTTCAAGACATTCTTTGGAGAACACTCAACCCACTTATCACAAGCATGGATCCTTGAACCAAAACATCTTCCAAAGGAAGGAAAGAAGGCCAAGTTTCCATACAATACAATGAAAGAGGGGAGACTTACAATCTCACTAACTAGAATGCTTATGCCTTTTGTGTCAAAAATTTAGCGCTATGTTAAGCAATCGTAATTGGACTTATGTAGAAGTCACAAATATTTGAGGTCGGGCAATAGAATTTTGGTGTTAATGCATGTTAGAGACATAGTATAATGAACTATGCTCATGAAACATACCACACACAAAAAGTAATATGCAAAAGGTGTGGCCTAATCTCATCCATACTCATGTTAATTTTTCAATCAACTAGCATTAGGACTTTGAGATGTCATAGGCCAAATGGAATGAACGAATTAAGAAGAGGAATGAGATGAAGTGGGAAGGGGATGAATGAGATCACAAATTGATCAAAGGAGGAATTTTATTAAATTAATATCATTCATTCATTTTGGGAGATGAAATATACATTCCATCAATCCCCTAAATCCATTGATATTAACTTGACAAAGTCAAATCAACCTTGACCAAGGCCCAACAACAAAAGCAAACTCAAACAAGTCAATACAAATGGTAAGCACAATTAAAATGACATTTACTCAATTAAAAAATAATAAAATAATGCATTTAATCAAATATGTTTTGTCCAAGTCCTAAAATCTCATCAAAACACCAAGGAAATGGCCATGAGATTTATCATAGGTCAAACAAGGTCAAAGGACCTTGGAGAAAAAATTTCATAATTTTTGGACATTTAAAAATATTTTTAAACAATTAAAAACAAATGCAAAATCAATTAATTCATGAAAAATATTAATAATGATCTAAAAAATAATTTTTATTCAAAATATGAAAGAGAAAAATATTTGAATTTTTTTGGTGAAAGTCCCATATTTTTTGGATCAATATTGAATTTAATATGAATTATTGAAGAAAATGCAATTAAAATAAAAATTCAAAAAATCTAAATTACGTGGACCATCAGATCTCCCTCATTAATTGAGGTGGCAGATCTGATGATCCAAAATGCGCGCTCTACATGCACATGAGTCAACCGCGTGGAAAATGAGGTAATCACAAGGGACGATCAAGATTAGAACATGAGACTTGGATCCTATGGTTCAGAGGTTGACCAAGTCATCGCCGGAGCCATATCTCCGGTCATCTTCTCCGGTGAACCTCACCGGACTGGTCAACATAAACCATCACCAAAAAAAGAAACAAGGACATGATCTTGAAGAGAAAATGGCACTGAGCTCGACTCTGACCTCCAATTACTCAAATTCCAAATATATTGAGAGATATGTGGAATTGAAATTCGAGGTACATGAACTGAGTTGCTTTGATTTGGCCTCAAAGCAACTCAATCTTCTTGCCTACATTGGTAGGACTTCAGACAACCAAAGAATCAATGGAATTGAGTAAGAATTTAAGAGAATCGAAGAGTTTAAAATTTATGCAAATTACCTTCAATGGAGGTCTGAACTTGATGGATCTTGAGCTTGCTTGCACTTGGACTCACTCTACTTGCTTGCAGGAAGGGAATGGAAAGGTTTAGAAGCAATGGATTCCTGGAGAATTGAATTCTAATATAGTAGAGATTCAAGCTCAAATTCAAATGAATTTATCAGGTTTATCCTTTGAGAGTGAAGGGTTTTCAATGGGGAATCAAAGCTGGCGCAATGGTGTTCCGAATTCTGAGCAATTGAAGCTCTATTTATAGCTGCATTGTTTGATAATTGCATACTCACTTCCACTTTCCAAAATTGGCAAATGATGATGCAATGGTGCATGGGCGTGCATAGGCCCATGAAATGATAGCTGAAAGTCCAAAATTTCATATCATATGGTTTGAAGTTAGCTTAGATTGCAAGGCACATGTACATTGATGCTTGAAGATTGATCCATGCCAAATGATATCAGCCTGTTTAAGCCATGCGCAGCCTATGCATTTCAAGTCCAAAATGAATGAATTTGAGCTCTTTGGAAAGGTGAGATCAGGAGGAACAAGTTTAATGTTGAACACTTTTTAATTTGGAGCTTGGAACTTGGAGAAATTTGAGGTGGAAGTTTGGAAAAATTTGATATACCAAAATGTTTCTAAGTGTCAAGCCATATGTGTCAATATTCCACCTTGCTTAACGTTTTATGGGAGCTTCAAATGAGAAAAGTATCTTCATGAAAGTTGTATCTCTCTCAAAGACCTTCAAAATGGTCACAAATATCATGTCATTTGGATTTTAAATGATAGAGTTATGCATTTTTGAAATTTGAAAAAATCACTTGATCAATGGTATAGGTCAAAAGTGACCTATAATGTAGCCTCATATCACATGCTCAAAAAAGTTGAATTATCTCCCACTCCGAACATCAAAGTTGAATTAGAGACATTGAATTTGATTGTGAAACTTGGAAGTCTTTCATCTCATGAAAATTGAGCAAGTTATGGCCTTGGGAAGTTGACTTTCAAATTAGGGTTTAGACAAAATGACCTATAATGTTTCAACATATAAAATGATTTTACAAGCAAAAATAGATCTAGGTATCAACATGAAAGTTGTTTATAATGTAATTTATAGTAAGGTTTCTCTTGGAATCATTTTCATATGGTGAAAATTGTAGGAGATAGGGTCTAGGGAGACCTAGTTTTGATCAGATGAACTCATCTGGCCAACCACCATCAACCATCTTGCTAATTTCCAATTCTCTTGACTTTATTGGCTCATGGTAGATCATATATGCATAATATGATGATATTTGAAGTGTCCCTTGAGAAATTTGATCAATTGGTGAGATATCTTGTTGGAGAAGTTACTCAAGATACCTAGTCAAACTAGGGTTTCCAAGGCAAATCACCCTCAAACTCTTGAAGAAAACTTGATCAATATAACATGTAGATATCATTGGGACTAATATATGATACTCATAACCATTCTTGAATCAGTTCTTGGTTGTTCTCTTTGTTCATGAGGGTCTCACACCCTAGATGTGATCAATGAATCAATGAGATCGTGCCCTACCTACAAAAGAGTTAGATAGATGCAAAGACATATTTTTGGTATTTTAGTTAGTAAAAAGATAATATACAAGTATGATATAATCACAAAATTCTTGGTGATCTCTCCCAAAACAAACCCAATGAAAGAGGGGGTAAGGAGGATGCCAAGACATGATCCCAATGCTTATGCTTATGATGAAATTGCATGAGGGATCTTAGGGTCAAAATTGGGGTCTTATAAGGTATGTCTATGATCAAAAAATCAACAGGAAAACTCAATTCCCCTATTGTCACCAACACGTCTTCTGCTATCCCATATGCATTCTTTATCGAGTGATCTGCAAACTTCAGATATGTCCTTGTATCACTGACATTTTCGATACCCAACTTGTGATAGATTGATAATGGCATCAGACTCACACTAGCTCCAGAATTAATTAGTACCTTTTTGAAAGTTATCTCTTTTATAATGAATGATACTGTGTCTGCTCTAGGATCCTTCTGTTTGTTTGGAATTCCCTTACCTAGTGATATTGCACTACACTTTTCCTTCCAAGCTACCGGTTCTTCTACTGTTGGTCTCTTTCGACGATTACCCCTTCCATGAATTTTGTGTACATGGGCATTCACTCGAGTGCTTAAAACAAAGGCATATGACTCTCTATCTTTTTGAACATTGTCATGAATTTCTCAAAGTCTGTCTCTCTAGGTTCCTTTTTTGTTGCACTCAAAGGATATGGTAACTTAATCACATGTTTAGTCTCCTTTTTATTTTTCTCTTCAGTTGGCTTTCTAGGTGGTATAACTTTTTCATCTTTAGCACCCTTCTTACTTCTCGTCGTGACAACATTAACATTCTCACGATTTCTTGGATTTTGTACTGTTTCACTTGGTAAGGAACCTGATGTTCGAGAACTTGCTATTTGTTATGCTATCTGATCCATCAGAACTTCCAAATTTTTTATAGAGGCGGTGGTGTTTTTCTGATTGTTTCTAGTCCCTTCTTGGAACTAAATATTATGAGCGACCATTTTCTCAATGGAAATCTCCCAGTCTGCTTTCTTAGGAGCTTGTTGTTGCTGATGTTGTTGATATTGAGTCTGATATTAACTTTGACCCTGTTGTGGAACATTCCTTTTATGATCTTTCCAGGAGAAGTTTGGATGATTCTCCCAGCATGGATTGTAAGTGTTGGAGTAGGGGTTATTCTACTTCAAAAATTTTATCTCTTCAATTTTTTGAGGGGTTGCAAAGCAATACACCGTGTGGTAAGGTCCATTACAAATCTCACAACTAACGGTCTGAGCAGGTTGAACTTGAGTTACCTGTTGAGTACCTATATTCATAGCCTTCAACTTCTTTTCCACTTCAGCAGCTATTGTATCTTCCAAACGGATTTTATTAGTTTCCAACTTCAATAACTCCCTCAGGTTTGATCGTACACCTATCATACAACTCCAGATGCTCATTTGCAGTTATTGCTTCAATGATATTTTTAATACCGGTGGCTGTTGAGAAATTGGTTGAGCCACCGACTGCTGTATCAATCAACTATTTTGTCTTTATTTTGAGACCATTAACAAACATCCGCATCTATTCAGTCTGATCCATATTATGAGTTAGGCAAGCCACCAGGATCCTTTTGAATCTTTTGTAGGCATATACCAAAGACTCACCCTCCTTCTGTTTGAAGTTCAAGATTCCATACATTTTTCTCAGAAATACCGATGCTGGAAAATACTCATTTAAGAACACCTTTTCCATCTCTTCCCATGATGTAGTACTGTCGGCTGGAAGAGAATATAACCATTCTTCCGCCTCTTCAGCTAAAGTGAATGGTAACATTCTTAACTTCTTTGCTTCATCAGTATGACCATCAATTTTTAAAGTAGTACTCATGGTCAGAAATCTCTGCAAGTGCTTGTTTGCATCTTAATTCACCTTTCTGGTGAAAGGTTTTCTTTCAAGTTGATTGATTGTGCTTGGATGCAGTTGAAAATTAGTCACATTCACCAGTTGGTTGACAATTGATAATGTACCACCCGATGCATTTGCACCTCCATAGTCACCAATGAGTCTTTATGGAGGCGGAGGTCGAGGAGCTCCAACCATTGTTTCTGTTTTTGAGTCTGAATCTGAGTGAACTGAGGGAACTTCCTCTTTGGAATTCAGTCAAGCTAATCTAGCATGTTTGAGTCTCTGGTGAAGGGTTCTCTCGATTTTTACGTCAAAAAGAAATTCAGCTAAGGGATCTCCTCGCATAAACACATTAGACAGATTAATGAATGAAATTATATAAATGACAGAAAAATAATTTTGTTGCAGAGCAACAAAATTTTAATTGAACTAAAAGGAAAATCTATATTTTGACAGTCCCCGACAACGGCGCCAAAAACTTGATTAGAAAAATAGCAAGTGTACTATTTTTCCTCTTGTAGTAATAAAGGAGAAATTCCCCGAATGTCGATCTTAAGGACTGCGTGTTAATATCGAGTTCGAATAATCGTTCAATTAAACAAAAACTAGTGTTAGGGGTTTTAGATTCAAATTTATAAAAATAATGGCAAATAAAATAAATAGTGTTGTAAAAAGGGTTTTTAAGGTAAAGCAACATGCTAGGGAAGGTGTGTAATTTATCCCTGTAACAACTCTGAGTCACTATTGCATCAACAAATATCAATTAATTACTACCAGTTCTCAAGGGTATTTTCTCCCAAGGCATCTCTGTGATTTTGATATGCAATCACACTGTATGCCTGGTTGCGTATTCGATACCGACTAAATGCATTTTTACGATTCTAATACGACTTAAACACATTTCCTGCATGAATGTGTATCCCGATACAGACTTAACGGATTTATACGGTTTTGATATTGCTTAAGCACATTCCATTCCATATTACCTATCTGGTACAAACTTAATGCATCTATGCAATTCTGATATGGCTTAAACGCACCATCTAACTGAATGTGTATCTGATACAGACTTAACATATTTCTGCGATTTTGATACGGCTTAAATGCATTGCATGCATAAATATGTATATGATATACACTTAACACATTTTTGAAATTTTAATACGAATTAAACACATCCCATGTCCGATTGCATATCCGATACAAACTTAACACATTTATGCAATTTTGATACGGCTTAAACACACACCTCACACGACTTCTCATCTGAGGCATATTGAACACATTTCTACATAGCTGGCGCACCCCCATCGAATGTAGAAAATCCAATGGCATAGGTGGTGGAGCCTAGAGAGGTCCACCCCGATCCGAGCAAAACCTTGGGGGCAAAGACGAGGATCCTGCCCTTGGTGGGGAACACTCCTCTATGAAACGAAGCTCTGTACAAAGATACGACTATATAATGCCGACTTTGCCAATCCCATGCGTCACTTATGGGAACACAAGCAATTATCCAAGTGTGACATATAATCAATATTCTACTACAACAAATGCTAAAAATGGTGAGTAAGTATAGCAACAAAAAATGGTAGCTAACTTCATTCAATGTAACAAGTAGCAAAAAACATGAAAATTCCAGAGGCACATTTTCCATCTCATTAAAGTCAAGTGTGCTACTTCTTTCGTAAAGTAAATAGTAAATACTCTCATGCCAAAACAGATATCCCGTTGTAGTTGATGAACTTCAGTGGTTTGATCTAAACACACAGTGAGAATTTGGATCAAACTCTAGTCTCAACAAGGGTGGTTTCTTAGTTCGACAAAGGTTTAACAAGTAGTCTAAGTATGTTCATATGTTGATCCTACATGTTATAGTCGAAGTATGCTCAAGCATGTAGTAGTCGAAATGCTAGAATTATTAGCATGTCGAGTTGGTCCTATTTTGTTTAAGCCCAATTATTTAAGTTATCTTAATATTCTATAAATAGACTAGTTCTCTCATGTTGTTAGGAGTAGTTTTGGTTGTTGTTATTCACTTCTAATCTTTAAACCCTAATAGATAAAGTTAATAGTAAAATAGTTATAACCAATCCCAGTTTTCTTCTTTATTCTCTCTCTTTTGTAAAACCTAATAAGGTTTCATGTGTTTGTTCAACAAACCTAATCTTTCTCGTATTTTGATTTGTTCTTGACGACATCAATTCACAACAAACTGGTGCGATGAGCGGGAAGGATAAGATGTCATCAACAAAGTATGAGATCGATAAATTCACCGATGTGAATGATTTGATTTTGTGGCACTTGAAAATGCAAACTCTACTGGTTCACCAAGGTTTGTTAGAAGTGTTAAAAGGACCAGAGAAGATGGATGTTTTCCAAATAGAGAAGGAGAAGACAATGATGATCGAGAAAGCCCACAACGCCACTATATTGAGCCTTGGTGATAAGATTCTCCAGCATGTTTCGAAGGAGAAAAATACAGCTGGTGTGTGAACGAAACTAGAAGGTTTGTACATGACGAGATCATTGGTAAATCATCTCTACCCAGAATAAGATTTGTATTCATTCAAGATGAGTGAAGACAAAGTCTTGGTTGAGCATCAGGATATATTCAACCTGTTGATTCTTGATCTTGAGAATATCGAGGTCAACATTGATGATGAAGATCAAGCATTGTTGCTGTTGTGTGCTTTACCTAAGTCTAATGCTCATTTCAAAAAAACTATCTTCTATGGAAGAGATTTGTTGACCTTTGAAGATGTTCAATCAATCTTGTACTCTAATGATTTGAATGGACGAAAGGAGAACAAGCCTTCGACAATTGGTGAAGGATTGACCGTAAAACGAAAATTCACAAAGAAAGATGGTAGGTTTGAGGATAAGAAGCATAAAGTTCTACAAAATTCTTATGGTGGTAATGCTTCTGCTATTAGGTTTTATCATTGTAAGAAGAAGGGTCACACAAGAAAGGTGTTCCCTGATCAATTGAATAATCATGGTGGAAAGGATAATGGTAATGCAGCCATTGTGCAAGATGATTATGAATCATCTGTTGTCCTGGTGGTTTCAAGCAACAACTCTAGCAAGGAGTGGATTATGGATTCAGGTTGCAATTGGTACATGACTCCAAACAAAGACGTGTTTGAGGAGTTATGTGATCAAGATGAGGATCAGTGCTACTGGGAAATAACAAAGCTTACAAAATTACAGGTATTGGATCTGTAAAACTCAAGCTCCATGACGAGTCAATAAGGTTATTGAATGATGTCAGGTACATACTTGATCTTAAGAGAAATTTGATTTCTCTTGGTGAACTCGACAAGAAAGGATATGTTTTCAAAGGAAAGAAAAGTATCATAAGGGTAATGAAGGGGTCAAATGAAGTCTTGAGAGGCGTGAAGAAATAAGGATTGTATACCTTTGAGGATGAGGTTGTAAGTTGTTCAGCAAATGTGGCATCCACAAAACTTGTGTCGAAGACTGAGCTATGGCACAAGAGGCTTGACCATGTCAGTGAAAGAGGTATGGTCAAATTGTCGAAACAAAATCTACTTTGTGGTGACAAGATCGAAAAACTGGAGTTTTATGAACCTTGTGTATTTGGTAAGTCCTGTAGAATGAAGTTTAACAAAGGTAAACAAAGAATACATGGATCCCTTGATTACATTCATACTGATCTTTGGGGGCCTGGAAGGAATCCTTCACACTCAGGTGCAAAGTATTTTCTATCAATAGTTGATGATTATTCTAGAAAGTTATGGGTATTCATCCAGAATACTAAGGATAGAACTTTTGAAAATTTCAAAAGTTGGAATACTCTGGTCGAAAACCAAACTGGCAGGAAGGTCAAGAGGATGAGGCTTGACAACGGTCTTGAATTTTACAATGAGGCTTTCGACAACTATTTTATTGCGTCTGGTATTGCAAGGAAAAGAACTACGACAGGAACTCCCCAACAAAATAGTTTGGCTGAAAGATTTACTTGAACCATTCTGGAAAGAGTGAGTGCATGTTTGTTAGTGCGAGATTAAATAAGGTGTTTTGTGCAAAAGCTGATGTGACTGCAACATACCTGATAAATAGGGGCCCATCGACTTCCATGTGGATGAAAACACCTGAAGAAGTATGGTTGAAACATCCACCTAATCTCGCCAAACTTAGAGTTTTTGGCTATTTAGCCTATGCTCACCTTAAGCAAGACAAGGTCGAACCTAGAGATTTGATATGTATGTTTCTTGGATTCCCTGAAGGAGTCAAAACTTATAGGTTATGGTGCCTAGAGCCAGGTCACCGAAGGTGTATCACAAGTCGATAAGTAATTTTCAATGAAGCGGAAATGGCGTTCAAGAAAGCTGATGATGCTGGTTGAAATATAGATATCTCTGAAGAAGAGCTGGATCAGGGAGAGATTCCTATTAAGGTGGAGCATGTTGATGCTAAATTGCATAACCCAGATGAAGTCGAAGAAGATGCATAAGTTGTTGGTGAAGTTGATGAGACTGATAATGACTACTTACTGGCAAGAGATAGGTCAAAAAGAGTCATCAAGCCACCTCATAAACTTGGTTATGCATATCTCATAGAATTTGCCTTAATCTTTGCAAGTGAGTTCCTTGATGAAGAACCTAGAGATTACAAGGAAGTTGCGAGGAGTCGAAATAAGACTAAATGGCTGAAAGCCATGGATGATGATATGAAATCTCTTCATGATAACAACACTTGGGAGCTAATTGAGAAACCTGCAAGGGCTAAGTTAATCAATTGTAAATGGATCTTCAAGGTTAAGGAAGGAATTAAATGAGTGATGTCGAAGAGATTTAAGGAAAGGTTGGTTACTAGGGGTTTCACTCAGAAAGAAGTTGTCGAATTCAATCATGTTTTTTCACCTATTATAAAGCATAGATCCATTCGAATGATGCTTTCTATGATGATGAAGTTTGGCGTAGAACTTGAACAGATGGATGTCAAGACTGCTGTAACACGGTGGGAGAACTGACTTTAGTTAAATGTTGCGGATAGCAAGAGTCGCCACCGACTTTTATTTTATCCAAAAGGAAAGGACATAAAAGAACAGGAAAGACCTTAAAAATATTTTGAGTTCGGGGGGTAGGTTATACAAAGGGAAGGTATTAGCACCCTTTATATCCATGGTTATCCATGGGCTCTTAGTTACTTAGCTCACTTTGTTTGTTTGCAAGAGTGTAGTGTGGGATTAGAAAAATTTCTTTAAGTACTTTGTAATGGCCCTCGTATGGGTGTATACAAAGCCTAATTTAGAAATTGTGAGGTGTAAAAGTAATTTTGAAAAGGATGAGCAAGTAACTATGAGATACCTACCCTAGATTAAGTCTTTCGTGTTCTCGTATATTCTTTCAATGGTAAGACTGTCCCTATTATTAAGGAATATGTAGTCATTACCTTGGATGTGTTTAAGGGACGGGCGTAGGGTCATCGTATGGTCAATGAAGGCAACATAAGGGGTGTCTTTAGCAACTCGTAGGGACTATCATCATATTTACCGAAGGGACAAAATCATTATATCGTAGGCAACCTCGTAGGGACTTGATCTTTTAAGTTTATAGGGACTTGATGATTTTTTCTATTTGAAGGGACTTTGCTTAAGACACCCCTATTTTCGGGGGACTTGACCATTTAAAGAAGGCAACCAAGAGGAATACCCTAGGAAGTACAGATGGCGACCAAAGATCGACTTACGTGTGTGAGTGTTATTTTTCAGATATTTGTCTTGAATTTAATTTTCTAAGTTCAATTATTTACAGTTAGTTTTTTGCACTCCCTAAATTACTAACCATGCAATAAATATTTACAAAAATAAAAGCAAGAAAAATAAATTCCTAAACTATTACATGGCTATGGGACATATACATAATAATCAGGCGAGAAAGAATAAATTTACAACCTATACATTTGTTCCTAACAAAATTAAAATAAGGAAAATAATGAAGCAAAAATAGAATAGATAAAAGCAAATAATAATAAAATAACAAATAAACAATGGTAATAAAGAAATAATAAAATAACAATAATAATAAAGTGATAATAAAAAGGTTAGAATTTTAAAAGAAATTATTTTAGGTTAAACAAGTTAGATTTTTTTAGAAGTTATTAGAAAAATATGAGTTTAAAATAAATTAGTAATAATAAAAGAATTTAAAATACATTAATGTACAAATTATAAAATAAAAGAGTTATATGAAAAATATTAAGTTTGTTATTTACAAAATAAATAAAGGTTATAGAAAATATCAAATTATTAGATTAATAGGTTTATTATTATTATTCAATTAGAAAAATGGTCAATTAGATTTTATTTACAAAATATATAAGGATTTATTATTATAAGTAAGTAATAAAAAAACAAGTTATTAAAATAGTTAGTATTTATTATTTATTTACAAAAAAATATAAAGGTTATAAAAAAATATTAAATAATTAATTTAGTAGGTTTTCACGCCCTACATTACTAAACCACGCAGTTAATATAGGACCAATTGCAGGAATTTAAATGGCAGAAAAATAAAATGGCAGAAAATAAATGGCAGAAAATAAAATCCTAATTATTACAATGCTTTGGTGCAGTTACATAATAAAGATGGCGAAAAGTAAAATTGAAAATATTACAAGTTAAAACTTAAAATATTACAAGGGCGAAGCAGTTACAGTGTATGAATAACATAAATAAGAGTGAAAATAGGAAATAATAATAAGGTTTGTTAAGGTTTAAGAAAAGGTTTATGGTTTAAAGGAAATAACACGGTTAAAGTTTTAGGCTTGAAATTTAGAGTTTGTGGCGAAATTGTCAGGGTTTAGGAAAAATCAGGGTAGTTAGTTATGAAAAAAATATGCAGATCTAAATATATGTATATAAAAAAAAATATGAATTAAAAAAAAACAACGGCGTTGCTAGCGCAAAATTGCGATCATCGCAACTGGATCGGATAACACAAATGTCACGTCTCATACACGTATATGTGAAAACGGCGTATCGACACGATCCGATCCGAAAACATAATCAAATTATAACATAAAATAGAAATATATATATATTTAACCAAACCGCATGTATCTGGAATACATAACACAGTCACACATATGAACATGTATTTGAAACACAGTAACAAATATATCAACAAAATAGATAAAGTATATATCATATATAAACTATTACCAAACTGTGTGTACGATAGTATAGATCAGCCACTCTCAGTTTCTCTTTTTTGTTCTGTCTTTTTGGCCTCTCTCTATCAGTCATGCTAGTAAATATATATAGGAACAAATTAGGTTAATGATAATGGGCCTAAGTTTATTTTGAAACCCAATATTAAATTAAAAACTGAATAAAGTTAAATAATTAAAATAGTTAAAATTAAAATAAAAACTAATTAACCTATTTATTTATTCTAGACCCAATATAAAAATAAATAGACTAAAAAAAAATAAAAGTCGGGCACCAAAATGCTCGAAAAAATAAAATGAACACGTCAAAATAATCAGCGCGAAATAAATGACTCGGAAAAATACAGCGTTTGGTCGGATTTTGAAATAAAAATTATGACCGTTTAAACTGCTCAGACTGATCAACATATGACCAAAAATAGTCGTAAAAATATTTTTAGCATGTCAAATTAAACCACGTGAACCGCAGATTAATGTTACCGACATTTGCAAACTTAAACTTGATATTTTTTCATTGACTAATTTTAGGCACAGTTAAAAAGTTAATTTGACCAGTCTATTTGTAAATTCCGAGAAATTATTCCGGCTAATATTAAGACAGAAAAAAATGTTATGCTATGAAGATGATGCAAATGAATGTGAAATAAAAAATTGGTTAGAGTTAAAAATAGAGGGCAAATTTTAGGGTGCAACAGCTGCCCCTGTTCAATTTTCTGAAACCTGAGGAGTTAGATTGGCCTGTGCCATTCGTGACTTGGAAGGTTGAAGGGGATTGAACACAAAAGCCCAAAAATTTGCACTCGCCGGTGCGTAAAGTAACACTAATGACTAGTTGTATATGCTTAAGTGGGCTTGAAGATGCCACTTGGAAGAACTGGAGATGGGCTTATAGATGCCATCTATAATATCAGGAGGTGATAATATCTTGATGTTGATACTGGATATCAGTACTAGGTCTTCGTATAGGCCGTCTCTGAATCGTATCTAAGAACGTACTTTTAATTTAAGTGTCAGAACCAAATCTTCGTGGCGATTTCTTTCTGAATTAAGTATCAACACTAGACCTTCGTGTAGATCGTCTCTGAACTGTTGTGAATTGTTGAATAGACCAGTAGAAATAAATCTTCGTGATGATTATCTCTTCTGGAAATATCCTGGATTAGGGAATAGATCTTCGTATAGACCGTTTGCCTACTATCCAAGAACAAAAGAATATCAGGATTAAATCTTCTGAAAATATCCTGAATTAGGGAATAGATCTTCGTATAGACCGTTTGCCTACTATCCGAGGACAAAAGAGTATCAGGATTAACTCTCCTAAAAACATCCTGGACTAGGGAATAGATCTTCGTATAGACCGTTTGCCTACTATCCAAGGACACCTTGAGTAATGATTAAGTATCAGCACTAGATCTTCGTATAGATCGTTTCTGACCTGTTGTGAATTGTTGATAGTATTTTATCTGTATATAACCATCCTGCAAGGTGCATCTAAGTAAATGTATTATGCACTTATGGATATGCTATGGTATGATGTAAGTGATGTATGTATGAATCATGCGGCCTGAAGCGTCCGGATATCTTTGTATAACAACTGCTGGCTAGGGAAAATAAATCCCGATTCGTTGCTGAAGAGTATGAGGAACTCGTTCCCGTCTTGTTTGATAGTATAGTATTTGTCACTTCCCGTATTCGTTCGTCGTACTTCTATTGAAGGAATAAGTTCCTGAGTATCCCGACTGAGGATAAAAGAGATGGACATAAATTCAAGGGGAGACGTAATTCGAAGTATCTATAAAGATAGATTTGCTCTACTGGGGATTTGTAGTGGGGATGAACCGGCGAAGCTTCGTTGAACTACTACCCTCGTTCGTCCTTAGTAAATACTATTACTGCATTTTATGCATTTCTGGTAGACATCAATCGTATTCAAAAGCATACATACATTCAAACACAACCAATGGACGTTTTCGCTTATGTAAATAGAGTAAAAGTAAATCTGGATTCAAAGATGAAATTTTATTTATATCACAAAGTGACCTATACATAGGCAAGTTTGTACAAGGAGACAGAAATCCTAGTAAGAGGAATTCGTCGTAAATTTTTTATAAAACAAAGAAAACAGCTATGTGAAAAATGATCCTATTGAGTTTCAATTCTACTATTGCCATTATCTTCAAATATCTCATCTTCTGCTGTTGAGACAGAAACGATTGGATTGATCTTTATCTGTTTGAACTTGATTTAGGTAGCACCATCAGTTGAAGTTACATGAGTGATCCAAACGAGACATAGTCATACGCTTTAATCCCTAACTTTTGCCTGGATTGCCCTTTCAGGTTTTCAATCCACCGGGATACCCTTTTTTGCCCAAGCCGCCTTTTCAGGTTTTCGACTTGCCGGGTGTACATTTTTTTTATATATATCCCTAATTTTTGCCCGAACCCTTTTGGTTTGCCGGGATGCCCTTATTTTTGCCTAGGCCAGTCAACCTAGCGGGTCTCTTTTTATGCGTAGTATTTTTTAACTATGTCTGCGTTTACAGGCTGTGGAAAGTCTTCACCATCCATAGTAGTAAGCATCATGGCACCTCCTGAGAATACTCTTTTGACCACAAATGGTCCTTCATATGTAGGAGTCCACTTGCCCTTAGGATCACCCTGTGGTAGTATGATACGCTTGATTACCAAGTCACCAGCCTGATATACCTTTGGCTTAACCTTCTTATTGAAAGCTTTGATCATCCGTTTCTGGTACATCTGACCATGACAAACAGCTGCCAACCTCTTCTCATCAATCAAATTTATCTGGTCGAGTCGAGTCTGAATCCACTCATCTTCATCCAAGCCTGCATCCTTCATGATTTTTAAGGAAGGGATCTGAACTTCAATGGGCAGAACTGCTTCCATACCATAGACTAAGGAGAATGGGGTTGCCCCTGTTGAAGTACGTATTGTAGTACGATAACCATGAAGAGCAAATGGTAACATCTCGTGCCAATCCTTGTAAGTAACAGTCATCTTCTGTAGAATCTTCTTAATATTCTTATTAGCAGCCTCCACGACGCCATTCATCTTTGGCCGGTACGGAGAAGAGTTATGGTGTTTTATTTTGAACTGCGTGCAGAGTTCAGCAATCATCTTGTTGTTCTTCCGGAGAGAGCAGGTTTCTCAGATGTATATTTGATAAGATCCATCTTAGAAATCAATAAAGTGGTATGATTCAACATATACTGTCTTAGTCGGCGAGCAGCCTAAGCCAAAGCATAACAAGCTTTCTCGAGCTGGGAGTATCTTGTTTCACAGTCGGTACCTTTTGCTAAGGTAGTATATTGCATGCTCTTTTCGACCAGACTCGTCATGTTGCCCCAACACACACCCTATTGAATTTTCTAACACGGTCAAATACATGATTAAAGGTCTTCCTTCAACCGGTGGCATCAGATTTATAGGTTCTTGGAGATACTTCTTGATTTTGTCAAAAGCTTCTTGACATTCATCATTCCATATCATCTCTTGATTTTTCCAGCGAAAACCTCTACATAGTCACGTAACATCCGACTCAATCTTTCTTTGACACTGTTTTCCAAGCCTGCTCCTATTTTGACTTCTTTCTTGTCTACTTCAGTACCCAGATTTACAACCTCAATTGATTCCTCATGCGGCTGTGTAACTTTCTCTTCTTGTTGTAATAACCTAGCAAGCTCTACAAGTACTTCACAATCTTCATCCTTTCCATCTTCAGCTTGATAGATCGGATTCTCGAAATTATAATTGGCAATAGTAGAACTGTTATCAACAGGATCCAGAGTGGATGAGGATCTGCATTTTAGTGATGTGGGTGTGTGTAGGAACACATAGCTGATGAAAATAAAATAAAAGAAAAACAAAGAGCCCAATATTTACGAAAACGAAACGTCCATTGATTTTTATTGAATGAAGTATGCAAATGAAATGACATCCCGAAACAAGCATACCATTGTGCCCCGGGTAAGGCACAAGGCTTAAAAGTTTAATTACAAACTTAAAAATAATAACACAGTAATAGTATTTACTCCTGACTAAAGGAGATAGGAATAACGTCTTCAGTCTTCCAATTGTTGAGCCCATCACCCACAGTAGGAAAAATCCAGTTATCCAGATTGTAGTCTTCATTATAGTCACCCACATCATTGATTTGATCTTTCATGTTCCCTGGATTGGTGATACGAACAGCACGAGCACGACGAATAGCCTTCTGGGACTCTGTAGTGAAACCCAGACCAAACTTGTCAGACTTGTAAGGAATGTCGGGAAGCTGACCCCAAATAGTACAACCACCTTCTTCAACCACAGCTCTAGCATCTTTGAGGGAAGCCATTGTAGGAGGTACTCTGGTAACCACAGGAACTCTTTTAACCACAGGAGGAGCTTCAGTAGCGGGAACGACCCAAGGAACTACTTCAAATGTCTGGCAAGGAGTCTCAACATATTCACCTTCCACTTCAACATACTTAAATGTATTCACATGACTGACCATATATTCTTCCTCTCCATAAACAGTTACGATCTTTCCCTTCACTGGATATCTCAGCTTCTGATGTAGAGTGGAGGTCACAGCACCTGCCCCGTGGATCCAGGGGCGCCCAAGCAAACAAGAGTACGCAGGACGAATATCCATTACATAGAAGGTAGAATCGAAGACTTGAGAGCCTACTTTGATCGGGAGATCTATTTATCCATGCACCACTCTTCTTGAACCATCAAAGGCTCTCACCACTATATTACTTGGTCTTAACATAGCATCTTCAGGACTGAGCTTGTTCAGAACCTCTTTGGGGAGTACATTCAATGAAGAGCCATTGTCTATCAACACATGAGTCAAGGTAGTGCCCCTACATTCAATGGAGATATGTAAAGCTCTGTTATGGTTTCTTTTGGCAGGAGTCAAGTCAGCATCAGAAAAACCTAACCCATTATCATAAGTCAGATGTGCAACACAATTTTCAAATTGATCCACAGAAATTTCATTTGGTACATGAGCAATCCTTAAGAATTTGATCAAGGCTTTAGCATGAGCCTCAGAACACAGCAACAAAGACAACATGGAAATTTTGGAGGGAGTATGCCCCAACTGGTCAACAATATCATAATCACTCTTACGAATGATCTTCAGCACTTCTTCCATCTGTTTAGAGAGATTTTCAGCAGTCGGTGCTTCAGCTTGCACAGGTTCAACCACATGACCTTTGCCTCGAGCATCAGTACTTGGCTCAGAAGTGGAGGTAGTAGTTGGAGGAACTGTATTTTTTGAGGTAGCTGGAGGAGAGAAAATTCTTCCACTTCTGGTAATCTTACTAGATCCAGCAATATTATCAACATCAAGGTTATCATCAGTAACAGGTGTATCAGTCAAAGGTTCCTGCTTAACACCATGGATATAAACATCAGAACCGTAATTCCAGGGTATAGCTTTATCCAAAGTATAAGGAATAGGGCCAGGAGTGGTAATAATCATGGGAGGCACTCTAACTTCAGCAACAGTCTTCACCAGGCCTTCAGCAGTAATTTTGATAGGACCCTTGGAAGTGATCTTGACAGGGCCTTTGGAGGTAATCTTCACTGGCACTTTATCAACCATATCCACATCTTCAAACTTCTTACCTCGAGTTAGGTGTTCACACATACTTTCCACAGAAGGAGTTCTCTCAAACAATATAGTGTAATTGTCCATGAGGCGTTGAATACCATCTTTCAACTTCCAGCAGCTATCAGGTTTGTAGGCACAATAAAAACAGTCTTCGTTGCAACCTGGAAAGAATCCAGCCTGCACCAGCTTCTTCTTGATAATAGATAAGGGAGTAGTCACATCTGCTACTGAGGAAACATATGAAACTTCATCAACAGCATTAACAGTCTTCTCATGATTGGGCATGGGAGCAGTAATCACATTTGGAGTCCCAGGAGGGTCAAATTCAATCTCCCCAGCTTCAATCATATCTTGAATCTTATTTTTCAGCACCCAGTAATTGTTGGTGTCATGTCCCAGACAATTAGAATGATAGGCACATCGTGCATTAGGATTGTACCGAGGAGAGGAAGTATTAGGATTCTGAGGAGGGTCCTTCAAAGTAATGAGTTCCCCTTTCAACATGTGTTGCAAGGCTTGGGCCAGTGACATGTTGATCTTGGTGAATTGTCTTCTAGGCTTCTGTTGATTACTCTGTGGTAGCTCTGGTGTTGCAGGAGTAGGATTAGAAATGTGAACTGCTCCTACGGATTGGTGACTTCTGTTACGGCCATGTTGACCATACACAGCATTAGACTCCTTCTTTCCACTAGGGGGCTTCTTTGCAGTGCTTGATGAAGAGGCACCCACCTGTATCTTACCACTTCTTATACCACTTTCCACACGCTCTCCAGTCATTATCAGCTCAGTGAAACCAGATGATGAGCTTCCAATGAGGTGACTATAGAAAGGACTATTCAGCGTACTCATAAACATATCCACTAGCTCCCTGTCAGTCAGAGGAGGTTGAACTCTGCCAGCCAGGTCTCTCCATTTCTGGGCATACTCCTTGAAATTCTCCTTAGCACCCATTGACATGCTTTGTAGCTGCATGCGAGTAGGTGCTAAATCAACATTGTATTGGTATTGCCTGTAGAAGGCCTCAGCAAGATCATTCCAATCACGGATATTGACACTCTCCAATTGATAGTACCATTCCAATTGAGCTCTAGACAAGCTCTCTTGGAAGAAATGAATCCATAACTTCTTATCAGCAGTATGTGGTTGAATCCTCCGGACATAGGATCTTAAATGCAACTTGGGACATGAGATACCATCATACACCACAAAAGCAGGAACCTTGAAACCAATAGGTATAACCACTCCAGATATTAAACTCAGATCTTCAAAATCCAGCCCAGAAGATTTTTGTAACTCCATAGCATTCATTCTATCCACCAGCATCTTGTACTTATCTTCATTAGGATCATGATAATAATTCGCTTCAGAATCAGAATCTCCCACAGTATCATGGGGACTACCTCCCTCTTTCTCAGAATTTTCAGACTCATAATCATCAACCTGTTCCTTTGTCTTGATAGGGCCTCTGAATCTTCTTCCCAGATTGATAAGGCCTCCTGATCTTCTAGTCTTCTTCTTCTTCTTAGCCAGCAATGTCTTCAACTCATCTTGCCCCTTGGACAAGTTCAGAATCAACTCTTGGAATTGTGCATTCTGAGCCTGGAGATCTTTGACAGTCTGTTCAAGAGCCATTTCTGCTGAAATAAACAGCGAGAAGATAAATTACCTGTTCATAAGAAACCTGTGATGCAATAATATGGTATGTAGATGCTTATGCAATGTTTTCAAGGACCGTAGGATTTAAATTTGTTTAAACCACCAAAAAGTAATCTTTTATTAGTAATAAACTTGTTTGCCCCTTGGGCTTACAATAAAAATGAAATGAATACAAAAAATGGGGTTTTAAGTCTCCCATGGACGTTTCCTCTTTGTGTTGAGGTATGAGTTGAGATTCCGCTCCTCGTGAAGTTGTTTTGTTAGCTCCAGGATTCTTTCCTGACTTGCCTTGTAATGAGTCTCAAAAGTATCTCTTTGCTCCTTCAACTGGATCCAGGACCTCTGTAACTCTTCCATGTCAGTGGGCATGTCTGGATGAAGAATGATGTAAGAAGTATCTCCTTCAGCAACAGGCTCCATGGTAACTGGCAGGATAGCAGGATATGGCATCATAAGAGTCTGAGCACGAGATCGTACCCATCTGAGATATGGTTCCATAGGAATAGTGTACTTGGGTTCCAGAGTCTTGCTGTCAACCGTGTTCACTTTACCCCATGCTCGTATGAACCTTTGACGGTAACCTTGAAGATCGTTGTCGTAGTCGAACACAATACCCTGAATAAGCATGTCATGAGGACCATCAGTCCGAGCGTAACCAAATTGACGTAGAGCTAAAGAAGGGTTGTAGGTAATGCCCCCTCTTATGCCAAGGAGTGGCACATTAGGGAACTCCCCACAACGGTCAATGATGGTAACATTCTCCATAGATCTAGAGCACCAACGAATATCTGAATGAGAAAGTGACATAATCCTCTTGGACCACCTGAACCCTTGTTCATTCTTCATCACTGATCGAGGAAGGTGAGAAATAAACCACCTAGATAATAGAGGTATGCAACACATCAGAGTTCCTCGTGCCTTCGTAGTACGGGTATGAAGAGAGTGTAAGATGTCTCCAAGTAATGTAGGCACTGGATTGCGAGTCAGAAATATATTGATGGCGTGTACGTCTATGAACTGGTCTGGATTGGGGAACAGTACTAAGCCATAAATCAATAGGGCTAAGATCTCCTCAAAAGCATCATAACTCATAGCCTTCAGGAATACTTGAGCTTTCTCCATCAATACCTTAGCAAGAATACCCTTAACTCCACTCCTTGTTTCTAGGACAATGTCTGATTTCTTTAAATGTAAGGCTGCAGCAATGACTTCAGGTTTAGGCTCTTTTTCCAAGCCTGTGAAGGGTTTCTGATCAAGAATAGGTATACCCAGAAGCTTGGAGAACTCTTCCATTGTAGGAACCAGCTGATAGTCGGGAAATGTGAAGCAATGATGTTTAGGGTCAAAGAACTGAAACAGGACACTCATCATGTCTTCATTGAACCCTGAAGTGACTAGATCCAGTAGGTGACCATGCCTCTTGATGAACTGGGAGTTTTCCGAAACTTGAGAGACCAATTCCTTAAGCTTAGGAGGTATTCCTACAAAGTTGATCCGGATAGTATTCCTACGAGCAGAAGCCATGACCAACAACAAAGAACAAAGATAAATCCTTTGGTCCTTGTAATGGTTAGTGAAAATGCTATGCTTATGATGCATGATGATGCTATGATGTTATGCTCAATCACAAACATGTGGCACACACAAACAAGTCACACAATAGCCCTAGGTTTGAAGGCTTGCATGAGGTTTAAAGGTAAGTACCCTCCCCTGAAGTTTAGTTGATTCATCCTGTCCTACAAAAGTAACCAGGTTCTAAGGGATCTCAAAATCATTGATCCTTCACAAGGGTGGTTGTTCAGTAGGCAACTTACTTGCCAACCAAAACCCTCCAAGTTTAGGATCTCAATGAGTGTAGTATCGAGTATCAACCAACTTCAGTCTTCACCAAAGCCGGTTATCTCACTACTTTCTAAAGGCCAAGATGGGATGACTAGGGTTCTAAAAGTCAGTTAGTGTATTGACAACATATGGCAGCCTCATATTATCCTTAACTTGCTTAAGGAACATAAGCACCAACCAAGAAGTCACACTAACTATGGCCACCAGATCAACCATATCGATATACGCCGTACAGTTTCCTTGGTCTATTGCCATTTACCTAAGGTACACTAGATCCGGGTTAGGGTCTTTCACACATAAGAGCACCCAACAGATAAGTATAAAGCAAACAAGGCAAACAATTTTAAAGTGATCTAATTCCTAAGGGTACCCCTCTTTTATTAAGTCCCCAGCAGAGTCGCCAGTTCTGTAACACGGTGGGAGAACTGACTTTAGTTAAATGTTGCGGATAGCAAGAGTCGCCACCGACTTTTATTTTATCCAAAAGGAAAGGACATAAAAGAACGGGAAAGACCTTAAAAAGATTTTGAGTTCGGGGGGTAGGTTATACAAAGGGAAGGTATTAACACCCTTTATATCCATGGTTATCCATGGGCTCTTAGTTACTTAGCTCACTTTGTTTGTTTGCAAGAGTGTAGTGTGTGATTAGAAAAATTTCTTTAAGTACTTTGTAATGGCCCTCGTATGGGTGTATACAAAGCCTAGTTTAGAAATTGTGAGGTGTGAAAGTAATTTTGAAAAGGGTGAGCAAGTAACTATGAGATACCTACCCTAGATTAAGTCTTTCGTGTTCTCGTATATTCTTTGAATGGTAAGACTGTCCCTATTATTAAGGAATAGGTAGTCATTACCTTGGATGTGTTTAAGGGACGGGCGTAGGGTCATCGTATGGTCAATGAAGGCAACATAAGGGGTGTTTTTAGCAACTCGTAGGGACTATCATCATATTTACCTAAGGGACAAGATCATTATATCGTAGGCAACCTCGTAGGGACTTGATCTTTTAAGTTTATAGGGACTTGATGATTTTTTCTGTTTGAAGGGACTTTGCTTAAGACACCCCTATTTTCGAGGGACTTGACCATTTAAAGAAGGCAACCAAGAGGAATACCCTAGGAAGTACAGATGGCGATCAAAGATCGACTTACGTGTGTGAGTGTTATTTTTCAGATATTTGTCTTGAATTTAATTTTCTAAGTTCAATTATTTACAGTTAGTTTTTTGCACTCCCTAAATTACTAACCACGCAATAAATATTTACAAAAATAAAAGCAAGGAAAATAAATTCCTAAACTATTACATGGCTATGGGACAGATACATAATAATCAGGCGAGAAAGAATAAATTTACAACCTATACATTTGTTCCTAACAAAATTAAAATAAGGAAAATAATGAAGCAAAAATAAAATAGATAAAAGCAAATAATAATAAAATAATAAATAAACAATGGTAATAAAGCAATAATAAAATAACAATAATAATAAAGTGATAATAAAAAGGTTAGAATTTTAAAAGAAATTATTTTAGGTTAAACAAGTTAGATTTTTTTAGAAGTTATTAGAAAAATATGAGTTTAAAATAAATTAGTAATAATAAAAGAATTTAAAATACATTAATGTACAAATTATAAAATAAAAGAGTTATATGAAAAATATTAAGTTTGTTATTTACAAAATAAATAAAGGTTATAGAAAATATCAAATTATTAGATTAATAGGTTTATTATTATTATTCAATTAGAAAAATGGTCAATTAGATTTTATTTACAAAATATATAAGGATTTATTATTATAAGTAAGTAATAAAAAAAAGTTATTAAAATAGTTAATATTTATTATTTATTTACAAAAAAATATAAAGGTTATAGAAAAATATTAAATAATTAATTTAGTAGGTTTTCACGCCCTACATTACTAAACCACGCAGTTAATATAGGATCAATGGCAGGAATTTAAATGGCAGAAAAATGAATGGCAGAAAAATAAAATGGCAGAAAATAAATGGCAGAAAATAAAATCCTAATTATTACAACGCTTTGGTGCAGTTACATAATAAAGATGGCGAAAAGTAAAACTGAAAATATTACAAGTTAAAACTTAAAATATTACAAGGGCGAAGCAGTTACAGTGTATGAATAACATAAATAAGAGTGAAAATAGGAAATAATAATAAGGTTTGTTAAGGTTTAAGAAAAGGTTTATGGTTTAAAGGAAATAACACGGTTAAAGTTTTAGGCTTGAAATTTAGAGTTTGTGGCGAAATTGTCAGGGTTTAGGAAAAATCAGGGTAGTTAGTTATGAAAAAAATGTGCAGATCTAAATATATGTATATAAAAAAAAATATGAATTAAAAAAAAACAACGGCGTTGCTAGCGCAAAATTGCGATCATCGCAACTGGATCGGATAACACAAATGTCACGCCTCATACACGTATATGTGAAAACGGCGTATCGACACGATCCGATCCGAAAACATAATCAAATTATAACATAAAATAGAAATATATATATATTTAACCAAACCGCATGTATCTGGAATACATAACACAGTCACACATATGAACATGTATTTGAAACACAGTAACAAATATATCAACAAAATAGATAAAGTATATATCATATATAAACTATTACCAAACTGTGTGTACGATAGTATAGATCAGCCACTCTCAGTTTCTCTTTTTTGTTCTGTCTTTTTGGCCTCTCTCTATCAGTCATGCTAGTAAATATATATAGGAACAAATTAGGTTAATGATAATGGGCCTAAGTTTATTTTGAAACCCAATATTAAATTAAAAACTGAATAAAGTTAAATAATTAAAATAGTTAAAATTAAAATAAAAACTAATTAACCTATTTATTTATTCTAGACCCAATATAAAAATAAATAGACTAAAAAAAAATAAAAGTCGGGCACCAAAATGCTCGAAAAAATAAAATGAACACGTCAAAATAATCAGCGCGAAATAAATGACTCGGAAAAATACAGCGTTTGGTCGGATTTTGAAATAAAAATTATGACCGTTTAAACTGCTCAGACTGATCAACATATGACCAAAAATAGTCGTAAAAATATTTTTAGCATGTCAAATTAAACCACGTGAACCGCAGATTAATGTTACCGACATTTGCAAACTTAAACTTGACATTTTTTCGTTGACTAATTTTAGGCACAGTTAAAAAGTTAATTTGACCAGTCTGTTTGTAAATTCCGAGAAATTATTCCGGCTAATATTAAGACAGAAAAAAATGTTATGCTATGAAGATGAAGCAAATGAATGTGAAACAAAAAATTGGTTAGAGTTAAAAATAGAGGGCAAATTTTGGGGTGCAACAACTGCCTTCCTGTATGGTGATTTAGAAGAAACAATCCCGATGAGGCAAGCCGAAGAGTATGTAGAAAAGGGAAAGGAAGATTATGTGTGTAAGTTGAATAAGTCATTATATGGCCTGAAACAATCTCCTCGAAAATAGAATAGGAGAATCGAAAAGTTCATGACACACATAGGTTTAACTAGGAGCTAGTTCGGCCACTATGTTTACTTCAGATTTCGACCTGGAAATTCAGTTGTTATTTTGTTGCTTTATGTGGATGACATCCTCATAGCAAGAAATAGTGTCAAAGGTGTTATGAAGGTAAAGGCTGAACTCGATATATCGAATTCAAAGCTTGTTATAACACCAACTAATCCTCAGTTCAACCTGAGTTCGACTCAAAGTCCTAGTACCAAAGTCGAAAGAGCCTATATGTATAGCATTTCATATGCTAGTATAATAGTTTCTTTGATGTATGATATGGTTTGTACGAGGCTAGACATAACACATAGAGTGAGCCTTGTAAGCAGGTGTAAGACCCCAACTTTGACCCTAAGATCCCTCATGCTACCTCATCATATGCATTAGCATTGAGATCATACCTTGACATCCTCCTTACCCATCTTTCATTGGGTTTATTTTGGGAGAGATCACCAAGCACCATGTGATTGTATCATACTTGTTATTTTGTCCTTTACTAACCAAAATACCAAAAATATGTCTTTGTATTTGTCTAACTCTTTTGTACGTAGGGCATGATCACCATTGATCTATCAAGTTCACATCTAGGGTTTAAGACCATCTGTGCTAAAATATCAACCAAGAAATGATTCAAAATGGTTCTAGGCATCATACATAAGTCCCAATGATCTCTAGACGTTATTTTGATCAAGATTTCTTCAAGAGTTTAGAGTTAGTTTGTCTTGGAAACCCTAGTTCATCTAGGTATCTTGAGTAACTTCTTCAACAAGATTCTTCACCCATTGATCAAATATTTCAAGGGGAATCTTAAAATTCATCATCTTATGCATATATGATCTCCCATGAGCTTAAAAAGTCAAGATAATTGCAAGTTAGCCAGTTGGTTGATGGTGGTTGGCCAGATGAATTCATCTGATCAAAATTGTGTCTCCCTAGACCCTATCTCCTACAATTTTCATCATATCAAAATGATTCCAAGAGAAATGTTACTCTAAATGACATTCAAAACAACTTTAATGTTGAGGTCTAGAGCTATTTTTTCTTGGAAAGTCATTTTTTATGTTGAAAGATTATAGGTCATTTTGTCTAAACCCTAATTTGAAAGTCAACTTCCCAAGGCCATAACTTGCTCAATTTTTATGAGATTAAAGATTTCAAAGTTGCACAATCAAATTAAAGGTGTCTAATTCAACTTTTATGTTTGGAGTAAGAGCTAAATCAACTTTTATGAGCATGTGATATGAGGATACATTATAGGTCATTTTGGACCAATACCATTGAACAAGTGATTTTGCTCAACTTCAAAAATGCATAACTCATTCATCCCAAATCCAAATGATATCAAATATGTGACCATTTTGATTTTTTTGAAAGATCTACAACTTTGATGAAGACACGTTTCTCATTTGAATCTCACATAAAAAGTTAGCCAAGATGGAATAATTGAACATATAGCTTGACACTTAGAAAATATTTTGACATGTTGAAATTTCCAAACTTACACCTCAAAATTCACCATGATACAAGTTGCAAATGGAAAAGTGTTAAACATAATAGTTGTTCCTCTTGATCTAACCTTTACAAAGAGTCCAAATTCATTCATTTTGGACAAAGTTTGAGGGGTCTACGTATGGCTTGAACATGGCTGTATCAGGTTGAAAGAATCATGCTTCAAACATCAAAACATTCTTGCCTTGCAATCCAATTATCATTCAGAATTCATTTCACTTGCATTTGGACCTAATTGAGTTGCTTCATGGGCTTGTACATGCCCATGCAAGTGTGCACTTCACATTGCCAATTTTGGAAGCATTTTCAAGTGTGAAAATATCACTTACATTTTGCTATAAATAAAGGTCCATTGCATCAGTTTGAAGGACCTTGTGCGCCAGTTTTACCTCCAACCATTTAAACCCTCACAATTCAAAGGAAAACCTGATAATTTTCACTTGAAATTTGAGTTTGAATCTCACTTGGAGATTCAAAAACTCCAGGATCCAAAGCCTTGTACCATTCCTAATCTACTTCTACAAGCTCCATAAGCAAGATCAGGCATGAATTGAAGCAAAAGAGATCCAAGTTCTGCACAACATTGAAGGTATTTTTCTAGATTTTTTCTTTTCTTCTATTCTCCCTTAATTCTCATAATTTCTCTTGGATCCTTGCTTGTGAATACCAGGCGTGTGGCGCGCTGGCTCAAGCGTATCATGGAACACGCGTTTTCCACCACTTGATCTGCCACCTCAATTAATGAGGGAGATCAAGTTGTCCACGTTTTTCTGATTTAATTGATTTTCATTTTATTCTTTTTATTTTCATTAATTCATATTTAATTTAATATTGATCCAAAAATATGAGAGTTTCATCAAATCTTTTTAAATAAAATCCTCTTTCATTTTCTGAATTAAAATTATTTTCTGGATCATTATTAATATTTTTCATGATTTAATTGATTTTGTGAATTCTTTTAATTATTTAAAAATACCTTTAAGTTTCCAAAAATTCTGAATTTTTTTCTCCAAGGTCCTTTGACCTTGTTTGACCTATGATAAATCTCATGGCCATTTCTTTGGTGTTTTGATGTGGTTTTAGGAATTTGACAAGCCATATTTTATTTAATGCATTATTTTTATTATTTTTAATTGATTAAATGCCAAATAAATTGTGTAGAGCCATTTTAATTGACTTTGTGAGTTTGACTTGTGTTGTTGAGCCTTGGTCAAGGTTGATTTGCCTTTGTTAGGTTAAGATCATTGGATTTAGCGGATTGGTGGAATGTACATTCCATCTCCCAAAATGAATGAATGATCTTAACTTGGTAAAAGTCCTCCTTTGTCCAATTTGTGTTTGATCCATTCCCCCTCCCTCTTCACCATATTCCCATTCTTTATGCATTCATGTCATGGACCTATAACGTCTCTATATCCTAAGGCTAGTTGATTGCAAAATCAACATAAGTATGTATGAGATTAGGTCCCCCACTTTGCATATTCTTTTTGTGTCTGGTATGTTTCATGAGCATAATTCATCATACTATGTCTCTAACATGCATTAATACCAAAATTCTATTGCTCGATCTCAAATAGTTGTGACTTCTACGTAAGTCCAATTACGATTGCTTAACATAGCGCTAAATTTGTGACACAAAAAGACATAGCATTCTAGTTAGTGAGATTGTAAGTCTCCCCTCTTTCATGGTATTGTATGGAAACTTGGCCTTTTTTCTTTCCTTTGGAAGATGTCTTGGTTCAAGGATCCATGCTTGTGATAAGTGGGTTGAGTGTTCTCTAAAGAATGACTTAAACAAAAGAAAAGCAAAAGCAATACTAACTTCTAACTCATTAACAACTAACATTTAATTTCAAGTCATTTACTTTTAATGCACTTTAATTTTTAAGCCTTATTCATTTGCCATTATTCATACCATTCAAGTTGTTTATGTTAATGTCATTTTTACTTTGTCCACTTGGACCGTATTTTGTGATTGTATATATTGTGATTGTTTGTGTGGTCTTTTGACCTTAATGTACATAATAAGAACAAAAACCCTAAAAAATATGTTGTGTGGACTGTTGGTGTGATCTGAGACAATTGGACTTAGAATTTAGGCAAGATTCCCTATGCAAAGGACTTGGCCAATGCCAACTTTCATGAGACCAAATGCTTGTGAATTGAAACTTCATATGTTACATCATTGGAGATCCATTTGAGTTCATCTGCAAAATTATTATTGTGAAGCTGTTATTTTGAACTTGTGACTTATGCCATCTTGGAAGTCATCTGCTACATGGGTAAAACTTGAAGAAGATCATGGAGTTATTAAGCTTAAATATGGCTATCTATATTTGATGTCTTGCTCTTCAATTTGCTATTTGTGTATTGATTGTTGTGTGATTATAAAGTCCAAGGGAAATTTGGGTTTCTATATGACATTCTTGTCTATTGGATTGCAGCCCATTGGTCAGATCTTTTCAACTCTCAACTTTTAAATTTGTGCTTAGGATTAGCCTCTTCATATCCTCACCATTTATTTAATTTCAAAATCTCTCCCTCCTTTTAAAATCTTCTTTACTTGTGACTATTTTCTAAATTTTGACCTCATTGCAAACTAGAATCTTTGGCTTTATGCCATTGCATTTTTAAAAATCTTTTCTTAATCAAACTTAATAAATTTAACTATACTTGACTTAAAACTTCAAAAGCCAAAAGGAACTAACACACATTCAAACCATTTTAGGCATTTGTGCCTTTCAAACTTAAATTCTTGTAAAAGCAATGCATCCACTTTGAATTTGATACCACAAACTACGAGGTTTTGATCCCTCATTTTTATGTTGGTAGTAGGCACAAGTCCGAAGGTCTTGTCAAACACAAAAATATAATTAATGAATTCTTTTCTCATCCCCCCATTTTATTTATTGCAAACATCATTTTGTACAAAAACACATATGCACACAAGAAAAGGCTCCCTAGGAGTACCTAGAACACTTTGGGTCCTAACACCTTCCCTCTGTGTAACCAACCCCCTTACCTGTAATCTCTGGCATTTTATTAGTTTTGATTTGAAAACTTCTTATTTTTGGGTTTTGTTCGTTCTTTTCCCTTTTCCCTTGGGAACAATAAAAGCGCGGCGGTGACTCTGGTTTTATTGACGTCTAGCTTATCCATAGCTTGATGGTCATGAATTTACCGCTACAGAAATAAAGTGGTGACTCTGCTGGGGAGTAGTCTCCAGTGGGTTTAGCCTACTTTTTTGTGTGTATATATTTGTATATTTGATGTATGTATATTTGTTTGTGTGATATAATCTGCTTGTTGTGCTTAACCCTAACTTGAGTGCAATTAAGATAGGAGGATGGTATAGTCATGTTCGACTTGTGTGGAGTAGTCCTTAACAAGTTGGCTTAAGACCCATCTACTAAGTGAAGACCCTTTTGGAGTTGGGAATGTCACACAAGTATTTGTGGTTAGGCATTACTATCTCTGATTTGGGATCCGAGAAGCTGAGGACCGTAGAACATTTAACACCTCTTGGCCTATTTAGGACGTAGTGCGGAGACTGTTCAAGTGTAGACTTCATAACAGTTGTTACATGATACTACACTCAGACGAGTTTCTCTTGAGAATATTATGGGTTGATGAGTCAGTCATCCTAACCTGTAATATCCGATAGATGGAATTAAGACTCTGGGAACTTTTTAGAACATGATCTATAGGTTTTATCCTTAGTTCACTCCTTTGGGATGGTTCTTACCCAGATTCCATGCTCGTGACTCACAACAAACCCTTGATTCTTGGTTGATCCATTCATGTCTTGTAAATATAAATGGAACTTGAGTGTTGATAAGGTGTAAACCATGATCCACCAAAATGGATGATTGATCTTGACAATGACTTGATTCATCCCTTGACCTTTGTTTGTTTTCCTTGTGTGTGATCCCTTATTTGTGATTGTTGCATTCATGCATTCATGCGCATCATAACATTCATCACACGAAAATTTCAAGGAACTGAGGTGTTATTTGCAAATATTTTCAGACCATGGATTATGGATGAAGGAACACTAAGAAGTACAGTTTCAGACGTCTTGACTTGAAGGAGTTTAGGAAGCTAGCATCTTTTGTATTAGATCCCTTGGACTTCAAACAACACCATGGGAAGCTTCGGTCTATCTTATCTGCCAATGTAGTTGAAGGGCTTATGAGTGTGTTGGTTCAGTTGTATGACTCTCTCTACCGTTGCTTCACTTTTCTGGATTATCAGCTTGTGCCTATGTTGGAGGAGTATGCCCATCTCTTGGGAATACTTGTTTCTAACAAAGTGCCCTTTAGTGGATTGGAAGAGATTCCCAGATCTCATCTTATTGCTGAAGCTCTTCACTTGAAGAACTCTGAGATAGAGGCTTATTGGGTGAAGAAAGGAGGATTGTTTGGGTAACTTTTGAGTTTCTCATCAAGGAAGCTATTGCCTTTGCTCAAGCCGGTAGTGTGGACGCTTTTGAAGCTATCTTTGTGTTGCTCATTTATGGATTAGCTTTGTTCCCTAACATTGATGGTTTTGTTGATGTTAACGCCATTAGGATCTTCTTGATTGGGAATCCTGTGCCTACTCTGTTAGGAGATATGTATTTCTCTTTGCATCTAAGGAATTCTGAGGGTGGTGGAACTATCGTCTGTTGTGTGCCTCTTCTGTACAAGTGGTTTATTTCGCACTTGCCTCAGACGCCTGCTTTTGTGGAGAACAGATAATGTCTACGGTAGTCTCAGAGACTTATGTCTCTCACTAATAATGATATAGTTTGGTATGACACTTCATTTAGCAGCTTGGAGGTTATTGATTGTTGTGGTGAATTCTCTAATGTGCCTCTCATTGGTACACAAGGAGGAATTAACTACAACCCTGCTTTGGCTCGTCTTCAACTTGGGTTCCCCTTGAGAGACAAACCTAATAACACGTTGTTAGAAGGTCTTTTCTATCAAGAGGGTAAAGATCCCCAACATTTGAAGCAGAATATTGTGCATGCTTGGCAAAATATGCATAGGAAAGGAAGATCTGAGCTTCGTCCATGCAATTGTGTAGCTTTGGAAGCTTACACTCTTTGGGAGAAGAAGAGAGCTATGGAGTTGAAGATGCCTTATCCTTGTGAGAGACCTATGTCTATGGTCGTGGTTGAGCCATTAACTTTCCCTAACAAAGATGTAGAGGAGTTGGAAGACGCGCTCACCAAGATGAAGCGAGAGAAGGATATGTGGGAAGAGCGTTTCTATGCTTTGAAGAAAGCATGAGGAGTTGCAACTTGAGTCTAAGGACAAAGATGCACTTATTGAGCTACTTGAAGACCGAGTGATAAAGAGACAGAGAGAGCTAGAGGTTTCATCTTCCTCTAGTATGCCTCATCCTTCCGTT